>NW_022103928.1:61175848-61178674 GCF_000313985.2 Echinops telfairi | reverse complement strand
ACCTTCAAGCCTTTAAGACCCCAGATGCTATATCTTTTGATAGCCGGGCACCATTAGCTTTCTTCACCACATTTGCTATTCACCCGCTTTGTCTTCAGCGGTTGTCATCACATGCTTTTGCTACTGTTATGAATCGGGCGACCCCTGTGAAAGGGTTGTTCGACCCCCAAAGGGGCCGAGACCCACAGGTTGAGAACCACTGCCTTAGGGCATCATCAAAGAAAGGGCCAATCAAAACAGGGGCTTCTGAAGGGACTTGCTGGGCTCCTTCAATCCAAGGCAGAGAGGTCAGCTCTGAAAGTTATGGCGACTGCTTTGGGGGTGGGGGCCCCAAGGGGACATGGTTGTAGATTTCCTCAAAGAACACCGGACAACCAGGAGTGTTTACTAGGAAGGAGCCTTAAGAACGTGGAAAACTGAACAATACGTTTGCACTTACTCTCTGATGTATTTAGCCCTGGGATATTTTCATGGGGAGATTCTGTATCTAACTTTAGGTGTCTGGTTTTCCTTAACAGTGGAGCCCTGGTGGTGTGGTGGTTAAGCATTGGGCTGCGATCTGCATGGTTGGTTGTTCAAAACCACCAGCAGCTCCAAGAGAGACAGACTGGGCTTTCTACTCCAGGAATCAGTTACAGACTCAGGAACCCACGGGGACGCTATACGTCAGCACTGGCTCGATGCAGCCAGTTTGGTTTGGTTGGTTTGGGTTTTTCTTAGAGGATTCGAGCTGTCACCCAGCCCACCGCTATTGGGTCCATTCCAGTCATAGGGACCCCATGTCACGTGTCCAAGACCGTTTCCAATCTCTAGGGGAATAGACAGCCTCATCTTTCTCCCTCAACATGGCTGGTGGGTTTGAACTGCCAGCCTCTCAATTAGCAGCCCAACGTCAGCCCAGGGCTCCTTGCATTTCCCCGCGGACACTGGAAGCCCCCTTTAGAAGGGCTGAGGTGCTTCCTCACTTTGCTTTACTGGCACTCCCCTCCCCCTGAGTGCTCCCCACTCCCCTCCCCTGAGTGCTCCCCACTCCCCTCCCCTCAGTGCTCCCCACTCCCCTCCCCTCAGTGCTCCCCACTCCCCTCCCCCTTAGTGCTCCCCACTCCCTTCCCCTCAGTGCTCCCCACTCCCTCCCCCTCAGTGCTCCCCACTCCCCTCCCCCTCAGTGCTCCCCCTACCTACCTTTCATTCACAAAACCTGCCCACAACTATTCACACTTGCAGCCTCTGGCCTCCAGGACCTCAATGCTGGGCCTGTGGAACCCTGCGGGATGGCACCCCCAGGACCATGGATGCACTTCCAGAACTGGGGGACGGTTCCCATGATCCACATTCACACTATGGAGAGGCAGAGACTCACGTCTATTGGTGTCATTCAGGAGGGACCTGGGAGGTGGACTGACCCCTCCCTCACAAGGTGGACTGACCCCTCCCTCACAAGTTGTTGGCACCAAAGGGGTCCTGATAAGGAGCCCACCGTGGGAAGCAGATGGCGGGCCTGCAGGTCTTTGAACCGCTGAGAACCGTGGCGTGCACTCATCTTACTGAGCTCCCCTGTTGTTGAGATGGGGAAACTGAGGCTCACAACAGGGAACTGGCTGGCCAGAGGTCCAGCAAACTGCTCTACTGGGCCGAGACTGGCCAGTGATAGAGGACCAGCGCCCTGCCCTCGGGGATCCGCACCTTCGTGAGCTTCCCTCCTCCCCTGACCCGAGTCCAGTGCAGGGAAAAGCGTGACGCTTGCTCAGCCTGTGGTGTCTACACTGCTGTGTGCCCCTCACGGGGCGGAAAGGAGCAGGAGCTGTCCATTAAAGGAGCACAGCCCAAGGAGATCAGGCGTTGGCTCACAGTACAACTGGACAGAGCGTGGACACCCAGCCCCACCCGTAGTTCCTGGAGTGCTCTGTGCCATATGGATGTCCCCATGACCATTCCAGCATGGCTGTGGCCAGGGTGCAGGGCCAGGTTCACAGGACAGTTATGGAAGAACAGGAGACCAGCCAGAAGGGGAGGGGGCGTGGGGAGGTATGCAGCCTGGCCGGCACAGGGTGGACCTGGTGTGGCCGCTGCCGAGTCTCCTAGTTGCTTCCATCACAGAAATACCACAAGCAGCTAACTTAAAAAACCAGAAGCTTATTCTCTCGAAGTTCAGGAGACTAGACGCTGGAGCTCAGGGTGTGGCTTTAGGGAGAGGGCCTGCTTTGTCCAGTAGCTGCCAGCGTCTCTCAGGACTCCTGGTCTCCTGTTGCGTCTGCGCCATTGTTGCCCCTTCTCTCTGCCCCCCTCTGTGTCTGTGTGGCTCTGTATATTCAGCAGTGAATCTCAGCCTGGCTGGGCCCCAGCCGTGGGAGCCTCTGTGCCCTCCTCTGTACTTGGGGCCGGTGGTCATAACTCACCCACTGGCTGGTTGTGAGCATCACCAGAGACGGTTAAGATCCACCCTACACTGGGCTGACCTCAACTGATGACTGCCTTCTGTTACGTTCAATCGCACTGTGGGGAGTGATTACATCCTCTTAGATTACATCCACAGGTGCAGGGGCTGGCATTCTGACACACATATTGGAGGGCTGCCATTCAATCTTACAACTCAATGTCCAGAAGACCAAAATCCCCACAACTGCACCAACGGGTAACAACCTGATCAGAGACAAGGGAACCACAAGCGATCCAAATTGGTGGGAGGCGGGTGTGGGAGACCTGGCAGGGCAGGATCAAGGGGGATGTAACAAACAGGAAGTGCTGAAACCCTGGTGGGGACTGAGCATGATAGTGGGACAGGAGGAGAATCAAGGGAAATAGAGGAAAGAGCTGGGAGGCAAAGGG
>NW_022103928.1:61138928-61174676 GCF_000313985.2 Echinops telfairi | reverse complement strand
GGACCTAATGCCGGGGGTTTAAGTGGAGAGAAAATGTTTTGAGAATGATGAGGGCAATGAATGTACAGATGCGCTTTACACAATTGATGTGTGTCTGGATTGTGATAAGAGTTGTATCAGCCCCTAATAAAATGATTTTTTTTTTAAAACCTGATGAGAGGAGAAAGCATCAAGGTGGTCAGGGGTTCCGTCCTGCTTGGACCCACCACCGGTGCTCATGGACGCAGCAGTCACGAGATCCACAGCGCACAGCGTTGGGCAGATCTGCTGCACAAGCCCTCTTTAAAGGGTTGAAAATCGAGGCGGTGACTCTGAGGACAAAGGTGCACCTTAGCCAAGCCCGTAGTATTTTCAGTTGCCTCATACGCAGGTGAACGTTAGACACTAGACAAGGCAGACTGGAGAAAGTTGATGCATTTGAATTGTGTGCTGAGATTCATATTGAGAGTCTCATGGACTGCCCCCCCCCAAAAATAAACAAATCTGTCTTAGGAGAAGTACAACCAGCTTGCTCCTTAGAAGCAAGGATGGTGTGGCAGTGACCTCCATGTACTCTCTCCCAGCTCCACATGATGCGGTCGCCCCACTGGGCCTCAATCCCCTTGCCCATAAGCCCCAGGGACCACCACTAGTCGAGATTATCCCTGCCACAGTTCCAAGCTCTGTCCCAGCTGTGTCTGCCACAGTGCTGAGCAGAGCAGGTGTCCAGTGAGCACCTGTTGGGAGCGTGTGTGATCTCCTCTGACCCACGCAGTGGGGGCACAATCGGTGGGGCAAAACCATCGTCCCCATTACAGAAGAGAAAACTGAGGCTCAAAGAGCTAAGGGCATCGAACTGGGATTTGGACCCCGATGGGGTAGAGTCTGTGCTCTTGCCTTGCTGACCAAGGAGGGCGATCGGAGACCCAAAGCAGGAGCAGAGGGGTGGGGTGCGGTGGGGGGTATCCATGATCTGCCGCTTGCAACAGAAAAGGCGTCCCTCTCCATCTGGTCTGAGGTCACAGCGTCAGCCGGGCTGCGCCCTCTTGAGTGCTAAGCAGAAGAGCCCACTCCTGGCCTCGTCCACCTTTGGGTGGCTTCAGGCATCTTCGGTTGGCGGCTACAATGCTGCCCTCCCTGCCACACTCTTCGTGTGGCTTCTCCTCTTCTCTGGATGTCTGTTGTCACTTGCCACTGGGTTTTATGCCCACCAGGATGAGTCCACTTCTAGGTCCCTAACTTAATCATGTCACCAAGGCTCATCTTCCAAATAAGGTCACGCTCCCTGGCTCTGGGATCTAGGGCACGGATATATGGGGGACCAGCATTCAGGCCACTATCTCCCCCCACCTCCAATATTTCCAAGGACCCTGCTCTGTGTCCACAGCCAGCAGAGACCTCTGGGCTATGTCCCTCGGCTGGCCGGATCGACCTTCCTGCCTCAGTCCCCATCACCCCACCACCCTCCCTTCCTCACGCCAGGGATGCTTCCTGGGAAGCATGCTGTGTCTGTCCCTTCCCGCCCCGCCCCCCACTGACCTCTCTGCCCTCTGCCCACAGGATTGCCCGGCACAGCTGCAGACCTAGAAAAGAGAAAGCAGATTTTTGGACAGAACTTTATACCTCCAAAGAAGCCAAAAACCTTCCTGCAGCTTGTGTGGGAAGCCCTGCAAGACGTGACCCTGATCATCCTGGAAATCGCAGCCATCATCTCCCTGGGGCTCTCCTTCTACCACCCGCCCGGAGAGAGCAACGAAGGTGAGCCCCCCGGGGTGGGGCACTGGGGCAGGGGGCCGAGGGCATCCACCCTATCAGGTGCAGGAACCCCGAAAGGGCCAGGCCCAGGGAAATGCATCCAGTGAGCACCCGTGGAGCCCTGACTGTGGGCCAGGCCTGGGCAGGGATTGTGCTGTCCCCTAAGGAGTCCATTGGATCGGAGCCATGGTTACCCCCCACATCTCCTCACTGTGTTTTCAAGAGGAGGACACCAAGGCACAGAGAAGACCTTGCTGGTCCTGGCCACCCCACTAATAGAGACTGGGCCATGGCGAGTCCCTTTCCTGAGAGTCCAGTTCTCTGGGCCGGCAGGACGCTATTGCGCCAGGGGATGGTGACCCCAGAAAGCTGCCATCGCCAAGCACCGCACATTGAGTGGCTTTGGGTGACAGAAAGGTATTGTTCCCGATGCACGGTGTCTTTGGCTGGGCCGTGGTATCTCCAAAGGCACTAGCAGAAGGTCCTCTCTTGTGTCCCCAGCTTCTGGTGGCCCGGTACCCCATAGCTTCTAGCTTTGACTGACTTCACGCCTTCATGAGGCCGGCTTCCCGCTGTCTCCAGTTCACTCTTTTGTAAGACGTCACTCAGCTTAAATAGATTAAGACACCACCCTCTCCCTCACTCGGCGCTGATCTCCAATTAACCTAACTGCTAACATTTCCAAAGGCCTCATTTCCAAACAAGGTCACGGTAGCAGGCACCAGGGGTTAGGCCTTGAAGGTATCTTCCTGGGGGACACCAGTCAGCCCAACTCTCAGGACACAGCCCCATCATCGCTTGACCAGGAGCTGCAAGCACACTGCTCACTGAGGGATCCTGGTGCCCCTGCCCGCGGGGCCTCCTCCACCGCCGCAGGGACTTCCTCTTGGTGGAAGGAACGCATGGGGCCGGCGGTGCTTCCATCCGCGTCTTCTTGCTCTGTCATCGCACAGTTGCTGCCGCAGTGGCTGCTTTTGAGAAGCGCGAAACCTAAAACCTTAAGTTGCTTTCAGCCTTATTTCCATGAACTGAATGGCGGCAGCGTGGATTCCCTGCCCGTGCCTCCAGACTTAGCTTCCAGAATCTAAAACAGGAATCCTGCCAACCGGCCTGGATGATGGAGCACAGGTTTATTATTGGTTTTTTAAAAGTTAGCCACTCAAAAACAAACCAGTTAGCACAGGTGCGAAGAAAACAAGCAATTATCCGTCTTTTCAGATAACCCAGAATTGGAGATTATATAACATCTGATTATATAACATCATGAAGATGACTATCAATCCATCTGATTATATAACATCATGAAGATGACTATCAATCCATCTTCTTCCAAACCATCCATGTAGCTATAGATAAGCAATGATAAAAAAAATTAATATTTTTGAGAATTTGATTTTACCCAGGCCTTCTAGGATGGTTTGGCAAACTGCTCCGGACTAACCTCCTGGTTTTGTGCAGCCCCTGAGCTGAGGGCTCTGCACTAAATAGAAGAAGAGGACAAAGAAGGAGGAGGGGAGCTCATGGCACATAAATATCATGTGAAATTCGAATCGCATCGTCTGGAAATGAAGCTGTATTGGAATGCTCCCCCTGTCTGTGGACCAAGGCCGTGGGGACGCAGCAAGACTCAAACAGCTCAGAGGGGGACACCCAGGGTCAGGGGCCTACGTGGGGCCACCCCTGGCAGCAGACAGAGTCCCGGCACGCAGGAAGTCGCAGGGGATGGAAGAGGCACCTGCTCTGCTCGATCTCTCTTATAGAAAAGGCCAACCCCGCAAGGAGGCGTCGTCATCAGGCCTGATTGACAGATTGGACTGCGCCCCACCCCCACCAGTCCCTCACCAGCACATTCCTTGTCAGGTTACAGTCCATCTTTGCAGTGACCAGTGTTTGATCAACACTTCTCTTTGTGGTAATTACGATGCAACATTTCCTAATGAATGTGCTAAGCAAATAAACAGCCCCACTGTACGCGCCGCTTCGGGCGATCAGACGGGACATTAGAGCCGTGGCAGTATGGGCTTCCATTTCTCCAGACAAGGAGTGGCCCCAGGTTCCGCCACCATCCACCCTCTCACCCTCCAAAGTCGCAGTAGCCCGAGAAACCAGACAAGCAGAGGCACAGTACTAATACTAACTGCACGGTTGGTTTTCTGCATGGCTCCTTCCCAAAGAGAGTTAAAGGCCACGAGAAAGCCACATCCCACTGGATGTCAGACCCACGGAAAGAAACAGCAGCAAAGGAGCCAGCGTTATCGCCATGGGCGACTGAGAGTCCCATTCGGCTTTAGCTTCCTGGAGGGACACAGGTGACGCAGCGGTCAGCTGCTGATGGCAGGGCCGATGGGCAGTTCTGTAAGAACAACTTTAGATGGCAGAGATGGAAGTTTTCAAGGTCAAGTTTGGTGGAGGCCAACGGACACAGCACCCCTGTGGCATTGGGGGGTCTGGCCAACCCCGGACTTCCTTTAGAAGAAAGGCCTTTCTAGGGAGACAGGGATGTGGGTTCAAATCCAGACTCAGTGGTTCGCCAGCAAGCTCTCTGCAGGCATCAGGATCCTCATCTGTAACATGAGGACGGCCATGGCCGCCCATATGTCGTCATCAACATAAACTGAAATGCCATGTACGGTGAGCGTGGCACAGGTGGGGCCCGTGAGAGGTGTGCAGCCAGCCACGGTGGCAGCGTGTGGCCCACCCAGAAAAGGCAGGCAGGTCTGGGTACGATGGACGGCAGTGACCAGCCTGAAAAGGGAACCGTAGGACGGACGCCATCCCATTGACAAACAGCCTCGAAAAGCATCAGGCCCCTAGGGATACGTTTAACCAGAGCGTGCAAGGCTTGTGCACTGGCAACAATAGGACACCCAGTGCAAGGAGATGGAGGGACACGGATGGCCTTCCGTGGGTGGGTGACTTAATAGGGTTCCAGTGTCAACACAAGCCCCTAAACAACCGATACATTCAATATAAGCCGCCATCAAAATTCCAACGACCTTCTGCACAGGGTTGGGGAAAGGAGGTGCCGCTGATGCCGCTGCCCTGTGAGGGGGCCTTGTTCACGTCAGCTCATGCTGTCTAGGGTGTGCTATGGTTGAACTCCCAGCCTTGCTCTCAGGACCCAGCCCTCTTCTCGCCTAAATTGTTAGAGGTGGTCAGGGTGGGGCCTGGCCAGTGTCCCATGGTGAGAGAGACTACATGGTGGCAGGTGGCTCCGCCCACCTCAGGCATGCATACAGCGCTAGCGTTTCTTGGAGTGTGGTCCTGGGCAGCTCCTCCTCCTCCTGCGGACAGGGGGCAGTGACGCTGTGGCCCTCGAAGAGCGCAGGCCTGGGAGGGCGGCCTGAGACCTCATCACCAGCCTCGTTTCAGGCTTGCAGGTCCCTGACTCAGAGAGCTTTGGGCGCTTGTCCAAGGCCACAGAGCAGGATCAAGCCGGGTCCTGACACACCCAGTCCTCTCTGCCCCGAGAGCCCCCCTGGTTCTCTGCACAGCAGCAGGCACCCCATGGGCGCTCAGAAAGTAAGTGGAGTGTGACCATTCTGACTAAGCAGTCTAACCCCTACTGTCTGGAAGGCCCCCATGCCAGGCCAGACCTTCTGCCAGGTGTTTAACCCTGATGACCCAGGAAGAGCTGGGGCCACCATTTTCCCGGTGAGCAAGCAGACCACAGCCCAGAGCGGTCACGCGGACAGTGACCCAGCCAGGTCCAAGGGGATGGGGGGTAGCCCTGGTGGTCACCAGCTCCAGAGCCTGTTGCCCCATCTCTGAGAGACCCCAGAAGAGACCAGAGCTGAACAAGCACACGCCCCTCAACTTCTCCTTCCTCTTCTCCCGGCGCAGCAGGCGTGTTGGGACTGGTGCCCAGAACAAGGCTTTTGCAGGTAAAAAATGGTGGCTGTGGGTAAGCTCTCAGAGGGTCAGGGGGACCCTCAGCACCCCTCTTCCTGATACACTGCCTTGGACACAAGCACCCAGAAGCAGAGAGCCCAGCTGCATTGATCTTGGGATACATTATTGGACTTTACCCCTGCGTTCTTAACACCTGGTGCTATTGCAAGGCAAGAAAGGTGTGTCCACACTCACAGAGACCTGCCCACATCTTCTGCCCTTCCTGTGGCCCATGCACCCTCTCATTCGCAGCCTTCCTGCTTTGAGATCCTTCCCGCCTCAGGGCCTTTGCACCTGCGGTTCCCATCTCCCAGAATGCTCTTCTGCCCTGCCCCACTTTCCCTCATTTCTCTTGAGTCGTTGTTGTGTTCTCGAAGATGTTCCCCAGCCCTAGTCTGTTTGTTTGTTTGTTTGTTTGAAGCTTTTTGAAATAATTCTAGATGTACAGGAAGTTAGGAAATAGTAAAAGAAGTCTCGTGTGCCCCTAGCCCAATTTCCCCTGTTAATGTTCATTTCCCCTGTTGACATTAATGCTTTACATCACTGTAGTACAACACCAAAACTGGGCTGTCCCAGCTTTACGTGTGTGTGTGTGTGTGTAGGTCTGGGCAATTGTATCTCACTCGTAGACTCAAGTAACTACCACCACAATTAAGATATTCGATCTTTCTGATGCCTCTTTCCGCCCCTCTGTGTTTCCCTCTCTGCTTCCTGTCTGACCACCTGTGCGTCAATGCAGAGTAAATGCTGCCAATTTGATCTTAAATGGTTTGTGATTCTAGCACAGAATGAGCTCAGTTCCAAACCGGAAGGGTAACTAAGGGCTCTAGTCTTAGCGGGGGCAGGAGGGTCCCCCAGTCTCTATCCAAACTCTTCTATGATTTGAGGTTCAGTTTCCCATTTCTCAGCCACTCTATCTAAGACCTTGCTAACGGGATCTCTTACAGAGCCGTTGCTACTGTTGGCCGGGCACCATCTAGGTCTTCTGGTCTCAGGGTTGTGGCGACAGATGGCCACATATTCCACTGGTCCCTTGAACTAATTGTTTCCACCTGTCTTCACTTCTCCTCACTCTTCTCTCCTCCGCACGGCAGAGACCAATAGTTGCGTCGTAAGTGGCTGCTGGTGATGAGCTTTTAAGGACCCTGTCCCTGCTCGCCAAAGCGTGATGTAGAAGATTATCCGGATGTCCCTAAAACTATGGTCCTGGCTCCACAGGCCCTGAAACTCATTCCCTCAGGGAATTTGGTTATGTTTGAGAAGTTTTCTTAACTTTTCAACCCCCAGTCTTCCCCTGGGCACCCTCTGCCATCTCCCTCCTTCCTTTCTTCCCTGCTTGTCTCTGTGTTTGTTCTGTTAAGGTTCCTGTAAGTCTGTCAGTTCCAGGAAGGCATGTCTGCCTCATTCCCTGCTGTATCCAGAACAGAGCCTGACACTGACCGATCGATGAATGAGGTGCCTGGACAAGAGAAAAGATGTGTGGGCGTGACATGGCACCATTAGGCACAGAGGGAACTGTGTGAGGCTACCTCTCCCACCCCAGCCCTTTCCACCCCTCCTCCTGCCCGGCCCATTGTTCATTTTGGTCCAACCCAGGTCCTCATTGCTGGCCTTTGTCTCAAACTCAGTGCAGGAGCTGGGGGTTGGGGATGTGGCTCTATGCAGGGGTCCCTCCTACGGACTCTCCTGTCTGGCGCTAGCACACAATAGATGTTCCGTAAGCATCTGGATTCAGGGGAGAGCCAGCATGCAGGGATGCTTAGCTGCTCCTGGAGGACATCATGCTTGTCAGTGTCCCATGGGAAACATGGGGAAAGTCCCTACCCCCTCCAGCCTCAGTGTCTTCATCTGTAAAATGGGGGTGATGGGGGGAACACGTGCCTCCTGAGAAGCCCTTTGTCCTCCCCCTTGCTTCCAGCGCCTCGCCATCTGGTCCCTGTAAGGAGTGACCCCAGAGGGGAAGGAGTGGAGCAGGCCTGCCACCCACCTTGCTGAGGGCCCCTTCTCCCCACGGCTGAGCCGGCTTGTGGTGCAGCACGTGAGAGCTTGCCCAGGCCGGAAGGAGGGATCAAAAAGCAGGGTGCATTCCGAGCTGTCGCTGTGAGGGCAGACACAGGCTCCCGAGTGTGAGGAGGAGGAAGACGAGCCTATGTCCTACCACAGGCCTGCTCCCTCCCCGGCTCCCCTCCCCAGCCCTGCCCAGGGCCAGAGCCTGTGTAAGCATTGTTCAGCAGGGGCTGGTAGCTCTGGAGCGTAAGCTCTGGAGCCTGCTCCCTCCGGGCAGTGGCCACGCACAAGTTGCTTACGCTCTCTGCACTTACTTCAGTTTTCTCCTTTGCAGAATAGACGGCAAATGGGAGTGTTGCAGGGCGATCAGGAATTTCCAGAGCACTCTGCAGGGCACATGAGGACCCTTGGTCGCAAGCCGTCCCTACAATTATCACTAAATAAAGCTTTCAGGCATCCTGCCTGGGCAGGAGGGTGAGGCACTATGATGACCTGGGTCCACCCCCACGTCACTGACAGAGGAGCAGCAATGCCCCCACTGGCTGCTCTTGGTGGTGATGAGACATGGAGGGTCTCTCCAGCCAGCTCAGCTCACGAGGAATGGCAAGTGAGTGGGCACATCCAATGACCTCACATCTGCTTGTGTCCTCTCAGAGCCCCGAAGGACTTCTGGACACTTCAGGGACAGGATATGAAAGCCCATTGGCCCTTTGTTGGCTGTGTGAGTGTTGGGTTTTGAATCAGCAAGGGTAGCAGACAATGCCAGGAGCAGAGAGAGCAAGGGGAGCCGCCCTCACTCTCCCCCAACCCCAGCCCCTGGGTCCCTGGCCTTCAGAACCCAGGCTTTAGGGAGGACCAATGGTTATGTGCACCCACCACGTGCCAGGCCCCAGGCTCACAAGGCCCTGAACGTATCCCTTTTAACAGCTGGCCCCACCCCCAGTGTGACCTCTAAACTCGGCAGTGTTCTGAAAAGACACCATTTCCAAATAGCATCCCCCGTGTGGGCACCCAGGCACAAACTTCGACATTGTCTCCTGGGAGATGCCCAAAGAGTAGGGGCTAAGCCATGTTCTCACTGCAGTTCAGGGTTTGGAATGCCCCAGACCATACCTCCTATGTTTTATTTGTAAGTTTCCTGTGGTAAAATATGTACCACAAAAAGATTGCCACCAAACCACCTCTACATGTGCAATTCAGGACCATTAATCCCACTCACCGCCTGGTACTGCCATCACGTGCCATTTCTCCCCGAAAGCTTTATGTTGCCCCAAATGAACATTCAGTGTCCTTTCAGCAGTAACCCCCACTGCCCACTCCCCGGCCACTGGGAGCCATGGACTCATTCGATGGTTACACCCACATCTAGTCCGGACAGTTCATAAAGTGGGGTCATGACATCGGTGTCCCTTCCTGTATTTCTGACTTCGTCATTGCCTTCTGACTTTCGCAGAGGCTCTCTGAGCTTAAGGGTTGCCCCATTTTTCAGGTGAGAGAACTGAGGTAGGGAAAGTGAAGTCGTGTACCCAACATCCCATAGCTAGAACAGAGTCCAAGGTGGCAAGGAGGGGGGCTCTGAAGCCAGGTGCCTGGGTTCAATTCCTAGTTCCCCACTGATTCTTCCTGGCCTGGGGAAGTCCCTTGCCCCCTCTAAGAAGCCTCTGTTTCCACGTCCATGATTCACATAGAGACTTCTTGCATGGGGCTTGGCACACTGGGCAAGGAGACCACTGTCCTCCCGGTGATCAGTGTTGGTGACTTGGCAGAGCTGAGTTTCAATCGTCTGGCCTATGTCACCCCACCTCCTGCCCACTTCTGCTCCCTGCAGGCTGCGCGGCGGCCCAGGCCGGGGCAGAGGATGAGGGGGAGGCGGAGGCAGGCTGGATAGAGGGTGCGGCCATCCTTCTCTCCGTCATCTGCGTGGTCCTTGTCACGGCCTTCAACGACTGGAGCAAGGAGAAGCAGTTCCGGGGCCTGCAGAGCCGCATCGAGCAGGAGCAGAAGTTCACGGTCATCCGGGCCAACCAAGTGGTCCAGATCCCAGTGGCGGAGATCGTGGTCGGGGACATCGCCCAGATCAAATATGGTGAGTGCCCTTGCCAAAGAACCGGGTCAGAGGACTGGAGTCTGGGCAGGTTCCAGGTGAGGAGCCCCGCAGAGGCAGAGAAATGGCTTCCGAACGCAGGGTGGGTCCCCAGCCATGATGTCTTCAGAGACTTCTGAGGATCGTGTTTTCTGAAAGAAGTGGCATTCCAGCGTCATTTAGATCAGAAATGGCAGCTACCCAGCGAGCGTACCACTGCTCTCTAAACCTTTATGCATGGCAGACATCACTAATCGTTCACAGCTCAGAGCCTTGATCCAACCTCAACACAGACACGTCAAGGGCTGCTAATGATACACAGAATGGATTTATGGGATGAGATCCACTTCCCAGGCCTGATGTGGTCACAGACAGGTGATGTTTAGACTGGAGAGGGAGCAGACGTGGAGGAGCAAATACAGCAGGTCTGCAGTCCTTCCATAAAGAAAGTGGGCGGTCTGGTACTCAGCGTTTAGGGGAGAGATAAAGGCAGAAGGATGAGGAGGCAGGGGGGGTCTCAGTTTCCCTTGATAGTGTGCTTGTCTTGGGATCTTCTCAGCTGAGCTTTCCAAAAGAACTTCCCCAAACTACAGAGGAGACTAGAGACCGTATCTTAAAATCCAAGCATCTCTAACTTGAGAAATGTGGACACCCCCCACCCCCCAAATCCCAGCCAGGCTGGGAGAAGCCCTTCATTTGCTGTGCGGCGCTGCCTGCCAGAGCTGCCGCATGCTGCTCAGCCCTGCGGACCTTGCTCTGTCCACCTTGGCCCCATCTCTTACTACCTTTGGTCAGAGCCGTCCTAGTTCCTGCTCCCAGAGAGCTCCGGGCATCTGCTCCCCACTAGTGAGCCTTCCCTCTGAGTCATGCCCCCATGGGGACATTCTGGCCTCCCCAGACCCCTTAAACCTTGCCAACTCCCCGCCCTTCCTCCCACAGGCGACCTGCTCCCTGCCGACGGCCTCTTCATCCAGGGCAATGACCTCAAGATTGACGAAAGCTCCCTGACTGGGGAGTCCGACCAGGTGCGCAAGTCTGTGGACAAGGACCCCATGCTGCTGTCAGGTGAGCTGCAGCTGACCAGGAAGGGGTTCCCTCCCATCCCACCTCCGTGCATGGGACGGGAGCGCTGGTTTTCCCTTCCCAGAGGCTGGACGGGCCAGAGACTTTGGTCCTTGATGCTGGGCTTTCTGGGCAGCCACGCCCCAAGGAGAACTACTTCTATCTTCATCAGTAAATGTGCCTACTGTGTGCTTGGCACTGTTCTATGCCCTGGGGAAGGAATGCCTGCTCCCACGGCCCCGCGTGTTTTCTGAGGAAGAGAGAACTTGAAACCTACCTTCAGAGATGAGAAAGAATCAGTGAGGAGACGCCTACTGTGTGCCAGGCCCTGGGCCGTGTGCTGGGGTGACAGCAGTGATAAAGCCCCAGCCCTGAGGAGAGTGGGAGGCAGGGGGACATGACATGTCTGGGGAAGATAAAATGGGGCAACAGAAAGCAGATGGTGGGAGATGGTGGGGGGAGCCTCTGAGGAGAGCTACGTGGGAGCAAAGGCTTGAAGATGAGAAAACCTGGCCGTGTGGGTGTTACGGGACAGCGAGGGCCACGGCTCAGGGGCAGGGGTGTGTCCTCCTGGGCCACAGTCAGAAGTCCGGACTTGTCCTGAGTGTCCAGAGCCAGGCCTTAAAGTGAGCCGGTGGTGTCTGCCTTCTGCAAAGGCCACCCTGCCACTGCAGGATGGTGGAGGGGAGGCCTCCCAGGGTGAGACACTGACCTTCACTCTCCAGCAGTACTCACAAGCACCCTCCGAGCCTGGCTGGTGGGAGGTGAGAGGAGAGGAAGGAGTCCGAGAAGGGCTGGGAGGAGGCGGCCCTTGATCGAGGAGCTGTCCAGAGGATGTGGTGCTGAAACCTGAGTGAAGCCTGGGAGCAGCGCTGTGGCAGTGGACCTCCCTCGCTGAGTGTGGACGCCGTGCGCAGAGACACGGGGCCTGAGGGAATGTGGGATATTCCGGAGACGCGGAGGAGAGGACCAGCGAGTCTGCAGGGCCACGTGGTAGGAAGGCAGGAATCGGTTGGCGCCGGGCTATTTAGTCACCTGGGACTTTCTGAGTCGCCATGTATGAAGCTCCTAATGTGTGTCAGGGGACAAATACGTTGAGTGGCTTCTGAGTGTGCTGAGTCAGCTGAAGACAGAGACCCTGAGGAGGGCTGTTGTCCTCGGTGAGCAGAGAAAAGCCGAGAGGGGCTGTGGGGAGAGGAGAGAGGGGGCCCGAGAGGGGCTGTGGGGAGAGGAGAGAGGGGGCCCGGCTGAGCTAGATCCTGGTGCCACCATGAGCTGCCCATGTGTCTTTGAGAAAAGTGCTCCAGTTCTCTGACCATCCATCCATTCTCCCATGAGGACACTGGGGGAGGCACTGGTTTGAGGACGTATGGAGGTGGAGGCCCTGCTCAGGGGTCCCCTCCCCAGGCCTTGGTTGGATCCTGGATGTGGGTGTGTAAAATAGGCCTGGGTGACAATCCTGACTCTGCCTTTCAGAGCCTCCGTGTGCTCACCTTCACGTGCTGCAGCCCCCTGGAGAAGGACCCGCAGGGTGCTCTTCTCTGCGCATGGGCAGCCACTGTGAAGCTGTGCTAGGATGCCTTGCTGGGCCTTGTGGTCAGATGACCCTGGGGGTCACAGGAAGGTTAGGCTGGTCCTGTGGGGCCCTCAGAAGCTCCCTGTTGCCTGCATGGACTGGTCCCACCTAAAACAGAGTCTGGTGTCAGTGGGCCCTGCCATGCCCTGGTGTGTGGCCCTGGGCAGGTCGCTAACCTCTGAGCCTCCAAGCTCAGGTATGTGCAGTGGGGAGCTGGTGAGGATCTTTCCTCTGCTGTGGGGCCCCCTGCATGACCGGATGTGACCATCCTCAGAGAGTCGTACCAGGACGGGCCTGTGTGGATTCCAGGCCTTGGGCGCGTCTCTGTCTCCAGCATCTCAGTCTCCTGTCTGAAACATAGGGACAGCTCAGCCCACAGAGAGGCTTGAATAGGTTGCCACAGACATCTCAAAGGCCTGGTGCACCCTCTGAGCCCAGGACAGACCAGACAGGAGGGATGCTGGGAGATCCCAAGCTTACGCGTCGCCAGGGGCCCGGCAGGAAAGTACCCAGGGGAGGCACCAAGCCAGAGCCCCAGCTGCTCCCACTGCCGCTGAGAAATGCCGCCAGCCCAGTGTGGCTAAGTCAGAGAAGCTGGGCTTCCGTGTGCTCTCTCCCCGGGGCAAAGCCAGGCAGGAAAGCCCCTGGTTTTAAAAAGCCCCAGTGGGCCAGGCAACATGTGTTAACTTGGTACCCGAGCCCCCTCCGCCCTTGTTTACAGAGGGCCGGCCTTTGTCCCATGGGATCCATCGCATACGTGTGTCCCTCCTTCCTAGCCCAGCCCTCCTTTGGCCCTGAGTCGTTGGTCAGCCGGTCCTGCCCACGAACAAGGCTCGGTCAGCTCCATCAAACTCCAGACTTTGGGCTCCGTGCTGTGGCCACTGCACTGACTCCAGCCCAGGACGCCCCTGGGCGTCAGTCTAGCTGTGCTGCCTGGGGCTTCCAGTGGTCATCGCCAGGCCTTTCTGCCAAGGCACTTCTGGGTGGACTCGACCTTTGCAGCAGGCAGCATGGCACCCCACTGACAGAGGGCTATCGTAGGTGCTGAGACAAATGTCCTCCTGTGCAGGACTCCGCACAGCCGCCAGCCTCTCCAACTGCTTCCACAAGGAGCCGTGCCTCAGCCTCCTGGGTCCGTGGCGAGCTAGGCCAGGGGTCTTGAGCCTGTGAGGGTTCCAGAAGGGAAGTGAACCCTCCCTTAGGAGAAACAACCACCTTTCAGGGGACTCGCCAGGCCCCCCAGAGAAGCCTGGTCTTGGCCCGTTCTACAGCTGGGAAAACCGATGCCAGGGCAGATGTCACTTGAGAATAAAGCCGCACAGAGGGGCAGGGCCAGGGTGGGGTCCCAGCCCACTGGTCCTTCTGCCCAGTGCTCTTTCTGCACAAACTTGGCTCTGAGCACCGGGTGGAATTAATTCACTTCTGGGCCCTGCAGGAGGGGCTGGGGCATCTTCTCCAAGCCGAGGCTGCCCCTGCAGGTCCCCAGCCCTCAGAGTTGGACCGTGGACAGTGTGTGATCTCACAGGATACCACCAGGCTCTCTTGGGACTCTGTCTTCCCCCCCCCCACACCCCCTGTCCTGCTGCCCACCCACCAGAGGGGCCTGGCCTGGCATGGGAAGTTGCATCTGCCACCCACCGCGGCTGCCACCTCCACAGAGCTGCGGATGCCACCAGGAGTGCAGGAAGGCCTGAGCCTGCCGCCCGGCCCGCACTCTCTCCATTACACTGCCCTGTTTCTTCCCCACAAGCATGGGTTCCAGTCCCAGATACACCGCTTCCCCATGTGCCCAGGACAGCCGGGCAGCCTCTCGGGGCCGGACCCTGCTGGTTTGCTTGGTGACCATGGCTGGAGGACAGTCGCCCTCCTGAACAGCACCTCCTAGTGGACATTGCCACCCTTCGCACTGTCCAAGGAGAGGGCAGCTCCAGGAGAGATGGGCACCCTGAGTTCAAAGCCAACTGCTCTCAGGTGCTGTGCAGTGCAACGCTGCTCTGCCTCTTGCTCTCTCTGGGCTCGGAAGCTCCCTTTAGGAAAACCAGGCCCCTCCACCTCTGCCTAGCACACCACACCACACTTAGCTCCGCATGAGGCTCTGGCCCAAGACGGTCGGCATCTGAGCCTGCTCCCTCCTCACCAGAGAAGCCTGCAGGGACTCCCAGTGTGCACCGGGCAGGCGTCTAGCTTGGGGGCCTTCCAGCTAGCTTTCTCTTATCTCCCATTTCCCCCCAATGAACCTCCAGCCCCAGCCCACCCCATCGCCCATGCCCAGCGTCACCCAGCCTGTGCCTCCCAGCCCTGGAGTCCTCTTCGTCTCAGGCTGATGCCTGTTTGTGGTCACACCTGCTCCCCTCAGCCAGCCAAGACCACAGGCTCTTTGAGGGTGGGGACTCAAGGCTGCTCTCTTCAGAGCCCAGCTCACAGCATGGAGTCGGCTCTCTGCAGTGAGGGCAGGTGGCCCCGGCAGGGACTCTGCATTAGGTGTGCTGGCCCCAGCTGTGCTTGGCCCCCTCCCCTGCCCTCCCAGAGATGGAATGCCTGGTGGAAGCTTCCCCAGACACAGGCTGCATCGCCCTGAGACCCCAACACTGGTGGGGACGACCTCAGCCAGCCCCACCCCGTTTTGCAGAGGATGAGACTGACATCTAGAGACGAGAGCGGACCCACGACACATGAGAAACAGACACCAAATGAGTCCCAGGCCCCCAGGCCCCCAGTCCAAGGCTGTCTCTATCCACCTCCAAACCCCTGTGCTGTTACAGGGCGCCCAGCTCCTCTCCCCAGCCACCTCCAGAGGTGTGTGTGTTCTAAGGGCCTGAAGAAGGAGGCCCAAGCCGATAAGGGATTCCCATGGAGACCAGGAGCAATCAGGTCCTGGGCCAGGCCTCACCAGGAAAGGGTCCACCCCACCACTCCTCTGGTGCTTCCTTGGGGAGACCCCAAGGTCTCCCTTGCCTGTTGCTCCACCATTAGCACCTGGCCTGGTAAGCGTTACCCCCTGCAAGAGCCTGTGGGTCTTGAGGTAAGCAGGCGGGTGGAGGTGGGCCAGTTCTCTGAGAGGCCACAGCCCGGTGAGGTAGAGAGGTGAAGGTGGAGTGAATCTGACCCTTTGGAGGCCGTGTTGGGGCAGGGTGGGCTCACCATGACAGGTGAGAAAGGAGGGAGGGGAGGGCAGGAGCTAGGGCTCCAGCCACGGGACAGGTTCCGTTTGAGGAGGCAGAAGGGGGTCCTCTGGGGGTCACAGCCTGGAAGTCCCGGAGAACTGTGGGGTGGTCCTGGGAGAGAGATGGAACTCCCAGAGGACTCAGGGGAGGCCCCCTCAGAAGAAGGACCACTTATCCTGAGCCCAGAGCCAGAGGTGGGCGATGGGAGGTTGGGGCGGGGCGGGCGTTGAGGCTGCGGTAACAGTGAGCAAGGGCAGGGGGGCTGGACCCAGGGGAGCTGGGTGTGCTCCAGTGGAGAGGACATGTGGCTGGACACAGCGGCAGAGCCTAGCAGGGGCCAGAGCAAGGACTGGGCTGAGGCAGGGCGGGGCGATCCCCAGGGCTGGGCAGCTGCCAGCTGCCTGCAGTGATGGGAGCAATTCGATTGGAGGGTGATTTGGGGGGATCTGATGATCTCGGGTGGAAAGTAGGCCCTGTGACTTTTTCCACCCCCTCCTGCAGTAAGGAGGGAGGATCGGGCTCCCCGTTTCCACGCTACCAGAACCGGAGAATGAACACATGCATTCATTCTCCAGGGATTGTTTTTCGTGGTTTTGGACCAGGGTGTTAGGGCTGTGGACCTATGTGAAGAAGAGATACATGGGGGGCTGACTTTCAAGTGGTGGCTCTGCCCCCACCAACCACCACCAGCTGGGTGACCTTGGGCAAGCCACATGCCTCCTCTTTCTGAGCCCCGGCTTCTTGCCCTGTCACTGAGAGTTGAGTGAATTTGACCCTTTGTACATAATTCATTAAGGAGCCTTGGTGGCATGGTGGGTTATGAGGTGGGCTGTTCGAAACTACTCCACAGTGGAAACATTGAGGTTTGCTTCTCCTGTAAAGAGTTACAGCCTCAGAAACCCACAGGGGGCAATTTGACCCTGTCTAATAGGGTCACTGTGAGTCAGTGAGTGAGGTCATTTGCTGAGCGTGTAGAGTCTCCATTACAGATGTGCTGCTTTGCAAGGGAAGGGCTTAGGGTCATGCCTAGCACACAGTAGATGTTTTATCAGAATCAGTTTGGCAGTGGGGGGGAGGGTGTCTCGTTGCCTTCTGTGTGCTTGGGATGCAAGAAAGGTTTCAAAGGAGTTTCTCTGTTCAAGAGCCCACCGTGCCCTCCCCTGCCCCCATAGGAGCTTCCTGGGCTTCAGTCTCTTGCTCTGTCAAAGGCTGGTGTTTGGCCAGCCCTCACCCAGCCCCCACGCAACCTGAACCAGTGCACAGGAAAGCATCTTGTGAGCGAGTTATTATCATCGTCCAAAAATTACAATGGTTGTCAAGGTGACTCAGACTCACGGCAACTCGGTGGGTGGAGAACAGAACCGTTCTGTACTGAATGGCAAACGCTTCCATGAGCCGATGCTGGCCCCTGGTGACCCTGCAGGACAGAGTGGAATGGAGTAGAAAGCCCCGTCTTTCTCCCACGGAGCATCTGGCAGTGTCCAGCTGCTCACCTTTTGCCCTGCAGCCCAGCTTGTGGCCACGACACCCCTGCGGCTCAGCTCCATGGGATTGTTCGTGTTAACCTCTGTCGTCTTTGAGTGCCAGCCTTTAGGTCTTGCCAACACAGGGGCTCTGGGCTCTCCCTGTGATGAGAAACATCTGGCCTAGGATGCTTGGCCTGGAAGCCAGGTCTAGACTCCTTCCATGTGCACTCCGCCCATGGTCCCACCTTCCCTCTCTAGGGACAAAAGGCCATTGTCCCTCTGTCCTGGGAGTAGCCAAGGAGCCAGATGAACTGTTCCCCAGCTGTGAGTCCTAGTCTATGGCAGCTCACTGAGCTCAGCACCCCTCGTGGGCCTTCCGGGCTTGGTTGGCCCCTCTTTGAGGGCCTGTCTGTAACTCACTTTAAGATTTTGATGTGCTGGAGATCAAGAGGCTAGAACCACACACACACACACACACACACACACACACACACACACACTCCCCCTAAAGCCAGATGTCACTCGGATCTCAGCACAAAGGGAAGAAAGCAGGAGGCGTTTGCTGGCGGTTCAAGTCCAGCGCGTGGTAAGCCCGTGTATGTCCGAGGAAGTCTGTGCTCCGTGTGTGCCATAACTTACTTCCAGAAGTCAGAAGCCATCACGCCTTCCTTCCGAGGTGCCTCCAGTTTCTCAGTTAGCAGCCCCATGTGTTAACGGTGTGCACCCCTCAGGAATCCCCGTGGGGATCTGCTAGGTGATCCTACATGTCCATGGGATGCAATGCTGACATCTCTGCCAGGACCAGCCATCCATTCACAGCCCTGGGAGAAGGGCTTGGGTGGGCCCAGGTTCCCTGCCTGATTCCCCAGCCAGGGCTCCACAGCCTCCCTCTGGCAGCCTTTGTCTTCTCCGCGCCCTGCCACAAACTCCTCACATCAACGTGGACAAGTCTCTCTGGGCTGAGCTGCCCCGTTTCATGATGGATGGGTTTGCTGTAGCACAAGCTGAGCAGCACAAATTTTTGTCAAAAAAAAAACAATCTGACCCAGAAACCCCGAAGAGGAAACAAATAAAAATGGGATCCCTCTGACAACAGTCCTCCCTCACCCCTGCCAGCAACTCCTCCAGCCCCTGGAAAGAATTCCAGTATCCTTTGGGGCCCAGTTGGGAAAAAATATCAATTTCTGGGAAAGGGGTTCTTCCTATGTTTTGTACCATAGACCCCTGGGGAAGTCTGGTATCCTGTGCAGGCCCCTACTTGAAATAAAGCTTTGAAATGTGTAAAATAAAAAGATAGTTAACAAAGTCGTTTTCAAAAGAAGTATGGAGTGTAGTGATATATGTACTTCTTTATTAGCAAGATCTAGCAGCTGATTAAATAGCCCTCTTAATTACAAACTAAAAATGAGCAAGACCTAGAATAGCTGCAAAATGATATGAAAAAAAATCCATGATTCCTGGTGATAGTGGCGTCCCAGGCACCTCTAACACTCCTGTAGTTGGTTGTGTGCATGTGCAATGGGCAGAGGGGAGGATGCTGGTTTCACTTAGAAGTTTGTTGAAATAGAGATGTGTTTTCTTCTCATCCAAAGCCACAGACCCTCATTCTCTTCCATGATGTGGGGGAGAGGGACAAGGACTCTGTTGAACAACCCTGTCTCGGGATGAATTGGCACTTCTTTGCTGGTTGTGGAATGAAACAGTTCTAGATATTATCAGTAAAATAGAGAGTGACTTCTGCTGGGCCTGTAAGGGGGAGTGAAGAGGGGAGACGGAGAAGAAAGGGGGGTGTTATTTTACAGAACAAGGTAGTGGGTCTAGGGGGCCTGGAACTGCCTCAGGAGCCTGAAAACTGAGGTGTGGCAGTGGGGGTGTGTCCCAGGGCCATCACAGCTCTCTCCCAAGATGAAATCATCTTGCACCTATAGACACAGTTGGAACTTTAACCATGCACAGTGCTCCAAGACCTCATCAGGCAAACCTAGGAGCAGACGGAGGCTGTAGTCCTTCCACTTCTTTGGGGGAAGTGGCTTTAGCCCCTGGGATGATAACTTGGTGCCCATCTCCTTCCCAGGGACCCACGTGATGGAGGGCTCAGGAAGGATGGTGGTGACTGCTGTGGGTGTGAACTCTCAGACTGGCATCATCTTTACCCTTCTCGGGGCCGGTGGAGAAGAGGAAGAGAAGAAAGACAAGAAAGGTAAGCCCAACTGTCGCCCAGATAAGGAGATGAGCTTTTAAGGCCACGTTGTTTTTTTGTTTATTCGTTCACTCAAAAAAACTAATTATTGAGTGCCTTTTATGTCCACGCCCTGTGCCAACAGCTGCCTCCTGCATCCTCAGAACCCGCTCAGGCCAGGCAGGCTCTGTCTGTTCCATCTCCAGGGTCTTGTCCCCGTCTCTGTCTTGTCCAGTCATCTCATGGAGGCCCCTTCTTCCCTTCCACGCCCGTCCAAGGGAGTTGAGACCTCAGCTGAGTCTCCATCCTGAAGTTCTAGAAAATTCCACTGTGAATGGGCCCCATCATCACCCCTTTTGGTAGAGAGAACTCCCAGCCCAGCCATATTTCTTTCACTATTTTTAACTCCACTGAGCAGAGCTGAAAATCCACCCAGCATAGACTCATCTCGGGTGTTGGCAGAAGAGATTCTGGAACAGGGGACAAATAGGTGAGACCCTTCCCCCATCCTCATACAGTTGCCCCTTGCCCAGATTCTGGTCTCTGCTCTCCCATGGAAACAAGATTCTTCAATAACTGGCCTCCCTCCAGCATATCAGGCTGGCAACCCATGCTAACTGTGCCTCTCAGACAAAGGGCTGAATGCTCAGAAGACACAAGAAACCCAAATTCCAGCAAGTCAGGCTGAAATCCAAAGGCCCAGTCCTAGGCTCCCACATCTGGAACCCACACTCTCAGGAAGAAGCCCCCTTTCAGGCTTTTGTCTCATCTCTTTGCCCAAGCTCTAGAAGAGATCTTCATTGCCCAGAATCTCTGGTGTCCAGTGGAAGGGGAATGAGGGTAAAAGGCTCCTCCCTGAGTTCAGGTGCAGCCTTGCTACCTCCAGATCTCAGATACCCACCAGGCACAGAGATGAGGGCAAACCCCATTTTCCAGTGGGGTCACCTTAGGATGTTGGCTGCCCCACTAGCAGAAATGTTGGTGCTGAACTATGGTCTGGGGAAGATCAGAGGGCTGAAAATGACCACACAGTCCTGGTCCTCGGTCTTAGAAGGTGTCAGGGGCGTCCCTAGAAGAGACTTTGGAGGCTATGGTGAGCAGAGGCAGTTGAGCAGTGCACAGAAGCCTGGTCCCTTTTTTTTTTTTTTTAACCTCACGTGCAACTGGGTGAGGGGAAGGTGCACTCCAAAACCACACCCCAACCAGACCTGTATCTCTCCTGTCCCAGAAGCCTGGTTTAGGGTCACCACTGAGCAGCACCTACAGCCCTGAGGGATGTCCGTATGACATGCAGAAATGACGTCGCAGAGGAAGACAGGGGCAGGGTGGTCTAACACCTCAGGTCACCATGAGCAGTGTGGACAGGATAGGGATCCTGTCCTCCCCCCCACCCCGTCACCTCCACCAGGAGCATTGCCTGGAACAGACTACCTGTGTGCACCCATTTCAGGATGCTCTGGCATGCTGGTGTGTATGAGTGTGGGTGAGTGGGGTGTGTGTGTGCGCGCGCGCGCGCAGATGAGACTGTATGTGCTTCTCCTTCATTAACATGTTTCAAAAATCATCACACAGGTGTGAAGAAGGGGGATGGCCTTCAGCTACCAGGTACAGTAAGACCCTCTCAGGGTAGATGGGACTCTTAGAACTAGCAGTAGCCTTTGACTGTGGGGCTAGGCCTTGTAGACCGTCAGCACACAGTTGAAGGGGCTTCATGACCCAGGGAAGCTCTGTCCTGCCAGGCCCGCCCCCTCTGTGCCCTTGAGGATGTCAATACCCCACTCTGCCGACCTGGCCTGACAGTGCTTCTGCTCCCACTGCCACCCACCGTCTTAGTATTGCAGCCCTCACACAATGCCTCACTCGTGCCACACGACCCTGCAGCCCCTTCCCCCCTCACCAGCACCCTGCCCACTCTGCTGGCTGCCCACAACCTCACGGAGGGTCCACCTCACCCGGCATTCTCTGCTCCTCTCCCTCCCACAAACCCCTTTTCTTCTCTTGCCAAAAGAAAGCGTAACAGGGCAAACTCAGTCATGTCAGAGAATTTTTCTTTTCTAAATTAAGGAAACTCTTTGGTGTCATTTCTGTCTCGTGCACAAAAATCAATATGTTTGATACCACCTTTTCAACGGCAGTCCCTCTCCTCTGGGGGTTTCCAAGGCAACCTTCTGAGTGCTGGTTAGGACAGGTGGAGCTTGTGCCGGGCCCCCAACAACCTGATTCAAGAACGCTAAGCCTGTTGCATCTTCACCGTTGGCACGTGTGCAGACTGCCGTTCTGCCGGACTGTGTTGATGGTGGTTGGAGGGGACACCGCTCCCCCCACCTGAAGGGTTGGCACTCACACTTTATCTGCATTGGGTATTTTTTAATGACTCCTGGTCATTGACCCCTCTGGCCCTAGTGGGAATCCAGTCCCCTATCCTGCTAGGAGCCCTCTCTGAAAAGGGACCCTCAGTTGGCTGGGCCAACAGGGAGCCTCGGTCTAGACCGCAGCACTGAGCTGTGTCATGCTGCCCAACCTTGCTGGTCATCCTACATATTTTCTTTCAAAGACCCTCCATGCCTGCGTTCCCCACCCCCCCTACTCCTTTGGCATCTCAGTGGGATCATCTCCCCAACGTTGTGTTTCTTGATTTCCAGTGGGAAAAAAATGTTTTAAGACGATAGCCATGTGATTGATGTCCTTACCAGTTGGTTCATGCCCTTATTGTTGTTGCTGTTCTGCGTTGTGCCTCTCCTCCATTGTGACACACTGCATTTTCCATCCCTCCCACCCCCAGCAGCAGCAGATGATGCGGCAGCTTCAAATGCTGCAGATAGTGCCAATGCCGGCCTAGTCAATGGTATGTCTCCGATGTCGAGCTCTCGGTCTTGGTTGGATGGGCATCTCTCTCCCCACCCCAACTCTGGGCTTTCCTCTCCCTCTTCTGGACTGCACAGATCTCCGGTGTGCATGGGCAGCTCTGGGACAGTCAGCCTCTCACATGGGGCAGGCGCTTAAGAGAGGAGCAACGTCGAGGGTCCCAACACAGTGCCCACTTGGAGCTTCCACAGTGGCGCTGCACTGGGACCTTGACCCCCAGTGGGGCCCAAAAGAGGGGCATACCTTTGGCTGCAGATCTGGCCCCCAGGAAGCAGCGTCCTGCCTGGCGTGCCCTCTCCTAAGCGCGCTCCTAGCCCCAGCTTTGGGGAGAGGGCCTGGGGTCAGGACTGGGCTGAAGCTGGCATCTGGGTCCCTGGCAAAGGATCCAGCCCTTGCCTCGCAAATTCCCTCGAGGCAGTGGGACCCGGGCCGGGGTTCAGCTCCTTGGCCCCATCCCGTAGCATGGCTGCACCACTGGTAGACGTTTCTTCTCTTCTCTCTCACGGAGCGAACGGGCAGGGGGTTCGCTTGGGCTGGGGCCAAGAGCTGCCCTCGGGCGTGGACTGGTGTCTCTTGCTGTGCCTGTGTGGAAGCACTTGCTCTGGGTCTCTGCATTCTGACTGGACCGTTGGGTGTGGAGGGCGGGGCAGGGGCTGCCACGGTGCACCTGGGGCCTGCATCTTTCCCTCCTCACACACAGGCAGGAGGGAATCCCCTTCACTTGTTCTTGGGGGGCTGTAGAAGATCCCTTATGGCTACACCCTCCCGTCTTCACAGCCACAGGGCTTCTGCTTACTCAGCTACCCCCTGCCCCTGGAATAGGTAGCATCTGAGGGGGGCGGGCTCTTCTGAACTGCTGAGAGGAGGGCCACAGGTTGGTTCGGTCCTGACACCATGGCCCCAAGAAAGCAGAGAGGGGGAAGTGGTCTACCCCCACCCCCAGCGTCACTGCACGCTAGACACAGGGCTGTGGGTTTCTCCACCACTGATACCACTTACTCCTCACCATGCTGGCAAAGTAGGGAGACTCGGTGGAGGCTCCCCATCCCATCCCACACCCCGCACCCACACCACCAAGACCACAAGTGCCTAGGATGTGCCACGGGCGGGTGAGGCATTTCTGCAAACATGGTCTCACCCAGGAGGACCGATTTGGTGCAGTCTATTTCAGGCACCGGAGGAGGAAGGAGGACAGCTTGGGGTGTGGGAGGCGCCGAGCATCAGGGTGAGGTGGCGGAGGGATGGCAGGGGGTGCTGATATGGGCAAGCCCGAGGCTGCCAGGGTAGGAAGCGGGAGGTGGTGTCTGCTTTCCCCAGGGTGAAAACCCTGCCGGGATCCGAAGAGGTAGGATAGGAAGCTGTTCACGTCCCAGCAGCGGCCAGTGCCCAGGTTGCTGGGGGAGGGGAGCCCCGGGGAAGATGGGGACCTCCGACGTTTGACAACCAGCATTCCATGTTCATGGTCTCACTGAGACCCTCGCAAGAAGCCTGCGTACACAGGTTTTGTGAGCCCCACTTGAAAGATGGGGAAACTGAGGCTTGGAGAGGTCAGGGCATTAGCCCAAGGTCACAGAGCTAGGATTGGTAGCCAGACCTGGCTGGCTCGCAAGTCCTTGCTTCTCCCCTCTCTCCACCCCACCCCAGCCCCGTCCCCAATCCAGAATTTCCCACTGTGCCCTGTCAATGTCACTCAGATCTTCAGAGCCTGACACACCCCTCTCTGCTTAGCTCGGGAGGCACAAGGGTGTTGGCTGCTAACTGAAAGATGAGTGGTTTGAGCCCCCTTCCCCCAGCAGCTCTGTGGGAGAAAGACCTGGAAATTTGCCTTCCCCCCACCCCCACCCCCGCCTGGAAAACTTGGTGGTACAGCTGTAGGATGGCTGGGACCACACACCCCCAACAGCTGGAAAAGGCAGGGGACTCAGTCTCCTCCAGGGCTGCTCCCTGCCTGTCCACTGGAGACGGCTGGCCCGCAGAGCCATGAGAGGGTCCTGTATCATTGCTGCTGTTGGTTAATAAATGAACCAGTGAATTTACATACATGCAAAAGACCTCCCCCACCAAGAACAGGGTTCCATGCTCCAGTGTGGTTAAAGGCCCTGGCATGAGTGGGTTTCTCTCTCACTACAGAGCCTTGAATATCTATCGCTGGGGACTCCTGGCCGGTGGCAGTCAGGCAGTGTTTTTTTTTTTTTTCCCAAACTGCTGCCCCTGTGTGTCCTTCCCTTGCTGGGCCCCTGGGCACTGGTATGGCCTGTGATGTATCTGGGACACCAGCCTGTCAGCCACTGCTGTTCCAAGGGCCGTCTCGGGGCCAGAAGCTGCAGCACCCTCTGGAGCTTGTTAGAAACGCAGGCTTCTGGGCCCCACCCCAGATCCTCTGAATGAGAGCCCTGTATTTTAAGGGCTCATTAAAGATTGAGACCCTCAGCTGAGCCTCAGTGTGAGAGAGGGGAGGTAGAACAAGAGTTGGATGGCACAGCAGGCTTTCCTGAGTCCACTTTCACGGACCTTTACCTGAGAGATGGGCGCGTCTGCCAGCGTGGCAATCTCCTTTGCTCTCACTTGACTCCCCGGCCAGCTCCAGCTATCCAGGCAATCCTGGCTCTGGCTGACCCCTGAGCGTGTCACAGGATTCTCAGTGGCTGATCATCTTAGAAGGAGACCGCCAGGCCTTTCTTGCAAGACACCTCTGCGTGAGCAAACCTTTTTGTTGGCAGCTGAGAGAGCGGGTCATCTGTTGGCACCACCCATAAATTACTGTTCCCTCAAAAAAAAAAAAATTACTGTTCCCTCCCGGGATTTGCCTAGGCATCTTTGCATAACACAAAGACGCTGGCCATCATCCCGGTTCACGGAAGGGAAAAAGAAATGTCAGTCGGGGCCTGTCTCCCCTGAGCTTGTTCACCAGGTCACGTCCCCAGGAATCCTCCATGGCCTTCATTTTCCCATCCTTGACCCTGGGGCTGGACAAGCTGAATTTTCTAGAGTGGGGTGCAGAGAAGGGCCTCCTCTGAGAAAGCTGGTTGCCATGCACAGCCACCCTACAGACCTCCTGGGTCCCCATGGCTGGATGTCTTCACGGGGGCAGCCAGCCTCCTCTTTCTCCCGCAGAGCAGCTGCTGGGTCTAGACCTTGGCCTTGTGGTTGGGGTCCATTGCTTTAATTCTCTGCACGCAGGCTCCAGGTCCCTTGAAACATAGGCTCTAGGTTACACAGAGGGCACAGGGATGGGGGTACAAAGCTAGTCTCACCATGATCCAGGGGCCAGTGAGAACAAGTTGGGTCGAGACCCCCCTCACTTCTGAAAACCCAGGCCACCGCACACCAGCACTCCCAGCGCACACGCACATGCAGGCTGGCGATTGTTCCTCCTGCCACGTGGTCACTGTGGAAATAAAAGGAAATTGCCAGCTTGGCTTAATGGGCTCTGGGATCTGACCCTATGCAAGGCAGAGGAAGGGTTCTCTGTGCACGGGAACGCTCACAGCTATTGAAGCGGGCCCTCCGGGGCCCTGTCCCACAATCAGTAGTTATTTCCAAAAACAAAAAGGATCGTTCCAAGTCCTATTTCCTCTAAACAGCCCCCACCACCCCCACCACCCCCCGCACCTGTGTTTTGTTTTGTAATCCGGTAGGGAGAGCTTTAGGAGAGAACAAGGACCTTTCTGTGGAGGCCCAGGAGTCCCGGTCCTCAGCGAGCAGAAGTGGGAGGGAACAACGGGGAGCTTGGTGGAGCACCCTAGCATGTGAGAGGGGCCGCGTCTGCCCTCTGAGTCCCCCCGAAGCAGGGCTGGGCACGTGGGCAGTAGGTACGCAGCCATGCGTGTTGTGTGGGGTCCCTTCACACACTGCAAAGGGAGCTGAGGGCACGACGGGGGTCATGTGGGAACGTACACCTCCGCCCCTCCCTGCACAGGTGGGGAGAAGGCTGACCCGAGTTGCCACTTGCAAAGCCTTTGAGACTCCAACGTACGGCACCTGCAGGTTACAATCGGTGTCCCTTCCAGGGGCCCCCATCCCCATTTCAGAGGTGGACGCTGGGGCTGGGAGAGGCCAGCCCATACTGATGGGTGGCTATGGAGAGTACAGGGTATCACCAGTGCCCGGCTGTCCTCCCTTGAGCTCAGCGCTGACCCCGCCTGTGCCTCAGGAAGGGTGCTTCATTGCCCTGCTGTGAGCCTCGGTTTCTCATCTGTAAATCTGTAGAGACCAGCACCCAAGGGCCTGCAGGGAGGACTCCATGAGGTGGCAGAGGTTTCAAGGCCTGAGAAGTGGTGAATGTGCTAAAACCCATCTCTGGGGGTGGTCAGCCTCCTCAAACTCCTCCCTACCCTGGGAGAGGGGACAGTGAGCCCCTAAGGCCAGGCCCCAGGGTGAGCTGGGGGAAGGGATCTCCTAGGCAGAGGCAGCTAGAACAACGTCTCAGGCTCAGCTGGTGGCTTCCAGCTCCCCCCACACAGCCAGAACCAGACTCCCCTGACAGCCAACTCGGATATGGAGACCCCAGGGTGGCAGGAGAAGTGGGCGCACTCCCTCTCCCTCCTCAATGCTATGCAGCCTCCCTGGTGGCAGGGAGAGCCCCTGCCGCACATCCCCCATCTCCTAGGAGTGATGCCTAGAAGCTTCAGAAGAGAGGGGCCAGCCACTGCCCTTTGCAGAGGCCTCCCTCAGCCGGGCCTGCGACTTCACGCCCCTTGCAGAGAGGAGAAGGAGGCAGGCTGTCCCTACGAAGGCAGCCATTGAGGTAGCGCACTGCCCAAGCCTTTGCCCCCGAATCCTCTCTGTCCCTCAGTCATGCTGAACTACATCTGCAGGCTTTCCAACCCCAGAGTATGATAAGGATGTCACTAAACAAGTGTCCCTCTGCCTCGTCTGCCCACAAAAGACAGCATCCGGGTAAACCAGTAAAGGCTTGGCTTTTGGCACCCTCTCCCGTGTCCTGACAGCAGACCCCAACCCTCTCCCCGAGCCCCTCGAGAGGCAAGAGCTGCCTGCCCTGGCAGAGCCTCCAGCTCCCATGGGCCAGCCTTGCCCTGTTCAGAGGGGACCCCAGTGAGCACAGACCTTCCCCAGGGACAAGCCACACCCTGTTTGTGGCACCTGCACCTCCCTCCATCTGTGGCTTGAGTGTCCGTGGCCCTGTTCCATCTCTGTGGTGACCTGTGTGTGCTGTCTGTTCTCTGTTGTCTGTTAAAACTCTCTGTCGTGTAGGTAAGATGCAAGATGGCACTGTGGAGGCCAGCCAGAGCAAAGGTAACCCTTTCCTGTTCCCCACTCGTGCTCCCTGCAGCCCCTCCCCTCCGATGCTAAGCAGCGGGAGAAGGCGAGGGGCAGGCATCTGCTGGAGGTGGGGGGGCCTGGCATCTGGGGGTGAGGGGGCACAGGTGTGCTGCCCAGAGTGCTGGGCTAAGTGGGGAGCGTTTCCCGGGGAGGCGTGTGCCACAGCTCCCGCCATTTCTCTGATTTGGGTGAAGAGGAATTAGGGAGGCCCTGCCGAGTATAAGGGGAGCCAGGCGGGTCCAGGGAGAAGCCAGAGGAAGCAGATTCCAGGGAAAGCCCCACCCAGCCTGGTCCCACAGAGGGAGGGAGCTCTGGGACACTGCTAACCCTGCAGGTCTCCCCCCACCTGAGACAGGGGGGCGGGCTCCTGTCCCCCACCCCCGCTTAAGGCTGGCTCTTGAGACCCCTAGAGCCCAAGGGGTAGAGAGGCTGTCCAAAGAGCCAGGAGCCCCCTAGTCAGTCAATCCTGTGCTGAAGAGTCCATCCTGGCTGGAGATGGGGAGTTTGTATGACCAGCCAGGATCTCCCCTGTCCAGTAGCTACTCAGCACCCCAAGAAAGTGGCCGCAAGGTTGGAGTGGGCAGAGTCCGAGTCCATCTGGCTTGTCTAAATGGGGGGAGGCCAAGAGAGCAGTTGGGGTAGGGTCTGGGGGCTCGTTCGGGATCAGAGGGGGGAGCGGTGCAGCTCCCGGCTGGGACTCCGGTCATCCCAGGGTTTCTGTGCCAGCCATGCCAGGGAGGGAGGAGGGAGGCCTGGGTGCCCCGCCTCCTCCCCGCAGGCTGACCTGCGTGTGTGAACGTGCGTGCTCTGCCCCCGCAGCCAAGCAGCAGGACGGGGCGGCCGCCGTGGAGATGCAGCCCCTGAAGAGCGCCGAGGGCGGCGGCGATGCTGACGACAGGAAGAAGGCCAGCACGCACAAGAAGGAGAAGTCCGTGCTGCAGGGCAAGCTCACCAAGCTGGCCGTGCAGATCGGCAAGGCTGGTGAGCGTGCCCCACCCCCATCCCGATGTGGCGGGCAGCAAGCGCACCGGGGGCCAGGGGAGAGCCCAGCAGGCCTCAGTGGCCTCATAAGCAAAGTGAGGGGGCTTGGGTGAGATGGCCCCTGAAGCCCATCCATAGCGACCGGTGTGCACAGTAGGCACTTCATGGTGCTGACCGACCCTGCAGAGAGGGTGCTAGGAGCCGGAGGAACTGGTCACCTGTGCCCGTGTGCAGTGACAGCCCTGCAAACAGGTGCCTCCACTCCGCTCTGAAAAATGGGGCCACGGTGCCTGCCTCTTGGGGTCTCAACAAGTACTGAAGGTGCCGACACATGCTATGCTGTGGGGCACGGTGCCTAGAGACAGCCAAGGGCCAGCTCATGCTAGACCCGGAGTCCCTGCAGCCCCCGGCTTTCTCCTGAGGGCAGCGGGAGCCATGGAAGCATTTTGAGCAGAAAGGGATCGGGATGGAGTTAGCTTGGTAATGACCGCCGGCTGCAAAGCAGACACGGAAGGGTCGAGGGCAGTGCCCAAAGGCCAGAGAGACACCTGTGGCCGGGCCTCAGCACACTTGGGCTGGCGGCTGCCCTGGAGTCCCAGCCCAGCTGCAGGGTGAGCGGTCCGGGCCCACCGTGGGCCTCCCAGCCCAGGGAAGTTCTGTGCAAAAGCCTAGGCCTCCCCAACTAGCCACTCGCCGGCTGGCCCGCCCCTCCGTGCTGTCTCCTGGCTCTAATTATAAGCACCACAGAGCGAGGAAGGGAGGCAAATTATAGGCTTGGATGCCTATATTTAAACTCAAGGCCTAGTGACGGCTCCGGCTGCTGGTGGCTTGGCTTCCCACCCCTGCAACTGTCAGACGGGCCAAGCAGCTTTATAGGCCCTGCAGCTGGGGTGGGGGTGGGGCTGGGGTGGGGGGACGAGTTGCGGGGTGTTCTCCACCTGCTCCCCAGAAACAGGTCATGGGGGACAACGCAGCCTTCAAAGTCCTCACTCGTCCCCCGAGACAGAGGAGCAAGTGCCCGGGTGGAGGAAGCCTAGGGAGGCCCCGCCCAATGTAGGGGAGCCAGCAGGCCCAAGGAATAGATCCCCAGGAAAACCCCGCCAGGCCTGACCCCACAGGAGGAGGGAGCTCTGGGACACTCTGGGACCGCTAACTCTGCAGTCTTGCCCCCACCTGAGGCAGGGGCTGGACTTGTGTCCCATGTTAGCCATCGATTGGGGGGTACTTCAGAGAAGGCTTCCAACTCTGCCTCCAAGCAGCACACTGTCCCCAGAGGAGCGGGCTGCAGGGGGTACCAGCTCCTGGCAGTGGTGGCACCTGGGCAGACCCGGGGGATGGGGTGGGGGCAGTGCACACACTCAGCTGGCAGGAGGGGCCCCTAGAGAGCTAGCCAGCCTCCCCTGCACTGGCTGGAGTGGCAGTGTCCCATGGATGTGTGGCCTCGGCCATATCCCTTCCTCCCTGGGCCTCCATTTCCCCATCCAGAAAATGGCCACCTGCTGTCTGCTCTGCCTGCAAGGGTCCTCCCCCAGGTCACCTCCTCATGGTCAGGGCGTCTGCCCAGACGTCTCTCCCGCCAGGTGCCGCCGTCCCAAGCCACCGAGCATCCCGCTGTCCCTGACACCACCCTGCTCACAGTCTCGGTGACGTGCCCCTAGAGGAGGGACCGCTGCCGTGTGCCTGGCCTGTGGCAGGTGTGCAAAAGAAGCTTGAGGAACGGTCCTACGTGGCAGCCATTCTCGTGCGAAGGCTCTGTGCACAGCCCTGACACATCACTGTGTCCCGCACCTACTGCGTGCCCGGCATGGCACTGGGCATGTTGCCCCTGTGACCTCACTCGATCCTCTCATGACCACAGTAAGCCAGCAAGCACGCAAGCCCGTGATGTGGGGGCTGCCGTGGGGGCTGTGCCTGGCGTTCTGCATACGGCAGGACAAGCAGTGCCCAGTCCTTCCTGCACCACTACCACTGCCCCCTGCCTCTCTGGCAGTGGTGGGTCCATTTTGGTGACTGCCATGCCGGCTTCTCTCAAGGAGGGACTCCTGAGGCTTTGGGGGCACTCTGGGTCACTAGTGGCCCCAAGGAAGGAACGGAGGCTTGGTGAGGATCCAGGACGGGCCTCTTTCACAGAGCGAGTGAGTGGCCGGGCGGGTCTGTGAGTCCAGGGCACCCCAGGCCCTGGCTGCCCGGGGCATGTGCACACAGCTCCCCAGAGGCCCCCTGAGCAGGTCTCCGCCTTGCAGGCCTGGTGATGTCGGCCATCACGGTCATCATCCTGGTGCTGTACTTCACCGTGGACACCTTCGTGGTCAAGAAGAAGCCCTGGCTGCCCGAGTGCACGCCCGTCTACGTGCAGTACTTCGTCAAGTTCTTCATCATCGGCGTGACCGTGCTGGTGGTCGCTGTGCCTGAGGGCCTGCCTCTGGCCGTCACCATCTCCCTGGCCTACTCGGTGAAGGTGAGAGGGGGCTGGCCCGCAACCACTGCTCGCCAGTGGGGGGCCTTGCCGGGGTCAGGAGAAGAGGTGGAGGAAGGGGCGGGCCCCTGGGAGCCCCGAGAGAGCCTAGGACCCCCCTCCCCAAAACTCAGGGCTCTCAGGGGGTCTAGGGACCTGCAGCAGAACAGAGACATGGTGAGCCCAGCTCAGAGGGCAGCCACCGCTCAGCCCAGCCCTGTGTCACCCACCCTGCAGAGCCGCCCACTGGGTTCTGCCGAATCTTAGGTCTTTCAAGATAAGCCAGAAAGCAGGGCTTTAGTTGACTGTTGTGAGCGGCTGTGCCAGTGACCCCGATACAGGATGACCCTTAGGCGGAGACCCCTGAGATCTGTTCTCCGAGTCTGTCCCAGCCTCGAATCGCCGCCGTTCAACCTCCCAGCAGCACCCAAGCCTCTCGGGCTGATACAAAGAGGCTGCGTGGGAGGGTCTTGGGTGTCCACCCCGGTCGCTCTTGGCCACTGGGCAGAGATAGTCAGAAGTCTGCATTCACCCCAAAACACCTTGGCAGTAAGGCTTGGCGATCCACTTCTGAGAAGACCCCGAGGAGCCTGATTCCACCCTGATGCACACGGGTCTCTGTGACTCAGGGTCACCTTCAATAGCAAGTCTGCCTCGTAGAACCCCCCGCACCACCCTGTGGGAGCCAGCCAGGGGCTTAAACACTGGTGATCAACTCAACGTTACAAAGCAAGCAAGCTATCCCGGTCCCCGCCGCCGCTGTGTGGGCCCAAACCCGCCCCACCAAACCCGCCCCACCAAACCCGCCCCACCAAACCCGCCCCACCAAAAGCGAGCAGGAGTCGCGGGCCCCAGGGTGGCAGCTGTGGGCTGTGTACAACTCATCTCAGAGGTGCCTCCTAAAGGGTTCAGAGAAGTGAGCCCCAACGTAGAGGAACTCTGGTTTCACGAACCCCCTCCTTGCCCCCCTTGGGGAAATGGGCTGGAAATAGCTTGCTTCTCCCTTGAGCATCCGTCACATAGTGAGGTCACCTTCCTGTGCCTCACAAGTCTCCCGGGGCCAGGGTACAGCCCCTGGCCGCAGGACGCTCAGCCCTCCGCACTGGGAACACACGGTGCTCGGAAAGTGTGAGGGGGCAGCGAGGGCTCTGCCACTGTCTGTTGAGAGAGCCGGCTGCCCGCCGGGACATCGGTAATTCCTACACGATGACCGAGCCCGCCCACTGGCTCCTGGGAAGCCTCCTCGGGCACTGCACCCCACCCAGTGCCTCACCACCCTGGCTCTCCTTCCCCCATGGTTCCCCACCTCTAAAATCAAGACCCTGGCTCCTCTGCCCTGTGGCAGGGTGTGCCCCAGTAAGAAGAGTGGCCCTGTTTGTTCATTTGCTCTCCCCCCACCCTCTCCCAAGAAGCTGGCCTGCCTCCCTGCAGAGAACACGGGGCGAGAGGTTTCCGAGCCAGAATTTGGGCGAGGCTGGCTGATGTAATTTCAGACCGAAAAGGGATCTCCCAGCAGGTGCCAGCAAGTGGCAGCCCGGGGTGAAGGAGACGGCCCTTATCATCTCCTGGTTTCAGGGTCCTCAGAGAAACGCCACCCCACAAAGCAACGCCCAGGTGGGGCCTGGAGCCACGCCGCCTGGTTCATCTGGGCCGGGGTCCCCTAGAGAGTCGCACAGACTTGGGAGGTTTGGTGGTGAGGGACTGCAGACAGTCTTTGGTGGGTCTGCAGTTCCCACCCCATCACAGGAGGTTGAGTTGTGCTAGGCACTGCTGCCAGTGCACCCCCCAGCCCACAGCAGGCACGGCACTCCCTCCTGGGGGCTGCCGTCAACCGAACGGGGCGACCACTCGGAGAGTAGAGCTGTCCGGTGCCTCTTCAATACTCACCACACAGCCCCGTCCAGCTAGCCACACGGCCGGTTCCCGGTCACTCTGTGTGGCCACCGTCCTGGAGAGCGCGGGCTTAGGAAGCAGAAGGCCAACGGGAGTCCCCTGCGCACAAAGTGAAGGTGGGCTGAGGCCCCAGTGGGTGGAACTGTGTGGCTAGATGGGGCCGGGTTCCTGTCACTCTGCCGGGGTCTCCACAACGGCCGGGTGGATTACAAGAATCCCTGTAGAGCAGTGGTTCTCAACCTGTGGGTCGAGACCTCTTTGGGGGTCAAACAACCCTTTCACAAGGGTCGCCCGATTCATAACAGTAGCAAAATGACAGTAATTAAGTGGCAACAAAATTAATGTTATGGTAGGGGGTCACCACCACATGAGGAGCTGTACGAAAGGGTCACAGCGTGAGGAAGGTTGAGAACCCCTGCCAGAGAGCTCGTGCGTTTCTTAGAACATCAGGTAAGACCATAGGTGCAGAGGGGCTTAGAGACCAGCTTCAAACTGCTGTTGATCCTTCATTTATGATCCATTGATTGGTACAGCTATTACACATTTTAATAAGAGAAATGGCAATGTCATAGAGTCCTCCCAAGACTCTTTTTTTTTTAATAATGTAAACTCTGTTGAAATGATGCTAGAACCCCTGGTAGCGGAGTGGGTTATGGATTGCACTGCTAACCACAGGTCAGCAGTTTGAATTCACCAGCGGCTCCTAGGGAGAAAGTTAGGGCGTCCTGGTCCTGCCGAGAATTCGTGTCGGGTCAGTTCTGTCCTGCCCTGTGCTCGTAGGGCCACGATGAGTCAGAGTGGTCTGGGCAGTGAGTTTTTAAAGGATGCTCATTGCACTGCATTTTTAATCATGTTTCCAAGGGGTACCGTGAGCAGCAAGAATAAAGGCGATCACCAGCCTGGGCACAAACAACGCCACTGCCGGTGGCACTCCGTGGCACTCCTTGCCAGCGAAGGAGGTTTCCTGGGGACCCGTGTTGTGCACTCTTCACTTGAGACCCTGGAAGGAGCTAGGGAGCCAGCTAGGAGCCGGGGCAGGAATCAAAGGAGGCGGATACACGGAAAAGGAACCCTAGGTGTAAACAAGTTTTCATTCTTATTATCAGTGAAAAAGAAAGGGTGCTCGAGAAGATGTATCGAGGGAGTTGTATCTATGGCTGATTTGGGTTTTGGTTTTTTGTTTGTTTGTTTGTTTGTTTTTTACTCTTTGTGTATTGACATTTCCAATAAGTTGTACAGCTTTTGTTACGTAAATCGTAACGTGCGTTCGCTGGGTAAAAATGGACCCTAAAGACTTTGCAAAGAGAACGAATCCCCTGTGATCCCGCCACACAGACACGGCCACGTTAGTACTGTGCCCTGCGTCTCTCTAGATGGCTCCTCTGTGTGAGGTAAACTGAGGCACGAGTGAGACCAGAGTCGGATTAAAGGAGTGTAAATTCAAGGACAGCTTGATTGTTGCGGAAGAGCTTCCGGCAAGGTTCCAAGACCCAGCGAGGCAGGTCAGGGAAGTCGGGCCCAGCGGTCAGGGTGTAGGGTGTTAAGAGAAGGTGCCTGGGGGTGGGGAAACTCTGAGGCGGCAGGTGTTCAAGCCATCCCCAGAACAGTCTGTCAGCTTCTGGCGTGCTCCGTGTCCCGGATTACACTCCCTGAGCTGGCTGTTCCGTCTTGGCTCCATTTGGCCTGGCCAGTTTTCTGCTTTGAGGGGGGGGCCTTCAATTCGCCCGCCTGACTCCGTCCAGACACTCTGTCTCTACACGGATGCCCTAGGTGGCAGGTCACATCCACATAGAGGTTCCCAGGAAGAAAGGCCTGGCGACCGGTGTCTAGACACATCAGCCACTGAAAAGCCATGAAGCACAGTTCTCTTTGGGGCCGGCAAGAGTTGGGGGGGCAGGGGAACTCGACACCCACTAACAACCCTCCATCGACATGTATTGTGTTTGCATAGACCTGACAACGGTGAAAGATGGCTAGTTCAGAAAGCCCGTAACCCAAACAGGGAATAGTTACTTACGCCACGGTGGCAGGGAAGAATATCTGAGGTAGTCGGTCAGAGCCCAACCTTTATGTACTTACTCTATTTCCCCCCTAAAGCCTGGAGTTCAGTCCTGCCATTGAAATTGATCAAAGATGGTCAATGGCTCAGAGAGTGACCGCCAAGGGAAAAGACCCCGAGCAGAGACAGCCCGGATGAGGGGTTGAATCCCCGCCCACCCCACCCCCGCTCCCAGGTCCTCAGCCGGGAAGGGCCCGGTGCAGCAGCTCTGCAGTTGACTGTGTGTCACCGTGCCTTCTCACCCGCCCTCCCCCAGAAAATGATGAAGGACAATAACCTGGTACGCCACCTGGACGCCTGCGAGACCATGGGCAACGCCACGGCCATCTGCTCGGACAAGACCGGCACGCTGACCACCAACCGCATGACCGTGGTGCAGGCCTACGTCGGCGACGTCCACTACAAGGAGATCCCTGACCCAAGCTCCATCGACACCAAGGCCATGGACCTGCTGGTCAACGCCATCGCTATCAACAGCGCCTACACCTCCAAGATCCTGGTGAGTGGGAGCCAGTCGCAGCCCCTCGGGGGGATCCCCGGAGGAGGGACGTCCGGGGAGTGAAGCAGAAGGAAGGTCCAGGGGGAGCACAGTGGTCCCCGGGTTGGGGCTTTGTGCTGTCTTCTGTTCTGCAGCCGATATGTGTGTACATAGCCCCTGCCATTTCTACGTCCCTCGTGGGTATAGTTCAGTGACCTCAATTACGCTCAGCAGGTTGTTATCCTTTCCCAGGTTTCTCTGTCACCTAACAGATGCTCGGTGCCCCTCTGAGCCACAACTAATAACCCTTGGCCCCGATGCATTTGCCTACTCAAGATAATTGCATCTTCTGCATGGAGGAGCAAATGCATCCAGAGGGCAGTTCAGCACCGACAAAATACACAACACTCCTCTAGTTCTCTACTCCTTCCTCCCGCCACTGTTATGATCTCAGTCCAAGTTCAAAATTCCCACTAGACCAGTATAGACAGTGGCACAGACGAGAGCTTCCGATGTACGGAATTCGGGAAAGACAAACCCCCTCAGAAGCAGTAATGGGAGCAACGATTCCA
>NW_022103928.1:61128466-61138817 GCF_000313985.2 Echinops telfairi | reverse complement strand
GTTCTCTGTGGGTCTGAGAGAGGGAAGGGGGAGGGAGGGAGGGAGGGAAGGGGGGGTGCACAGCAATGAAGGCAGAATCACCCCTCAGGGGCAGAATACCAGCATAGTAGGAGAAGGGATAGAATGAGTGGTATAGATATGTATAAATAATAATAATAACACATAAGATAGTAAGGGTTCCTAGGGGTGTCAGGGTAGGTGAGGGAGGGGAATAAAAGAGGAGCTGCTATCAAAGGGCTCAAGAAGAAAGATGATGTTTAGAAATTGTTGATGCCAATAATTGTACATGTCCGCTTGAGATAACGGATGTATGGGTTGTTATAATATATGTAAGAGCCCCCAATACAATGATTTATTTCAATATATATATATTGCATCTCGAGAGGGATCGTACAGTTTCTGTCCTTGTGCGGCTGGTGTATTTCACTTGGCATAATGTGTTTGAGGGTCACCTGTTGTAGCATGTTTCTGAACTTCAGTTTTCCCCGTGGCTGAGCAATAACCCCTGGAATCAATGGACAGTTTATTGCTGGCCCATCCATCCGTTGATGGGCGCTGGGGTCTCTTGCGTCAGTCTGACTGCTGTGAGCCTTTGTGCGCATGGGTCTGTTTACATCCCTGCCTCCAGTGCTTTCACCCCCACAGAACTGTGGTTTGTGTCCTCACGTCCTGCCACTGTGTCTGGGGGGCCATCATGTAGTGAGTGGCTCTCCCTCTCCGCCCTCGTGTTCCGTTCACGTGGCTCTGAAGCATGGGGACTGTGTCAGCTGGGGTTCTCCAGGCGACCAGAGACAACCAGAGACATGGTTTACGTATTTTTTCCTTCATGAATCATTTTATTGGGGGCTCTGACAGCTCTTATCCCATTCCATAGGTCCACTGTATCAAGCCCATTTGTACATATGTTGCCATCATCCTTTTCAAAGCATTTTCTTTCTACGTAAGCCCTGGGTATCAGCTCCTCTCTTTTCCCTTCCTCCCTCATGACCCCTTGATAAATTATAAGTTATTATTACTACTTTCATATCTTACACGGTCTGCTGTCCCCCTTCACCCATGTTTCTATTGCTCATCCCTCTTGGTGGGGATGAGGTTTATACATTGATCATTGTGATTGGTTCCCCTTTTCCATTATTGTACCTGAGGGGTTTATCTGTCCTGGATTCCATGTGTCGAGAGCTCATATCTGTAGACATGGTGTATTTTTTTGCAGTAGATGGTACCAGTGTAGGTTTGCATCACGGTCAGGCCACACATGCCTATAGAAGCAGGTTGGTAGGTAGAGCTTTATTTTAGAGAATCGCATCACACAGTTGTAGGGGTGGACAAGCCCAAAATCTGCAGGCCAGGCAGACAGGACATTCTTGTAGGATATCCAGTAGACTCTCTCCGTCAGGAAACCTCAGTTTTGCCCTTCAGGTCTTCCACTGATGAGATGAGATGAGGCCCGTCCACAGTCTGAAGGGTCATCAGCTGTGTGTGTCAATCACATGTAAATCCCTTTGCAACAGCTTTGGGACGAGTGTTAACCACACCGCTGGGCACAATAGCCTGCCCAGTCACATCAAAGCCATAACAATGACTCGAACCAAAAGATTGCTGCTGTGTTCGACCCTTCCTGAAAACAAACACTTAGCAGCTAGAGATTCTGCGACATGACACACGGCCCCAAACCCTGGTGTTTCAAAACCAAGCCATGTATGTAGCCCACAGAGCTTTGGGACCATCCAGGTGGGGCTCAGTTGGGTGGTTCTTGTGGCCGGGCTTCCTCGTGCATTGGGGTGATTCGAGTGGACCACCCCTGCCGGTACTGGCAGGCCATGGCCCTGGTCTTCTCTGCATTCAACACAAGTCAAGAGGCCAGCTAGACTCTGACTGGGAGGGACCGCAGAGTCGCATGGCAAGGGGATTGGATGCACAGATCAGGACAACTGTAGCCAACCTCACAAAGTACTGCAGAAGAAGCCGTTAGAAACCGCTGTTGTACGACTCGTGGCATTGCTAGCTGTGATAACGAAAACACCGATTGCTTTCTCGCTAAGCGGCCAGCATGTTGTCATCCTGGTAGGGTCGGGAAGCACAGGTTGTTCCTCCACAATGAACCAGCCTTTGGGTCAAGAGATTTATGCCTTTGCCCACCCAAATGCCGGGCATCCCTGCACTGGGAGCATCTGGGGACCCGCTGCCCAATTTTCCTTTCCCTCCCAATGTGCCCGGGCCCTGACCCCTCCCTCCCGCCATGGAGTTGGCAGCATCGACAGGGAGAGAGCCTGAGTCAGCAGTGCGGGCCCCAGCAGGGAGAGGCATCATGGCCCTGCCCACAGACCCTGGGGCTGCAGCTGAGCCTGCAATGGGGCCAGATCCATCGACGAGGAAAGTCGTCTGGGAGTACACACGCACCAGGGAGTGGCAGCGGCCAGAAGGACTGATGGTTGTTGGGTTCTTTCCCCCATCTGGGGATCCTGGGAGATGAGGAATGCTCTATTCTTCTCCCAGGCTCCCTAAAATAACCCAGGCACCGTTAATGATGCCGGTCCTGCGGAGGGAGCAGCCTCAGGGAGAGCCCTAATATCCATTAGACGGAGACTTTTGCTCCCAATTACAGCAAAAGGGAGTCCTGGGACCTGCTGGGAGGACCCGGGAAGCCAAGCTGCAGCCAGAAGTCTCCATTAGTGGTTGTTTCGTAGCACCGGCAGCCAGACGAACCTTGCACTCATGGTTACAGCTCACCCGGTAAAGCCGGGGAGCCTGGGTTTGAACCCCTCACTGGCTGGGCAACAGGCACTTCGCATCGCTGAGCCTCAGCCTCCTGGGCTGGTTGTGAAGATGAGGGCAGGAAGTGTGTGCCTGGCCCGAAGCCAGTAGGATTGGTGATGTCGTCGTGACCACCAGCCGTGAAACCCCAAGGCCAGCGCTGCAGAGACGAACAGATAGATAAGTGGGCAGCGTGGACATCAGGGCTAGCGAGGGAAAGGTGTTTGCCCAGAGTCACACAGGTCGTTTGTGGTGGAGCACGCTGGCTCCCATGCCCAGGATAGCCCAACGCCAGCCGTGGCATTACCATCTTGGCCATGGGGAACCAACTAGTGTGGCCTCTTTTGCCTACTATGGGCTTAGGAAGGGAAGCCAGCTCTCTCCAGGGCCTGCCCTCCCGTGCCCAGACGAAGGCCATAGACGGCTGGTGGCTGCTGGGGCCAGGGAGGGCTGCAGCCACTCCCCAGCCCAGACTGGGAGAGCAAGACTGCCCAGCACCGTGTGACCAGAGACAGGGCAGGAAAGAAGCCCATTACCCTCCCCACAGTGCCCTCCCCATGGATAAGGAAGCGGGGCTGGCCCGGCTCCCCGACGCTGTCTCACCTCCACTGGGGCCCTGCATCTTCTGTGTCTGCCTGCAGCCTCACACCCAGGAGGCTGGGGCTCCTTGGGAACGGAGCCGTCTTGGTGGCTGGTGGCCTAGACTCTTGGGAAATGCTGGGCGGGTGGATAGGTGGGTAAGGTAAGTGGATTGGTGTGTGTAGGTGGGTGGATGTGTAATTGATAGATAAGGTACAGGCAGGGCCGGGAGTCCATGGGGTGGGTGGTGGGTGGGTATGTGGACGGTTGGATGGGTCAATCTGAGCAGGGAGATATTTCAGAACAGAACTGATGTCTTTGCCTCCTGCTTCCCTGTTCTTGTGGCAGCCCAGACCCCTGGCCAGGACGTGCACGCGCTGCACCTCCAGCCTGCTCGGCTGGCTCCTTCCGAACACCCCTCGGGCATCCTGGCTGCACTGACCCCCAGCAAGCGAGCCACAGCCCCTGATGCGCTGCTACCTCTTGTCTAAAGAGAAAAGCACTTGATCCCTGGGTGGGGGTGGGAGGTAGGACTGCAGTCGTTCTCCATGGATGCACAGACCTGAAGACCACCTAGTCAAGCACCCTCACCTTACACCAAGGCCCAACGGTGACGTCAGAACCCAGAAGGCCTGACACTCAGGGCAGGAGGTGATGGTGACGAGCGAGCGTTGGCCCTGAGCTCAGAACAGACCAGCGTTCAAGCCCAGCCTCAGTGTGCCCTGCTCGCGCGGCCCTGAGCCAGGTCCTTAACCTCTCGGAGGCTTGTAAACAGTGGATCACAAGGAATCCCGATGGCTGCCGCCTCTTGTCCCCGGCTGAGGACGATGCTCCGGTTCCACACACACGAGGGAAAGGGTCACGGCGACCCGCAGGTTTCCTTCCGTTGGCCAATTTCCAAAGCCCATCTGCAGGCGCGTCTTCCTGGTCCGTCTGGTCTGGAAGCTCTGCTGGAAACGGTTCGGTGTCCCAGCAGAGTGCACGCCACTGAGGATGGACAGGTGGTATCTGCATGCGAGGTGCCTTGTGCAGGAAACTAACCTGCGTGTCCGAAGCAGAAGGGAGGGATTCTACCGCGGAACCACCACTGCCTGCCCCCTGCCCCCAACATGCCCTCACCCAGGCTCAACACTGAGGAGGGCTCGCTCAGCACACGGTGTCATGGACGACAACCCCTGAAGTCGGTGACAGCCTAGCCCCAGCTCATGGATAAGGATGGCAAAGCCAAGAGTAGTTAAGGGATGCCCAGCATCCCATGACAGGTAAGAGGCCCAGCACATCTGACCCTGAGCCTGTGTAGCTCAGAGCCCCTCGGTGGCAATGCCATCCGGCTGCAGCTTATAGCCAAGGGCTGCTGTGACGGTCAGCCGAAGCCATGCACACAGGCCCAGCCCAGTGCCTGGCACAGAGTAAGCACTCGGCTCACACGCTGTCCTTCTTTCTGTCCTCGCTGTGCCTACTGGGGCCTCGACTCTGTGCAGTGGGTGTGCCGGGACCTGCCTTGCTTGAATCCTCCGGGTTCCTGTCACAACACCAGAGCACAGAAGACCATTCCCAGTCCTGCAGCAAAGGAGATAGTTGCAGAATCAAGCGACCTGCTCCAAGTTGCAGCCTGCGTTAGACCCAGAGCCCAGAAATTCCCAAGGCGCTCCCCAAGCAGGGGAGTGGGGCAGGGGCATCCCAGGCAGAGCGGACAGCCTAGCAAAGGCCTGGAGGGCCTGAAGATCCTTGACCCCTTCAGAATCCACGGATGGCCTCGGGCCCAGGTGAGGAGAGGGGAGGCTGTGCGAGCCAGGGCCAGCTCTGTGAGCCCTCCTAGGCTATCCCATGTTGGAGTGCAGAAAAAACACTCCAGGTACTAGAAAGGAGGAGGCAGGGAGGCAGGAGCCACCCCCCCGCCCCCCGCCACCCCCCGAGGCCCCATCTCCTCGGAGTATGGTGACAGCTTCCCTTCCCACCCGTGATTCCACTGCCTGGGAGCTGAGCTGGCCTTCTGAGGGAAGCCACGTGACTCACCCTTTAAAAGACACTGCTCCCCTGCCTCTGAGATCCTGGCATTCCCTGCGACCCCCAGTGTCGCGTCCAGCCCTTTGAACGGCCAGGCTCCCGCTGCTGCTGCTGCTGCTCCTTGGAGCGCAGCCACACATGCTGGGAGGTGGAAACGGCTCGTTCTCACTTCCTACATGGCCCCCGTCTGCCCACACTGGTCCCACCTCCTCCAGCCACCTCGGGCCACGCTCGCTCATGTCCTGGTTCTCGAGGCCGCTTGTCAAGTGAAGCGGCCGGTGGTTGACGTTGGGATTATGGAACTGGAGATGAGTGTTTGCGGAGTTTCCGGGGTGGTCAGGGACCCCACTTCGGAACACATAAATGAAGCGGAGGAAAACCATCTCCAGAGCCGCTGGATGGGGCCGGAGGGAGGAGGCTGGAAGGCGTGGCTTGCGTAGAGACTTGCCCTGCATAAACACGCACATCCTCAGCCTCAGCCTCCAGGGAGCCCGGGAGCTCCAGACGGACAGCGCATTCCCCACCGTCCAGGAACTGGGCAGGGGAGGAGGGGGAGGGTACTGGAAATTACCCTGAACACCGAGACAAACCTCAAACCCTGAGCTCAGATCTCTCCACTCCAGGTTGCCCGAGTCAGGGCTCTGAGACCAGGCTCTGGCCAGGATGCCAGGAGGTCCAAGTGGGGATGTGGCGAGGGGTGGGAGTCTCGGGTGTGATTGTCCCAGGGAGGCAGCTGACTCCCTGCCCACCAACAGGCATGGCATCTCTGGAAGAAGTTTCCAGCACACAAAGCAGCACCGCGTGGCCATGTCCAGCAGGGGGTCCCCTGGGTGGCACCGCCATTAGGCAAGTCCTTGGCCATTAACCGAGAGGTTGGAGGTGGTGAATCTGCAGAGGGGCCTCTGAAGACAAGCCTGCCGGTCATGGAATACTTCTAGAAGGCCAGCCACACCAGCCCCGCGGAACACGGTGCTACAGCGACAGACACGGCATCACCACGAGACGGAGGGGGCCCACTGGCACACGGACTCTGTGCAGAGACACCTACTGGGGGGCACTGCGTAAAACTGCCAATATTTGACCCTCTTAACATAAAGAAAAGTGGTGTTTGGTTCCAGCGGAGCTGAAACCTCATGGAGAGGCCCATGCGCCCTGTGAGCACGTCTTGCGCGGGGACACATGATGGGCACCGGCAACAGCTTGCCTGACCCTGCGCAGGGAGGTGCTGAGTGAGACACGCCAGACCCGAGATCCCAACTTTGTGAAGTGCTTTAAACAGCCAAGTGATGGCCAGGGAGAATCTAGGGTGATGGAAGAGGCCCGGAGGGCAGAGGGGAGAGGTGGCTGTGCCGTGGGAGGCAGCCCAGGGGACCCTTCTGAGAGACCTGTCCCACGCTGGGTGGAGGTGGTGTCCTGCACACTGCGGGGACCAGCGCCAGACCCTGGTTAGAGTGAGGTCAGCAGTGTGTGCGCGCGTGTGGGGTAAGCAAGCTAGGCTACACAGCGGCTCTCTGTGGTTAGAGCTACACTCACGTCGGGAGAAGAAAGAAGAACTCGGGACACACACAGACCCGGGGAGGCACCGCACCAGAGCTGTGACGGGGTTGTTTCTGCGCCAGGGACCGGGAGGGTCCCCATGCACGGTGGGGTTCAGAGTTACCTGTAATGCTTTCATTTTTTAATAAGAGAGAATGCTTGAGCAAACAGGCCTGATGTGGAGGTTCTCCAGAGTTTGGGGGCGGGGGGCGGTACATGGCTGATGCCTTCTTCTGTTTTACTCTCTCTTGACTGTAATGTGGGTGAGGGCTGACACAGCATGTTGGCTTTCCATTCGCCAGTTCATGCCATTGCCCTGGCATGATCACAGGGCTCACAGGTGTGGCAGATAGCTCTCTGCCCACTTCCTGCCTGTGTGTGCCGCTTCTCACCCCGCCCTGGAGTTAGAGCTTGGTCCCTGGGCACATGCTGCCCCTTGGGTTCCTCCCGGTGGGCTGTCCTGAGGAGCGGACACTCCCCCGGGTTCCGGTTCCTCGCACAAGCCTGTCCTGCTTGGGGCTAAAAGGTGAGCGGTGGCAGGTGAGTTCCTCTCCAGGGCTGAAGGGGGAGTGAGGGCCAGACATACTCTCTGTGGGCCCGTCCATGTGTCTGAGAGGCACGCTGCGTCAGAGCTGACCAGCCAGGCTGGGCTGGGCTGCCAGGACCTGAGGGTGCAGGACGTGCAGGGCTGGCACACCAGGCTGCACCCCCGCGTCTGACCCGCCCCCCACACCGACCCCGCTCCTCCCGCAGCCCCCAGAGAAGGAGGGTGCCCTGCCTTGGCAGGTGGGCAACAAGACGGAGTGCGGCCTGCTGGGCTTCGTGCTGGACCTGAAGCAGGACTACGAGGCCGTGCGCACGCAGATGCCGGAGGAGAAGCTCTACAAAGTGTACACCTTCAACTCCGTGCGCAAGTCCATGAGCACCGTCGTCAAGCTGCCCGACGGGAGCTTCCGCATGTACAGCAAGGGAGCGTCCGAGATCGTGCTCAAGAAGTGAGTGGACGGGCGCCGGGAGACACAGGGACAGGCCTGCCCAGGCTACACAGCCAGACTCACCCCTGGGGCCGCTGGCCCAGGGCGCTGTCCACTGTTTTCGCCGTAAAACGGCTACAAACCTCCCCCTCCTCCTCCACTGAGTCGTGGGGACCTCTCCCCACCCCACAGCTAGGTGCTCTTATGTTGTCCACCCCCAGATAGACAGTGCTGGCCAGCTTCCTCGTACTCCGGGTGCCAGGGATTGGTCTGGAGACTGAAGGTATTCCCGCCTCTGGGCCTCAGTTTCCTCGCGTGTCTTTCGAGGGGAAGGGGGTAGCCCCTGGCTCTCAACCCCAGGGGCACACAGGCACATCCTAGGGCGCGTTGAGTTCGACCACCCAGGCAGATGTCCACGCTGAGTTCCCAGTGTCTTCTGGGCTGGTTCGCATGTCATCTTGGCCTGGACCCGTGGCTCTGACCTGTGTGCTCCCAGCCCTGAAGCTCCCTGGAAAACGGGCAGGGCTGGGCTGGGTGCTGGTAGGTGGGCCACTCTGCGCAGCAGGAGGAGCTGCCCCATCACCCTCCCATCCCCCATGCAGGTGCTGTAAGATCCTCAATGGGGCAGGTGAGCCCAGGGGCTTCCGGCCCCGGGACCGGGACGAGATGGTGAAGAAGGTGATTGAGCCCATGGCCTGTGACGGGCTCCGCACCATCTGCGTGGCCTACCGTGACTTCCCCAGCAGCCCGGAGCCCGACTGGGACAACGAGAATGACATCCTCAACGACCTCACCTGCATTTGCGTGGTGGGCATCGAGGACCCCGTGCGGCCCGAGGTAGGCCCCCCACAGACGGCAGGCTCCAGGAGGGGCCGAGAATGGGAGCCGGGGTCTAGTCTAAGCTGCTTCTCCCCTCTGAGCCTCAAAGTGCCCTCACGTGGGCCCAAAGGTGCAGGCCAGCTCAGGCCACACTTGGCCAGGTCTGCTCAGAAGGGCCCGAGCAGGAGGCACAGCCTACAGGTAGGGCAGCAACACCCCACTTTCATGGGAGAAGGCCCCGGGCCTCGGGGAGCCACTTGGGTCTGCTGCTCTGCCCACCAGGAGTCAAGGTCTTATGTAGCCAACCGCCCGGCCTAGATTCTAGGATCCCCGTGCAGGCCAGGCTGGTGACTCGGGAAGCTCACCGTTGGTGTCACCGTCGGTTTTCCCCAGTGACAGAGGCCGCTGTCCTTGGCAGCCAGCAGACCTGGGCAAGGTTCCCCAGGAGCACGGCTGACAGTCAGCCCTGGTCAGAGTTCCAGAATCGAGCGAGGAAGTGAACAGGTCAAACTCATGAGCAAGAGACAAAGGATTCTATTACGTGAGGTGGCATCCTTGCTGGCCACCATGGAGGGAGGTCATGGCTGTGGGGACACCTAGTGGGTGCCCAGCCCATGGGAGGCCCGCCGTCTCCCTCACCTGCCTCTGCCCCTGGAGAGAAGACAGAGGACCCAACCTAGGAGGTTTGTGGGTGGGGACACACGCGTGGTTGGTCGGATGCCCAGGCTGCAGAGAAGCTGTTGGGAGAGGAGAGGGCTGACTCCGAAATGCTGCTGGGCTCGGGCCCCCGATGTGTCCACAGTGACCCCTGGGCAGACTTCCTTCGGCACCTCTGTGGCCCACCCCGGCACGGTCACCACCAGGCCCTGTGGTCCAGCCCTGGTCCCCTGTGAGCCCTTCAGTACGCCCTTTTTCAAAGCGACAGGAGTGAGACAAGGCGTTCCCCCAACCGCCCACTGCGATGCTGTGAGCTCCGGTGTCCCAAAGACCACGGGGAGCGAGAGGGTGGCAGACAAGGCGTGTCCCCACTTAGGCAGGGGGCTGCGGGCAACATCAGAGCTGGGTCCTGAGTTTCAGCATTGCTGACAGGGTGGCCGTGGCCGCTCTCTGCAGACCGGGACAGTCACAGAGTCTCCTCCCCAGGGGACTCTGAGGAATCAGACTGCATGTCTGAGCAGCAGGCAGAGTGCCTGACACAGGGTGGGTGGCCCATCCAGGCGCGTGCCTTCCTCCACCACCTCCCAGGAGCTCCATGGCTCTGACCCAGAGCAGCTGCCAGCACCGCCTGATGCTGGCGTGCAGGAAGGGCTCTGTGAGGGGTGCGGGATGAGAATCAAGGAGTTGAACCCCAATTGCCAACGCCATGTCACACGCACAAGCTTCCCATAGGGTGTCACCAGGGCCCCCTCATTTCTGCCTGGAGCTTGGCACCGGCCACGCTGACCCAGGGCGACAAGGCAGAGGCTTGTCTCTGAGCAGTGCAGGGGGGCTGGCCGAGTCCTGAGGGTGTCCAGACCTCTGGGTGGGGGGTGGTCCTGACCAAAGTTCCCAGTTCACACGCTGCCTCGGAAGCATCCCTGAGGGTGTAGAGTGGGTAGAAGCTGCATCCGACAATGTCTTTTGGCCATGCGCCGCCATGAAAGCTTCAGGCCACCGTTCCCTAAGCGCAGCCGGAACAAGTC
>NW_022103928.1:61127153-61128366 GCF_000313985.2 Echinops telfairi | reverse complement strand
TCACTGCGCGTGCGAGCCTTGGGTGCGTTCTGCAATCTGCCGTCACCTCCTTCAATGCTGGTGGCTGAGGCTCCCTGCCAACTGACCAGCTTCCACCACAGGGGTCGGGACTCAACATAGGGCTGTTCATCGGGCCCCCACGTCCCCGGTTTGCAGATGAGTAGGCTGAGGCCCAGAGGAGGGCAGCCTCACTGCAAGCGCTCAGCGCATCCAGCCAAGACCTGGGTTTCTTCCCACATAGCCCTGAGCTTTCTCCCAGGTCCCACAGCCATTGTGGGACGCACGAGCGGGTGGTCCTCACGCCCATAAGGGGGGCTCCAGGGTGTCCTCACGGTCTGAGTGCGGTCAGAGCTGGGCCCCAGGCATTCTCTGCGGAAGGCATGGCTATCCAGAGAAGTGCCTCGAGGAAGTGAGGGCACCTGTCTGGGCATGGGAAGCTGGGAGAACTTGTCCACCATGGGGAGTCCCACATTTGCAGAATGGGACTTGAACCTGTGTCCCCAGTTGGCCCCTCTGTTCGTCTGGGTGGACTAGAGAAACAAAGTCATGGATACTCGTGTGCATAAGAAAGAGCAATTGTATATTGAGAAAGCATCCCATCCCAGTCCAGATCAAGTCCGTAAGTCTGACATTAGCCCATCTGTCTGATACCAGTCTATAAAGTCCTCTTCAGACTCACAAAACACATGCAATGATGCTGAATGCAGGAAGATCACAGGCCAGTGGGTGCAAAGTCTTGTGGATCCAGTGGCAGTGGAAGCATCTCAGTGCTGGCAGGGGTCTCCATGTGCCTCATCCAGTTCCCAGGGCACAGGGTCTATCAGCGTAGTGCCATGTGTCTTGTCAGTGAAGCATCTCTAAGGGAGTCAGTGTTGTCAGTAGAGTGTGTCTAAGGGAGTGAGCCAGGAGAGACAGTGTTTCCCTGCCTCCAAGGAGGAAAAAAAGAGGAGTTCCCAGAATTCTCAGGAGAAGGCCATGCCCACACAGAGGCCTCACTGGCTGTGGCCCGATTGACAGACTAGACTCCACCCCTTCACTCTCAACCCTCAGCTTGACACCAGATTATGTAACTACCGTACTACCCGAGTTCCTTACTCCACAGATCACGCTCACGATGCCATCACCACCCTAGGCTAGGGTAGAACTGCCCCGGTGGGTCCCCAAGGCTGCAAATCTTGTCTTTCTCCCGGGGGAGCAGCTGGTGAGTTTGAAG
>NW_022103928.1:61121491-61127053 GCF_000313985.2 Echinops telfairi | reverse complement strand
AGACTCACAAAACACATGCAATGATGCTGAATGCAGGAAGATCACAGGCCAGTGGGTGCAAAGTCTTGTGGATCCAGTGGCAGTGGAAGCATCTCGGCGCTGGTGTGGGTCTCCACGTGGCTCCTCCAGCTCCAGGGCTCTGTCACAGCTCTGCGTGTCTTGTCGTCAGGAATACCAAGCAGAGTCTGTGTGTCCCAAGTTCAGTGAGTTGTTTATCTCCGTAGCATCTCCAAATGAGGTCATCAAGCAGCAACCTGAGTGACAGGCTAGACCCCACCTCTTCACTCTTGACGGTGGCACCCGATGATGTAACGACCACACTACTAACAAGCTGCTTCCCCCGTGTGCCTCAGTTTCTCCAACTGTGAGATGGGAGGATGGCCTGTCCCTTCTGGCACCTCTGGAAGGTTAAGCCTCATGCCCCTCTGGTCGTCTTCAGTCAGTGCGTGCCTATGGGTGGCCTTTCCTCTGGGCTCAGCCCGCCCTCCGGTCATGTATTTACAGGGTGTAAACTCTACCTGAGGAGCCGGTGGCCCGTGGGTTAAGCCAGCCCTCGCAGAACCCTTGTGCCCTAGTTCCCCCCTCAAGGGCAGCTCAGCCCCCAGTCTCCAGAGAGTGTCAGGGGTGCCTGTTACCTTCTCCGGGGAAACTGAGGCCCAGTCAGGGAGGGGCCCTCAGGCCCACACTCCCTCGGAGGTCCTTTACACCGGTTCAGCCTCGTATTGCCCCCAACAAACACGGGCTTTAAACAGACCGACAACCCCACCCCCACCCCACCCCCCATGCGTTCTCCCTGCAGAAGCCCGCAGGACAGAAAAGGGAGGTCCCCTCAGTGCCCTCGTCCCTTTGGGTGTGCGCAGCCATGGGGGCATCGGTCTGGGTCTTGGCTGGGTTATGGGAGTGCGGGGGCGTGGGGGGGGGGCTAGTCACAGACAACGGCCGTCACCAGAAACAGCAGATGTTTGGTGGCTTGTATTGAATGAAAACAGGAAGCACCCATTTCCTGGCTGTTTTCCCTCGGAAAGAAACATCTAGGACAATTTTAGCAAAAGACACTCTCCTCCGCCCCCCCCCCAATTTTTACAAGTATTTATTTGTGGGAAAAGATGACTCTCGGCTGCTAGTGGGGTGGGGCCTGAGTCTTACTCATCTCCGTCCCCTCCGGGCCAGAGCTCGTGCGGTGTCTGCTGGTGAACGGGAGCCAGAAAGGGCTGGCACGGCACAGGGCCACCCCACTGTGGGCTTAATGGACAGAGAGCATGTAGGGTGGGAGAGGGGTGAGAGGGAGCAGGACTGGGGCAGGGGGGGTGGATTCCACACAGAGGGAGCTGCGTGGGCGAAGGCACTGTGGTAGAGAGAGCTTTGAGCCAAAGGTGGTGGGCCTGCAGGACCCCATCTCAGCATGAAACCACGTACCAGGAGCCAAGTGTCAGGGGTCCAAATGTCCATGCTGACCCTCCATCCCCGCCTCCGAGCCCTGTACCTCCACACACAGCCCCTGCCCCCGGGGGAAAGCCTGCTCTCCCAGCACCCCCTCCCACTCCAGGCAGTGACCCTCAGAGCAAGACAGCAGAGCGCCCGCCCCAGCCCTCCACCTGCTGCACCCACCCCTCTCAGAGCAGGAAGACCACCAGGCCACAGGGCCAGCATCTCCAGCACCTGTCAGACCCGGCAGCCCCGTGACTCTTGCCCCTGTGCCTTGTCTCAGAAGGCCACCCCGTGCCCGTTTACAGACAAGGACGTCTCGGTTGCTGAGGGTCCTGACTCGGACCTGACTGCCCCCCCCCACCCCCCTCCACTAGGGTGCTGGGACTCTCCCTCCCCAGGCAAGGCCTCCTTCCTGCCTCCAGGCAGCTTCTGCAGGAGCCGGAGGGAAGTGTCAGGACACACAGTCTCCTCCTTTCTGAGGAAGGGCAGGGGGCGGGAGTGGGAAAGCAAGCAGAAAGAAGCCATTCAGAGAGCCTTGGGGCTGGAGCCTGTAAAACCCAGCTCTGCTCCAGTGCCTGGAGGAACAGCCCCGGTCTCTGGTTCCAGAACCTTCCTGCCTCGGCTCCTCTTCAGCACTATGGCCAGGCCTGGCAGCAACACCCCCACCCCCACCCTGGGTGCCACCTGGAACAATTCTCCATTCTGTCGTCCCAGCCCAGGGCCTGGCCCCAACATCACTTCCTCTGGGAAGTTCTCACGGACCTCTCACCCCCACCCGTGCATCCCACAGCCTGGGTCAGACCTGTACTGGAGGCCCTGTGTTTGCACCCCACCCTTGGGAGTTAGAAGCACGCAGCTCTTGCCCGGAGTAGCCGTTCCATTCTGTAGAAAGAGCAGAGTGAAAGAGTAAGTCACTAGACTGGCCCCCTCACCCCTGGCATGAAGTAATCCTCAGAAGGCTGGTCCCCCATCTGGGGTGGGCGGCAGAGGCACTCGGGGGCCTGGGAGGAGCAGCACGTTCAATGGCCCGTTCCAACTCCGAGTGTCTTTAAGCAAAACCCCAAACCAAACTCATTACCATCGGCCTGACTCCGACTCATCGCGACTGCGGGGCCGGGAAGACCTGCTCCTGTGAGAGTCTGAGACTGCAACCCTTTACAGGAGCAGGAAGCCTCCTCTTTCCCTCAGGGAGCCCCTGGTGGTTTCGAACTGCTGACCTTGAGGTTAGCAGCTCAATGCTCCACCACAGTGCCACTAGGGCAAGCCTAACCTAAACCCCTCTGTCAGGCGTAAGAGTTAGACAAGGTGTCTATCCCCAAAGAGCAGGACTCTTACCCATCCTCTGGGGCAGGTGACCGCAGGGGCTGCCGTGTTCGGTTACCGCCGAGTGTGAGGACGTCGGCAATAAACTGTGCAGAGGGCATCTCGGACAGGCCCGTGCCCTCGCCCTCGGGCTCCGTAAAAAGAGGCCACAGTTGGTTTGTGAGCTCGGCTATGGCATGAGGCCTTGCTCGCGTGGCCCCTGAACCCCGAGCCAGAGTCCAGGAAGGCTCGTTCGCAGAACCCAGGGTGCAGGCTGCTGGAGGCCGCACATCTTGCGCCCGGTGGCCCGTTCCATGTTGGCAGGTTGCTCCCCCGTGGCCGCAGGGCCTGCCTTGAAGACAAACCCTCAGCCCAAGCCAAATCCCACTCACAGCAGCTCTCGGCGGGGGCTCCTGGACCCTAAGTCTTTACAGGAGCCTCCTCTTCCTCCGGACAGACCAGCTGGACCGGCCCCCTGACCTGGCCCTGCAGCCTGTCCCTCCGACCTCATTGGAGGATGGGTGGCCACATCCCGGCAGGGGGAGCCCTAGGGGATAGTGACTCCTGACAAGGAAGAAGGTAGTGGAGGGGTGAGGGCGGGGGAGCAGGGAGAGGGCTGGCAAGGAAACCCCACTGGAGATGAGGGTGGAGGTTTACGCCGACCCACCAAGGCCCCTCTGAGGAAAGGCCTGAAGATCTACTTTTGGGAAGCCGGTCACTGGAAACCTCTGCAGGGACACAGTTCTTCCTGACCCGCGGGGCCAGCCTGGGTCAGAGTAGACTTGATTTGACAATGGTTCACTGCCGGCCTGACCCACAGCTCTAGAGGGGCAAATCCTGGAGGGGTTGGGGAGGGCCTTGATGGCTTCCAAGGAGCTGGCTCTGCCCTGACCTGATCGGCTCAGACATCTGTCACTCCAGCCAGGAGAACAGGCCAAAGCCCTTCCTCTTTATATTTTACCTGAGCATCACCGTGTGCATGGATCCCAAGTCTGTATCACCTTCTGACACACAACGCCCCATCAACGTCGCTTCCAAAACCTGAGAATTCAGCCCGGGGCACCCGTCGCCCGGTTGACAGAAACTGGGTGTGAATGCAGCCGGGTCAAGTCCACAGTTCACGTGCACCAGGGAGGCCACTGGACTTGCCTGAGGCCAGGGCACAAGGGGCTCTGCATGGAGCCCTTCTTAAAGCCCTGGTCCAAGTCAGGAGTTCCGTTGGTCTCATCCCTGGCCAGGCTGACGGTTGATGGCAGGTGGCTGTCGGGCACTGTGCCACAGGACTCTGAGACCGACCATAGCAGGGTTCAACTGGCTACTGATCAATAATGCCTGCCGCAGGCATGAGAAGGGAGGGGGCGGCCGTGTAGTGGCCGTCTGGGTCCTTACAGAGAAGTGCTTTCCCTGCTTAGCGCCTGCCCTCTTGACCAGGTCCCGGAAGCCATCCGCAAGTGCCAGCGGGCTGGCATCACGGTCCGCATGGTGACCGGTGACAATATCAACACGGCCAGGGCGATCGCCATCAAGTGTGGCATCATCCACCCTGGGGAGGACTTTCTGTGCCTGGAGGGCAAGGAGTTCAACCGGAGGATCCGGAACGAGAAGGGGGAGGTAGGTGCTCAGAGGGGGGTGCTGGCATGGGGGCTGGGCGCTGGGGGCTGCTCGGAAGCCAGCCAGTGTGCTGCAGACGGGAAAGGGCTCAGAGAGGCTGGGCAAGTCCCCTCCCTCCTCTGGCCGCTCCCCAACCACCCCCCTCCCCCCAAATCCCTCTCCAGATTGAGCAAGAGCGAATCGACAAGATCTGGCCCAAGCTGCGGGTGCTGGCCCGATCCTCTCCCACCGACAAGCACACGCTGGTCAAAGGTAAGGCAGGCTGGGGCCACCCGCACGCCCCCAGGGCTTCTTCGCACGTCACCAGAAGGTTCTGCCAGGGCCAAGGCCCTATCCTGGGGTTCCCACACCGGGGCCCCTGTGGACTCAGCCCCTTGGCGGCCTGGAAAGCCTCCGTGGTCCAGAGTCTCTCCCAGTCCTCCACGTCTGCAGCAATCCGGGAGACCTGGTGCTTATGGGTAGCCAAAGCTCATGGCTGTAGACCCGACACGGCCCACAGACAGGTTTTGCCTGGCCAAATGGGGCCTTTGTTTTATGCTGAGTTCTAATCACTTTATACACACCCTGCACCCTTCCCTAGCACCTTGAACTCTCCTGTCTCCTGGGTCCATCTTGTTAGCCTGGCCCCACAAGTTTGTGAGCCTGAGGTGCTGGGTCAGTCTGACCCCCAGGGCCCACTGCCCCATGCTACGGCCAGAACCCTATCCTGGTTCTTGGGAAGCCCCCTCCCCAGCAGCGCTGGGAGGCCTGGGGCTTGCAGTCTCACAGCCGTGGATTCAAACCCCAGCTCTGCCACGGACCTGCTCTGGGACTTGGTTCTCCACCTGTAACGTGTCTTGGGGGTGAGCCGTTGGCTTCTGGTGGAGATCGTCAAGGCCACGGCCAGTGACCTATGAGACAGAGGAGCCTGCCCCGCCCCTTACAGCAACTGAAGTGATTCCAGAGCCCTGTGTGTCCTTTGCACAGATCTAATCACTGTGATTGGAATCGTGTCCTTAAAAGGTGTTCAGGTTTACTCAGAGTCACCGGTACGCACCGAAAGAACTGCAGGTGCCAATCAAGCCCCTGTTTGCTGACCGCCGGGCGAAGGGGTCTCCGACTCCTCTCCCCCAGCTGCATCTCCAAGGAGGGCATTGGTGCAGGCAGGTCTCGCCCGGGGACAGACACACAAAAAATAGGATCCTGGCTACCCCGGCAGGAGGCTGCTGCCCCTACCACCCC
>NW_022103928.1:61115895-61121385 GCF_000313985.2 Echinops telfairi | reverse complement strand
TGGGTGGATGTTTGCTGGGGGCCTTCTCTGCAGTAGGCCCTCTCGGGTACATGGGCCGGGTTTCCCTGCACAGCTCCTGGCTGTGTGGAAGAGAGTGGGGGGCTCACTGCTGGGAAGAGAAGGCAGCTCAGAGGCCATCAGAAGTGGAGAGGGGGTAGGGGCTGTGATGGAGGGGGCAGGGAGGACAAGACCCAGAGGCAAAAGTTATCCATCGCCCCCAGGGAACTGGGGGAAGTCAGGTGCCCGCACCTCCCTCTCCCTTTCTGGTGCCCCTCCTTCCCTTCCCAGCCTGGCCCACCTGACACTGATCTGTAGGGCCTTGCACGCCAGGCAGTGGCCCAGAAGTCCCCCAGGGTCAGGGTGAATCTTTGGTTTAGAACAAACTCCCCCCCACCCAAAAAAAAAGAACACACTCACTCTGGGGGTCCAACCAGAGACCACCCGGCAGTCAAATGGCAGACCCGCTGGCGTAGGATGACGCTAGAGAGGGCAGGCCCCAGAAAGGCCAGGGCAGACTCACTTGGCTCTGTGGTTGTCCGGATGGAATAGAGGATGAGAGAGGTGCAGGGGCTGGGACCCTTCCTCTTCCGAGAGCTTATGAGGTGCCGGCATCACCCCACTTTCGAGAGGGCCCCGAGGTATCAGGGGCCACCAGAGCTGGGACTCAGAACCGGTGGGCTGCAGACCCATGTGGAGATCTGGGAAGACGGAGGGACGTGGGGCCGAGTCTGGGGGCAAGCTAGGTGTGGGTGTATGCCCAGTGGGGAGAGAAGGGCAGCAGGGGTCACCAGGCACTCCCAGCCCACCACATGGGGCGGAGGCTGAGACCTGTCAGAGCCCAAAGGGGACACCCCTTCCCCCGATCAGGGAGCCTTTAAGAAAGGGGGTGTGGGCCGGAACACGAGCAGTGCTGAGATGGGGCATGCCAATGGAGTTGGGGGGCTTCCCTAGAGCAGTGCGGTGAAATGGGTGGCAGCCATGGACACCAGAACCACCGAGGAAACATTAACCCCTCCCTGCCTAGAAGAGGGGACAGAGGCTCAAACACCAAGTGGAGAGAGACTACAGGGTTTCCATTGTTGGCAGATTTTAGGAAACAGATCACCAGGCCTTTCTTCCTGGTCACAGTCTGGAAGCTGAGTGTCTTTAAGCAAGGAACTTGACCCCTCTGAATGAAGCTCCACTCTCTCAACCACAAGAATGAGGCTGAGCAACTGGTCCCCGTGGGCGACCTGGTGGTTTTCAAAATGCCGGGGCAGAGCTTCCCACAGCATGAAAGCCACCAGAGCTCAATACTGAGGGAGGGAGGCTCCCTTTCCGAAGCCAACAAAACCACTGTGGTGGGCTCTGATCTGACTCCCAGCAGCACTCGGGGCAGATCAGCACTGGCCAAGCAGACAGCCTGCCTCATCTCTGTGCAGGGCAGCAGCTGGTGAGGTCCACCCACTAGCCTTCTGGTTAGCAGCCAATGCTTTACCCACTGCCCCCACTCCCCCAGGACTCTAAGGCTCTCCTGCTGGTGCTAAAGTGGACCTGGAAGCAGGGAGGAGGCCCAGGGGATGATGGGAGGAAAATTCATCTGGAAGTCTTGTACAGGCCGGCCAGAACGGGTTAGCGTCATAATCCCACACAGCGGGGGCCCAGGTGCCCCTAGGGTATTCTCCGGGCCACCCTGAAGCCTCCCGAAACAATGGATGTGCTGAGTGAGCGTGGGGCAGATTGAGGTGGCTGCCTGACTTGTGTGCTGCCCCTGGGCACCTCTGCTCGAGAGCCCCTGCTCTGAGCCACACAGACTCCACAAATGCCCACTGAGGACTGTGCCTCCCACCATGTCCCGGGGCCCCTGGCAATGGCTGCTCACTGCAGCCTTCAGAGAATATCCTAGGTAGGTGGATTCGCAGTCAATGGTACAGGCAAGGCTTCCTAGGGGTGACTCAGCTCACCAGGGAGCAGATGGTGGGAACAGCAGGACCCTAGGGACCCCACAGAGGAAGAGGGGTCTCCAGAGATAAAAGGAAAATGTTTCTAGTGAGGGGACCACTTGGGCAGCCAGAGCCAGGGAATGTGAGGGCAGAGAGGGGTGCTGGAGGAGTGAGGGCACCCCCCCCCCAACACACACACACACACATGGCCTCAGCCAGCACAGGGCAGAGGTGCCCAGACGTCCTCTGAGGGTGCTGGGAGCCACGGGCCAGCTCTAGCTGGGCAAAGCGTGGACAACATCGGGAGCTGGGCTGGATGGAGCTGGTCCCCAGGGTGGCCCCGCCCTGAGCCTGCACCTTTCCCCCACCCCAGGCATCATCGACAGCACCCACACCGAGCAGCGGCAGGTGGTGGCCGTGACTGGGGACGGGACCAACGACGGGCCTGCCCTCAAGAAAGCAGACGTGGGGTTCGCCATGGTAGGGCAGCTCAGGGGGCGGGCTCTGTCTCCAAGGACTTCGGGGGTGGGGGCTGCCCTGTCAGCCTCTGCCTGGGCGGGAAGGGCTGGGAGGATCCCCCCTGAGGGAGACTGAGGCAGAGGGGTGGCAACAGGAGCTGGGCTGTGAACAGAGCGAACAGAGGGTGGGGTGTTAGAGGTGTCTGTGTGCGTCTGTGTGTCTGTGTATATATGTGGTGGGGGTGTCGGGGAATGTGTGTATGAGTGTGTGTGGGGTGTCTATGTGCATGTATGTGTATGTATGTATGGGGATGGGTGTGGATGGGTGTGTCTTTGTGTGTATGTATAGGTTTATATGTAGGGGGTATGCCTATGTATATTGCTGTGGGTATATTGGGGGTTGTCTGTGTGTGAGTGTGTGTGTCTGTGTGTATGTCTGTGTGAGTGTATGTGTGTGTGTGTCTGTGTGTATGTATGTATGTATGTGTGTGTGAGTGTGTCTGTGTTTGAGTACGTATGTGTGGGAGTGTGTCTATGTGTGTGTGTCTATGTGTCTGTGAGAGTCTGTATGTGTTTCTGTGTGAGAGCGTGTGCGTGTGTGTCTGTATGTGTATGTGTATGTGTGTGTGAGTCTATGTGTGTCTGTGTGAGTATGTGGGTCTGTGTGAGTCTGTGTGTGTGTCTGTGTGAGTATGTGTGTGTGAGTATGTGGGTCTGTGTGAGTATGTGTGTGTGAGTATGTGGGTCTGTGTGAGTGTGTGTGTGAGTGTGAGTGTGTGTGTGTGAGTATGTGGGTCTGTGTGAGTGTGTGTGTATCTGTGTGAGTATGTGGGTCTGTGTGAGTCTGTGTGTGTGTCTGTGTGTCTGAGAGTCTGTATGTGTTTCTGTGTGAGAGCGTGTGCGTGTGTGTGTGTGTGTCTGTATGTGTATGTGTGCGTGAGTGTGTGTGTCTGTGTATGTGTGTGTGTGTTTGTGTGTCTGTGTATGTGTGTATGTCTGTGTGAGTGTATGTGTGTGTGTGTCTGTGTGTATGTATGTATGTCTGTGTGTGTCTGTGTGTTTGAGTGTATGTGTGGGAGTGTGTGTGTGTGAGTCTGTGTGTGTGTGTGAGTATGTGTGTGTGAGTATGTGTGTGTGACTGTGTGTGTGTGTGTGAGTCTGTCTGTGTGAGTATGTGTGTGTGAGTATGTGTGAGTCTGTGTGTGTGTCTGTGTGAGTATGTGTGTGTGTGTGAGTCTGTGTGTGTGTGTGAGTATGTGGGTCTGTATGAGTCTGTGTGTGTGTCTGTGTGTCTGAGAGTCTGTATGTGTTTCTGTGTGAGAGCGTGTGCGTGTGCATGTGTGTCTGTATGTGTATGTGTGTGTGAGTGTGTCTGTGTCTGTGTGTATGTCTGTGTGAGTGTATGTGTGTGTGTGTGTGTATGTATGTATGTCTGAGTGTGTGTGTGAGTCTGTGTGTGTGTCTGTGTGAGTATGTGTGTGTGACTATGTGTGTGTGTGTGTGTGTGTGAGTCTGTCTGTGTGAGTATGTGTGTGTGAGTATGTGGGTCTGTGTGAGTGTGTGTGAGTGTGAGTGTGTGCATCTGCGTGTGCGTGTAGGCATGTGCCCCTGCACGGGAGGACTGGGAGTGGGGATCTTGGGGGTGGGGGGGTGGAGGCTGCGGGGCTCTGAGAGCAGCGTTGCCAGAGCCTCTGGCCTTGGTGTCCAGCTCACCTCCCCTTAGCTGCCCGCCCAGGCTCCCGTCCCTGTCCCGTAGGGCATCGCGGGGACGGACGTGGCCAAGGAGGCCTCGGACATCATCCTGACGGACGACAACTTCAGCAGCATCGTCAAGGCCGTGATGTGGGGCCGCAACGTCTATGACAGCATCTCCAAGTTCCTGCAGTTCCAGCTGACCGTCAACGTGGTGGCCGTGATCGTGGCCTTCACAGGGGCCTGCATCACTCAGGTGGGCACCCACAGGCAAGGGCCTGCCCGGGCCTGTGCGGGGGAGGGGGCCGGGTCTGTGCCAGCACCACAGGCCCGGGTGCAAGCTGGTGCCCAGCTAAGGGGCAATGCCAGGCCCATACCCACCTCTGCCTGGCGCAGGCTCAGCGCCTGTTCCTACTCACCGAGGTGGAAGAGCAACCCCCAAAGAGAAGGCAGAGGCCCACGGCCCAAAGGGAGGAAGGGGGACCGGTCCACCCCAGCTGAGGGCAGGGTGTCTGGGAAACAGCCAGGGCGGTGGGGCTGGAGGAGGGTCCTGGCTCCGTGGGAGAGGCAGGAGTCTGCCCGGGCTGTGCACTGAGCGGGGCAGGCCTCGCTGAGTGGGAACTGAGGCTCTGAGCAAAGCCTGGCCAGGCCTCTGCCTTGGCTCGATGGCATTCCGGGCGCTCAACCCCACCAGCAGCACCCCCCTCCCCCAGCAGACAAACTCCTGCCCACAGACGTCCCTGGAGGCCGACACCAGATGCCAGGCTCCCCACTGCACTCTGAGCCCTGCAAGGCCCTGACTGGGCGCCTCACCCAGACCAAGGGTCAGAGCACTGGCCTGTGGACGAGATGCTCCCTCTAGCGGCACCTTGGGGGACACCCTGTTGGCAGCAGTAACTCACCAAGGGCCTTGGAAACCAACAGATGCTAGGAACTGGGGGTCCATTTGCCTGAGTCTGTGGCTGTCGTGCCTGGGGCCTGGCAGGCCCGTGTACACGTTAGGTGGCAAGAGGAGGCACATAGCCATGGCCAGGGGGTCAGGGGGACAGGATAGCAGAGGGAGCTTCTGTGAACCTGGGCAGGGGAGGATAAGACAGGGCTTTGGCCGAGCCTGGACCGTAGCAGCTTCAAATAGTACGTGGAAATGGAATGAAAATACAACACACGTTTTCCACGAGTCTGCTGACATTCCCCATGTCTACCAGAGTGAGCTGCCTCAGGCAGCCTGTGGGCACGCACACGGAGGGCCCGGGAGTCTCACTGAGAGAGAAGGCAGGGGGCGCAGGGCAGGCGCTGCGAGTGAGGATGCAGGGTGTGGGGGCTTCCCAGTGAAGAAGGTCAAGGCCCTGGGGGCAGGACTGGGCTGGAGCATGTGGCAGTCCTGGGAGGGGTGGGATAAGCAGGGGCCGGGGAAGGGG
>NW_022103928.1:61105430-61115757 GCF_000313985.2 Echinops telfairi | reverse complement strand
GGAGAGTGTGGGGGCCAACTTCCAGGGAGGTGGGGTGCACAGGGAGGCTGCATGGGCAGGAGAAGGTAAGATGAGGCTGAAGACGCTCTCCCTGCTGACCTGGAAGAAGGCCATTCGGGTGGGGCAGGGCGAGGTCAAGGCCGGCTGCTGACCTTCTTGCTAGATCTTCTCAGAGTCCATAGGACAGCCCCGGGGGCCCTTGATGAAGGCGTTTAAGGAAACCTGCCTCCGTGGGGTGAGATGTGCAGAGGATTGTACCTCCACTTGTTCGAGGGGAGCAAGGGCTGTCCTGTGAGAATTCCATCAGAAACCTCACCCCCCACACACCCACCAGCCCTCATCTCGCCCCTTCAGACTTCTTTTTGTTCTCCCTTCTCAAAAACAAAACAAAACTCATGCCAGCGAGTGTCTCTGACTCACAGTGACCCAGCAGGGCAGCATAGAAATGTCCCTGCAGGGGTCTGGGACTGTGACTCTTTATGGGAGTAGAAAGCCTCATCTTTCTCCTGTGGCATGGCTGCTGGTTCTGAACTGCTGACCTTGTAGTTAGCAGCCCAACAAATAACCATGACACTATAGAGAAAAGTTTTAAAGGAGTAGGCTTTGCGTCTGTGTTAGTCTGGGTGGACTAGGAAAACAAATCCAGAGACACTCGTGTATAAGAAAGAGCTTTATATAAAAGAGTAATTGTATATTAAGAAAACATCCCAGCCCAGTCCAGTTCAAGTCCATGAGTCTGAAATTAGCCCATGTGTCCAATACCAGTCTGTAAAATCCTCTTCAGACTCACACATCGCATGCAATAACGTTGAGTGCAGGAAAATCACAGACCAGTGGGCAGAAAGTCTTGTAGGTCCACTGGCGGTGGAAGCATCTCAGCACTGGTCTCCACGTGGCTCCTCCAGCTCCAGGGCTCTAGCTCCATCAGTGTCACTCCATCTGGCTTGTCAGCAGCGGAAGACCAGCAGCAGAGTGTGGATCTGGCCTATTTATCCCCTTCCTGCCTCCAAATGGAGTCATCAAGCTGCGACCTGATTCATAGGCTAAACTACCCTTGCAAGTTGACAGGAGTTCATGCAACTGCCACAGAGTCCCTTAAGAATGCTGAAACTACCGTTTTGACACAGAATTCCTCAGGGAAGGGTGATGGAAGCTCTGCTTTCAGAATTGCATAGACCTGAGTGTGGGGACTGCTGGCAAGATGGCAGACTAGGCAGACAAGCTCCCCAGACAAATTCTCAGAACAAAGACACGAGAAACCAAACCAATATAGATGACCATCCTGGAACCCTCCACTCCCAAGGACAGCATAACGAAGGGGATCAGAAGTAAACGTTCCAAGGCTGTAAACAGCGAACCAGAGACAGCAGCGTGTAATCAAGGGCATCTCCAGAGAAACGGAAGAGATAAGCAGTGGGCACACCGAGCTTCCACAGGGACAGGAAGGCCAGAGAGTCTCAAGATAGAAGAGGCTGCTCTAAACCTGGAGAGAAAAGAAAAACTGACAGGGTAGCCTCAAAGACAACTGATAAACCTTATCATCGAAACAAAAAGGAAAATCATAAAGATTTAATAAATACTAAAACAACAGTAGCAAGGAGATGATAAGAAAACCCGTAGATTAAATGGACCGGGCACAGAAAATTATGTGGACAAAGAAATGAGAAGTCGCACATGCGCACACATACACACATGAGATAGAGAAACAAGAAGTTCATATCTATCAATTATTACAATAATGCAAATGGTTAATGTAGTCAATAAACAATAGAATGAATAGCAAAATATGATCCATCAATGGGCTGTGTACAGGAGAAAGCATTTGAGTAGATTTATAGCAAAGGAAAAATAGAACAAGTTATTAAAAAAAAAAAACTCCCAAGGAAAACATCCCGGCTTCACTGGTGATTTCTACTGAGCTTTCAGAGAAGAGTTGACAACACTCCTACTCAAATGATTCCAGAATGTGGAACAAGGAGGGAATATGCTTGGATTCACTTTATGAAGCGAGATAACCCTCCTATGGAAACAAGCAAAGCCCTCACTAAACGGGAACTCGTAGGACCACAGCCTCCTGAGCACAGACCCAGCAAATCTCACCAAAAGCCCAGCCAATAGAATCCAGCGAACCAGAAGAGGAACTCACACCAGGTACGAAAAGATGGTTCAACATAGAGAAACAATGTATCCCACCTAAAGAAAACGAGCTCCACCACAGGATCGCATCCAGCAGTGCAGAAAAGGCATCTGATAAAATCCAACACCCTTTCCTGATGAAAACACTCTACATAAATAGGAGGGCGATTTCCAAACATAATTAAGGGCATATATACAAAAGCAGCCATCAGTACCCATGGAAACAGAAGTCAAGAGATCCCAGGGTGCATTGTACTGGGTAGATCTGCTGTGCAAGGCCTCTTTAGAGTGTGGAAAGGCAAGGACGTTTTTTGTTTTTTGAGGACTCCAGGTGTGCCCCACCCCAGCCATGAGGTTTCAAATCACCTCACACGTGGGAAAATTGAATCTTGAACAAGGGGCTCAGAGGTGAATCCATGCATTGGAACGATGGTGCGGGCCAGAACGTGGAAAGTGCCGTGGGCTACTCAAAGAAGCAGCAGGTGATAGAAAGGAAATGTAACATCTGCACAAATATGCCTGATACAATTGAGGTACGGATTGTTCCAAGAGTTGTAAGAGCCCCCTATAAAATGATCCTTTAATTAGAAAGAACAATCAGCCCTGTCTTGGAAGAAGTGCAGCCAGCATGCTCCTTAGAGGCCAGGACAGCGAGACTACGTGATCAGGAGAGGCCAGTCCCTGGGGAAGGGCATCCTGCTTGGACTCAACAAAAAGCACTTGTGAGGATGGTGCGGCCAGGCGGCGGTTCACGAGTCCAACTAGCTTGATGGCGCCTAGCAACCACGGCAGACAAAACCAAGGGGCAAGATCTGTCTCTGGGAAAAGGATTGAAATGGGAGCTGGACAGGATGCCCTTTGTGGCCACCCCTCCTCAGTCTCGTACTGGGGAGCCCACCATGAGGCAGGAAAGGGAGATGAAGGCACCCGGTTGGCAAAGAAGGAGTTCAGTGACCGCTGTTGGCAGATAACAGGACCCCACACAGAAAACCCCAAAGGCTCACAGGACGTAGAACACGTTCAAATACTTACCTGGCAGGGGAGATACCATGATCACGAAGGTGGTTTTCCCAGGGCGAGGCTTATCCATTGCACTCCAGATGTGCTATTTAAAAAAAAAAAAAAAAAACACGTTCAAAACGGGTCAGAGACCTCAGTATAAAATCTGAAACTATAAAAAACGGGGACAAACTTAGGGACCTCCAACACCACATCAGTACACCCTAAAGCAGGGGTGGGAGCCTCCGCCCCACCACGGGCCATCTGGATATTTATCACATTCCTCTCAGGCCACATTGGTTACACAGTTCATGATCTCCCCATCACATGATGGAGGCGTGTGCTGTTAGCTGGTACGGATGGCCTCACAGGCCCTCGTGGCCAGGTGTGCCCCATCCCTGCTATTAGGCAGGACTCAAGCTGCACAAACCAGAGGACCAGGGCCTCCTGAGACAAAGGACTTCACCAGGAGAGTGGAAAGAGAATCCACAGATTGTGGGGGGGGGGCGGGGGGATTGTGGCCAGGGCATATTGGACACAGGATTAGTCTCTACAGCAGGGGTTCTCCACCTTCCTAATGCCAAGACCCTTTCATGCAGTTCCTCATGTTGTGGTGACCCCCCAACCATCACATTTTTTTACTGCTTCATCACTGTCATTTTGCTACTGTTATGAATCGGGAGACCCCTGTGAAAGGGTGGTTGAACCCCCCCAAAAGGGGTCACGACCCACAGCTTGAGAACCACTGCTCTAAAGCTTCCATAAAGCATCCACACACAAAAAGACAGACGATCCAGTTTACACAGGGGCAGGAGACACTCCACCGAAGAAGACATTCAGGTGGCCAACAAATGGGAAGAAACGCTCCGGGTCATTAGTCATTAAAGATATGCACATCAAAGCAATAAGATATCATCACCTCACGGCAGCATCAACTCGGGAGGAAAAAACAAAACAAAACAAAAACTGACGTCGAGTTGATTCCGGCTCAGTGACCCTGCTGGACCTGTGACTCTCCTGCTCCTCCTCCCGAGGAGCAGCTGGTGGGCTCCAACCACCCACCTCCTGGTGATCTGCCCCGTGTCCCACCGGCTGTGCCACCTGGGCTCCCTCCAGCATCGATAGCACAGACCAAAACTCAGAAAACAGCCAATGCTTGTGAGGTGTGAAGAGACGGGAACCCTCAAACACTGCTGGGAGACGGGCGCGGTGGGGTGGGAGCAGCTGTAACATGGTACACCCACTGGGGTGACACTCCCTTGAAAAGTTGGAAATAGCAGTCCCGGGTGGCCCACAGTCCCAGGACTGGGTTCACACACAAACAGAAATGTCTCCTGCTGGTTGCTAGGCTCAGACGGTCACCGGAGGGTGTACACTGCACGTGTTGGCTTGGATGCAGGAGGAGGCATTAGACCATAAGAAGATCGGCACAGGAAGAAACTGAGGGGTGTCCAAGAGTTAAAGGCAGCCACCTTGATACTGCTCTGTACTTGGCCCTACAACAACGGTCACAACCATCACCTGGGAGTGGTCACAGCCTGCGAGCTGGACAGGTGTGGGAAGGATGGGGGCCCACACCCACAAAGGCATATGGGTGGATAGAGGACTTCTATGTGTGTGTTCACATGTCCCGCAAACACAACCACAAACGTCACAGAGCACACGGGAGGTAAAGCCATGAAGCCTTCTTAGACCTCACTGACCACCTCTAGGGAACGAGCCCTGGGCCTGGTGGCAAAGATCCCCAAGACAGTGTTTTCCATCCAGCCGCCTTGGGGGAGTAGCAAACCTTCAGGGGTTTTCACCCGAAGGTGCAACAATTGATCTTTCCCCTTCGGGAGCCAAGAAGAATGAAGGAAGTCCCAAGACAAACAGACACCAGCCTGAGCCTCCAGGCCCCTGAGACCAGAAGCACCAGACGGTGCCCAGCCAGGTGCCCAGCCAGCACTGCCATCCACACGAAAGGAGGCCCAGGAGAAGGCCTGGAAAGAGTGGGAGGAACATGTGGGGCAAAACTCACAACTGTGATGAAGACCAGGCGTGCTGGCCTGATGGAGACAAACAGAACCCCTTAGTCACAGCTCCCTCCACCCCCACCCCCCAGCCTGTGGGTATGAGGTCCAATTTTTCAGCCCAACAACAGACAGCCCACATTCAATTGTTCCCGATCTAGATTTGCCCCAGGGACACAACGCAGAAGACAGGGAGGATTAGGAGAGGAGGTGGGATGGAAGCAGAAACCCCGGGGAAGGACGCTGCTACACTCTGAGGATGGAATTCCAGGACAGGAAACAACAGGTGTCCCAATCGTTGAACAGAAATTGGATTCTCCCTCCCCCATGAACCTTACCGGCCCACCATCCCCCCCAGCTCCGAATCACAATAAAGTCTGTCCTCGTTTTAAGACGCAGACAAGAGGGCGTGTCGAGAAATGACAGCTTCTCATTGATACGTGTATTGGATCGAGGTGTCCATGGCTGTGTAGCAATGCCCTCTGACTGACCCTCATACGTAAACATTTTTTATTCAGTAAGGTGGGATGGCAAGAGTAGAGAAGGGGGTGGTGATGAGGAGGGGGTAGGAGGGGGTCATGGGCATGGGGTGTTTAGGACAGAGAGACTTGGGGCACTGGGAGTTGCAGGCATGGAGGTATCAGCCGGAGAGAGTAAAGCTGGGAAAGAGGGACTGATGGGTGATGCTCACGCTGAGGGGCAGGGAGGGCATCCCGGCCACAGAGGCTGCTGGGGAGGAAGAGAGACAGACGGCCAACAGGCCTGGAGGGCTCAATGTTCTCCTCCGAAGGGAAGACAAGGTGAGGTGGTCAGACCTGGGCTGCTTGTCAGACACCTCCCCCTGTGCACTCAGGGCCCTGGCTGGCAGCGCCAGCCTAAGACTTCCAGCCGTCTCTGTCTGTATGCGGTGGGAGGAGGGGTGGCCGGCTGTGACAGCACCCTGCATGCCCACCGTCCCCAGGACTCACCCCTGAAGGCCGTGCAGATGCTCTGGGTGAACCTCATCATGGACACGTTCGCCTCGCTGGCACTGGCCACGGAGCCGCCCACGGAGACCCTGCTTCTCCGGAAGCCGTACGGCCGAAACAAGCCCCTGATCTCGCGCACCATGATGAAGAACATCCTGGGTCATGCCGTCTACCAGCTCACCCTCATATTCACGCTGCTCTTTGTGGGTGAGTCCCCACCCGGCATTCTGCGCTCACAGGCAGACTGCTGTCTGGCCCCCAGGGGGAGTGGAAGCTCAGGGAGGTCAAGGCCACCCAGAGGGTCAGGGGCAAAGCCAGGGCCTCCCCGTTCTGAGTCTGGCAGCCGGCAAAGTCCGCGCCTGGTCACTAGTGAGGAGGCAGCCCCCCTGCCACTGAGATCCATGGTTTGCGCAGCTCTATCTGCGTGTCTCTCAGGTAAGCCACAGGTATCACGGCCCCTGTCAGGATCCCAAGGCTCTGAGGCGGGTGGCACTCACCTCCTCTGGCCCAGCCCAGCACCTTCTCATGGAGACTGCTTGGAGAAACACCGCTCAGTTGCGTAACACCAGCTGCACCCGCTGGGCACTCCTGTGTGCCACCTTGTCGGGCCTCACCCCACAATAAGGAGGGGGCAAGGCAGAGAGGTGAGGGCCTGCCCAGAGGCACCCAGGTCATGGGACCAGAGGTGCAAAGAAGCCAGGTCCCCTGGCTTCAGGCAGATGCTCAGAGATGACCCAGGTACAGCTTCCCCCTGGTCTCAGACGAGGAAGCAGGCTACAGAGAGGGGAAGGGGCCAGCCCATGGTCACACAGCAGGCCAAGGCCAGGGCACCGTCCCAACATGGCCCTCAAGCCTCGCCTGTTTCCCCCAGTGCCTCAAGTTACACTTTCAACACCACAGGCAGCTACCCTCAGGGCCTAGGTGGCAGTCAGGCACGGGCACGGGGCACGTTCTTTCTGCAGAAGTGCTGGAAGTGAAACGTAGAACCATTGTGAATGTGACCTTGAAAAGCCTGGCAGGGAGCCAGACTAGAGGTGGCAGAGAAGCCACTGCAGGGGGCACTGGGGAGAGGGGGCAGAGGGAGAGTCCCCGGGTCAGGTGCTGGGGTCCCCAGTCACCACAATCCTCAGAAAACCTCACAAGCCCTCCCCAAACCAGGTCACTCGACTTTGCAGAAGGGGGCCTGGCCAGGCAGTTGTCCACGCTGCAGCCCAGGGGCCACCCTGCCCTCAGCACAGCTCTGTGTGGAGGGGCCGAGGTGAGGGTGGAGGCGGGGGCAGCTTGGCCTGCAAGCCCCACACTCATTGCAGGCATTCAGCTGCTCCTGCAACAGCCCTTGCTTGACCTTCCTGGGGTCCCAACCGGGCCACACCCAGCAGCCAGAGCCAGCCCTTTATGGGGAGCCCAAAGCCGGCTTTGCACGCAGCGTTCCTGGTTCATGCCCTGTCCTCCCAGCCCCAGGGGGGTTTGTCGGTCAGGGGCCCCGCCTTAGCCGGCCACGTGACCTGGGAGCATGCCTGGTGCCTGCCTTTGCCCTATGTCCACAGCCCTCGAGGGCGACAGCTGGCCCAAGGCCCTTCTCCCACTCCCACCACCCCTCCTGGTGCAAGCTGGCCCCAGCACAGCCCCGCCCCCTGGCTTGTCAGGCGAGAAGATGTTCCAGATCGACAGCGGGAGGAACGCGCCGCTGCACTCGCCGCCCTCGGAGCACTACACCATCATCTTCAACACCTTCGTCATGATGCAGCTCTTCAACGAGATCAACGCCCGCAAGATCCACGGCGAGCGCAACGTCTTCGAAGGCATCTTCCGCAACCCCATCTTCTGCACCATCGTCCTGGGCACCTTCGCCATCCAGGTAGCGCGCCGCCCCGCGCCCCGAACCCCGTCGCCCGCCCTCGCGGCTGTGAGGGATGCCCGCGGGGCCTCTGACCCCTGGCCCCTCTCCGCTGCCCTCTGACCTCCAGATCGTGATCGTGCAGTTCGGGGGCAAGCCGTTCAGCTGCTCACCGCTGCAGCTGGACCAGTGGATGTGGTGCATCTTCATCGGGCTGGGAGAGCTCGTCTGGGGCCAGGTATGTCGTGGCGGGGACACGGAAACCTGCCGCCAAAGCCACCGCCAGAATCCAGGAGCCAGGAGCGGTCTGCTAGGCCCAGGCCTCGGTGTTTGCCCTCTGGGCATCTGGGCAGGGCCCAGAGCAGCGCCTGCGGGTACCGGTGCCCTGTGGTGGTTTGGTTTCCCCGGCACTGTCTTTGACTTACTATTCCTTTTCCACAGGGCCCTGGCGGTGTCATGGTTACACGTCAGGCTCCGGTCCCTGTGGTCAGTAGTTCAAAAGCCATCAGTGGCCCCGAGGGAGATAGACGGGGCTTTCTGCTCCTGTAAACCAAACGGTCCCAGCCTCGGAGACCCAGCAGGGTCGCTGAGTTAATTTCAAAAAGGCAACAACATCATTGCCTTGACGGGGAATGAATATCACTTTTAACTAGAGGCTGACAGAGTGGAATCTACTGAGAGCATTGTGAGTGTGTGTAGGCTGAGTGCCTGCCAAGGTTCCCAGGCTGAATGAACCCTGCAGTCTGTGTTGCCACGCCAATCAGTCAGGGGTGTGAGGGAACTATGCGGGAGCAGACTGGTCCTGGCCCAGTCCGATGTCTCAGACTGCCAGCAGAGTGGCGGCCTCTCTGCGGCTTCTCCGCACCCTTCCAGCTGCATAGGGCACCGCCCTGAGGTCCCAGGGTGCCCAGTGGTGAAACCCCCTGCTGCTCACCAGAAGGCCAGCAGGGGGACATCCACCCCCAGGGTCACACGGAAGAAAGGCCTGGTGATTTACTTGCAAAAGGCCACAGCCACTGAGAGTCCTCCGGAGCATTCACGCCAGGCACTCGCTGGGTCACTGTGAGTCGGAATCTACCTGACAGTGCCTGATTCAGGGCAGCCATCCAAGACCCCCACAAGTTTTTGGGGGGGACACTAGTCTAGGTGTTCTCTAGGAGCCCGTCCAGCTTGGACCCCAACAATTCACTGCTAGGTCCCCTTTCCCTACTTTTGCCTAAGTTCCAGACTCACCCAGCCCCACCTCAGACAGCTTGCAGCCGCCTGCCCCAGGGAGAAAGGCCCAGAGCCTGGCCTAGAACCAAGGGGTCTTCTTATCAAGGTGTCCTGTCTGCCTGGGATGCTTCTGGGCCATCAGCCTGTTCCAGGGCAAGAATGGGAAGGTCTTTATGTGCCCCCCCCGCCAAGGATCTGCTTTTCACCTCAAGTCAGTCCTTCAGCCCCTCTCATCCTCCGTGTCACCATCCCCCTCGGGGTGTGGTGTGTCTCTCTGTGGGAAACTATACCTGGCCACGCACTTAGGTTAGAAAGTTAATCCTGCAAAAGAAAGCAAAACCACGGGAGAAGGCCGGTGCCTCCCCTTCTGCAAAGGCAGCTGAGACCAGTCGATAAGGGTGTGTCAAGGACAGAATGTGTGTGTCGACCAGACAGATGCACACAGATACATACAGATGCTCACAGATACATACAGATGCACACAGATACACACAGATGCATACAGATGCTCACAGATACATACCAGTGTACACAGATGCACACAGATACACACAGATGCATACAGATGCACACAGATGCACACAGATACACACAGATGCTCACAGATGCATACAGATGCACACAGATGCTCACAGGTGCATACAGATGCACACAGATGCTCACAGATACAGATGCACACAGATACACACAGATGCTCACAGATACATACAGATGCACACAGATGCACACAGATGCATACAGATGCACACAGATACACACAGATGCTCACAGATTCATACAGATGCACACAGATACATACAGATGCACACAGATGCATACAGCTGCACACAGATGCACACAGATACAGATACACACAGATACATACAGATGCACACAGATGCTCACAGATGCACACAGATACATACAGATGCACACAGATGCATACAAATACATACAGATGCACACAGATACACACAGATACAGATGCATACAGATGCACACAGATACAGATACACCCAGATGCATACAGATACACACAAATACATACAGATGCACACAGGTGCATACAAATACATACAGATGCATACAGATGCACACAGATACAGATACACACAGATACATACAGATGCACACAGATACAGATACACACAGATGCATACAGATATACACAAATACATACA
>NW_022103928.1:61095029-61104964 GCF_000313985.2 Echinops telfairi | reverse complement strand
ACAGATGCATACAGATATACACAAATACATACAGATGTACACAGATGCACACAGATACAGATACACACAGATACATACAGATGCACACAGATACACACAAATACATACAGATACATACAGATGCACACATACAGATACACACAGATGCATACAAATACACACAGATACATGCAGATGCATACAGATACAGATGTATACAGATGTGCACAGATACAGATACACACAGATGCATACAGATACACACAAATACATACAGATGCACACAGATACATACCAGTGCTGTCCAGGACGGTAACAAAACATGTTTCTCCCCTCTTCAAAATTCATACCAAATAAGAAAGAAAAAAAAAGCATACCAAAGGGCCTTCTTTAAACTCTGGGTTTTCCCTGGCGAGCTGATGAACTAGAGCCCCCTTCTCTGGGCACCCTTGGGGCCAGGCTGCCTTTCTCCCATTGGTACCCTGAGTCAGAGCAGGCCGTCTGTGCCCTCCTGGGGGAGCCCAGCTCAGAATGACCAGGGACAATGGCAGTGGACACCGCAGACTGAAAAGCCTGGCAGCTGGGTGTCCAGCAGCCCCTTCCGGCCCTTTTAGGAACTGGGGGGAACGCTGACGTCCGATACCTCCGCTTTGAGACAAGCAGGCCTCTCTGGCCTCGTCCCTGGGGGCAGGCCTGTTGGGGGATGAGGAAGAAGGAGGGCAAGTTTCTCCTGAGCAAACCCAAGGTCCCACAAGACTGACTGTCCTCCCGGCCAATGGCCTCAGGAGGGGGTTTCCTCAAGGACCCCCAAGAGACCAGCGGGCTTGCCATGGGCCAGGCTGTGTGCAGGGCAGCTCAGATACCCATGTCACTGAGAATCACCCCAGTTCTTCAGAGGGGAGCCCAGAGCCTAGCAAAGTCAAATGGCCTACCCAAGGTCACAGGACCAGTAAGGGCCAGGGTGTTCACTGCCACCCCTGTCCAACCGCCAAGCCGTCCCACCATGCCCCCAGCTCTGGATGAGTTCACAGGCCAGGTGGTGAGTGGGTGGGCAGGTGGGTGGGCCCAAATGTGTGACAGGGAGTGAAGGGGCAAACTGGAAGGTAATGGCTCCAGGCTCCAGGTGGGAAGTCAGCAAAGAGAGGAGAGGGCGGGCGGCGGGCGGGCGCAGGCACAGGGGAGAAGGCTGGTGTGTGGCCCCTTCCTCAGCCTGACTCCTGGTTGGGCTTCCTCCCAGGTCATCGCCACCATCCCGACCAGCAGGCTGAAGTTCCTGAAGGAGGCGGGAAGGCTCACCCGGAAGGAGGAGATCCCGGAGGAGGAGCTCAATGAGGACATGGAGGAGATTGACCACGCCGAGAGAGAGCTGCGGCGGGGCCAGATCCTCTGGTTCCGGGGCCTCAACCGCATCCAGACGCAGGTATGGGGCCTCAGGGCCTGGCTCGGGACCGCCGGCCACAGGGAGGCCGCCCTGGGGAGGGGCCACCGCCAGGCTCCCAGGGCCCTCGCCCTCTCTGTGGCCGTTCCACTCATTCACACGCCTCACACGCTTGGGCCGTGACCCTTGGCCTGGCCAGGGGCCAGAGGGTGCCATGCCCCCCATGATGGTTTGTTGTCTGTGTTTTGGGGTGAGGGGCTCCTCTAAGAGGACAGGGAGAGGCTGGAGAGGGGGCTTTGGTAGGGAATTCTGGGGGGCATTGATCAGGATGGAGTGAGGCTGCAGGCTTCGAGGCCAGGACACAGCCTTGGCCCAAGGTCTGACCCAGTGCTCCCGGGGCCCAGGGGCCCAGGGGCAGGACTGTCACACTGAAGCTTTCCCGCGGACACAAAAGAGACATGCATGGGTAAGTGCACCCATGTGTGTGCACACACACTCTGGGACACACATGAACACACAGGACACACACTCTTAGACACACACACAGGACACACCTGCTCTGGGACACCCATGCACTAGGATACACATGCTCTGGGACACACACACACACACACACACACACACACACACACACACACACACGCAGGCCCCTTGCTCTGACATAAGGGTCCCATGCCCAGTCACGGTTTCCACAGCTGTAAGATAAGGGACAGTAAAGGCTCTGAGACTCCCAGGGGGCTGGCCTCTTGACAGAGACCACCCGGGAGATCCAGATCCCTCGGGGGAACTGCCGGGGAGCCAGGGTGAAGGCAGGGAAGGACCTGGAGGTGGGGCCATGGTGATCCTTTCCCCCCAGGGCGGCGGCTGCCTGTTGGGACCCGGCTCCCTCCAGCCCTGTCCTATATGGCCGCACCAGCCCCTCCAGCAGCAGGGCCCTCCTCAAAGGGTCTGTCCATCAGAAGGCAGTGCCCGCCCACCCCCTGTCCACTGCGCAGCTGCCCCGGTGCCACTCACTCTGTCTCCGGCTGGGGCTGTAAGTCATGCCCAGCCAACAGAATGACCCAGTGCTGCCAGCGTCACATTTTGGAGCCCGGGCCTGAGGGAGGGAGGTGTGACCCCCCTCCCCACGGAGCTAGCGGTGCCTGAAACCTGCTGAGCTACCACAGCTGTGGCGGGTAGTGGGTGTGGGGGGGGGCTGGTTTCCCACCCAGAGCTCTCTCCTCTCTCCCCTCCTCGGGACAATACCCCAGGAACCCCCACTCTGTGGGTGTGCTAGGCAGCTCTCAGCCCAGGGCCTGAGTTGCCACCCACCCTTACCCCCGATCGGGGGTCTCCTGACGGGGTGCAGCCTCCTGTCTGGCTCTCTCTAAGCACGTGCCAGACGCATGGCCGCTGGCAGACAGCCCTGCAGGGCAGTGGCGGCATGGACCCTTTCCAAGGATCAGGGGTGGCCCGTCTAGAGGGTGCTTGGGACCCCACTCCACAGCCGTCCAGCCATGCCACTGTGCTCCACTCGGCCTCCCTCCTGCCCGCCCCGCCCCTCCCCGCCTGGGCTGGCCCACAGACGTGGTCTCCGAGAGCCGTGCTGTGTGTCTGGTGGTCTGTGTTTGACTCTACGTGGCGTTGCTGTCGCCGTGGCTGCGGCTGTCCTGTGGGCTGTGTGGCCGCCGTCTCCGTTCCTGTCCCAACGTGTCTCGTTCTCTCCCTCCGTTGCAGATTGAAGTAGTCAATACTTTCAAGAGCGGGGCCTCCTTTCAGGGGGCCCTGCGGAGACAGTCCTCCGTCACCAGCCAGAGCCAGGACGTAGCCAGTCTCTCTAGCCCTAGTCGTGTGTCGTTGTCCAATGCTCTTCCCTCTCCGACCAGCCTTCCTCCTGCTGCAGCTGGGCGTGAGTGTGACCCCCTCCCGCCTCTGCTCCCGGGTGGGCAAGCGGGCAGGGGCAGGGGCACCGAAGGACATGGGGGGCACAGGGGCTGAGGGGTCACAGAGGGGTGCAGTTGGCCAGCAGGCTGTAGGCAGTCAGACCGGGCAGAGAGGCAGGCTAGGGTCAAGGTTCAGAGGTGAATGCCAGTCAGTCAGGGTTGGAAGGGTTGCCACCGGCCAAAAGTCAGAATCAGGAAGAGGGTCATGTGCGGACAAGCAGGCTGCCCTGAGCAAATGGCCCCGGCCACCTCAGGGTCATGCAGTCAGGGTGGTGTCAGTGTCCGCGTGGGTCAGGCTAGGAAAGTCAGAATGGAAGCAGAGGTCACAGGCTCGCAGGCAGGCAGGGAGAGGGCTGCAGTTGGTCGAGGGAGATGTAGGGTCCAACTGGAGAAGGGTCAGATGATTCAGGGTTTCCCAAGTGGCCAGGGAACCCCCATCAGCGAACCCTCATCATTGTGGGTCAGAGGTCACAGCCAGTCCCAGGGCCTGGGCCACCACGGAGATCACACAGTCTGGAGCTCCCCACCCCCATGGTTCTCCACCCTCTGCCCTTTCCCACTGTTCTACCCTTCCCTCGTGAGATAGCGCCAGCTTGCCCGAAGCAGGGGCCAGGACAGTGCTGGCCCTCCTCTCGCCTCTGTTCCCCTCCCCTCCCAGCAGGGACAAAGCGCTGACCCCTCAGCTGGACCTCAGGCAGACAGCAGAAGCAGGCGCCCTGAGGGGAGTGGTCTCTCTCCCTCAGCCTTCTTCATCCCCACTTCTTAACTCATTGCCACATGGGGCGCACACACACACCCCACTTCTGGCCTGCGTCTCTCCTCCCCTGTTTGGATCTATCTGAACCTCTCCAAGGCTTCAGGCTCACCTCTGTTACCTTGTCCTCGGTCAAACCACCCGGGAACCCTCAGGGTGCTGTGGGCTGCTGGTCACTTGGTGGGCGAGTCAAACCCACCAGCCGCTCTGTGGAAGAAGGTGAGACAGGCTGCTGTGGAGAAAGACTTCATCTCAGGGACCCCGGGGAGCAGCTCTGCCTCCTCCACGTGGGGGCACTTGGCAGCAGAGGGTGTGGCTTTTGCTGGGGTCCGTTTGCTGTTTGATTTTACCGTCAGCAAGTCGACACGTGTGTGTCAGAGCAGACCTGCACTTCACGAGGCTTTCAGGGACGATAGTTTTGGGAAGTAGAGCACCAGCCTCTTTGCCGAGCTCCTTCTGGGTGGACTCAAAGCTCGTACCTTGGGCTAGCAGCCAACACAGGAGCCAACGGCACCACCGGGGACCCCCTCATTCCAACGAGGTCCCCCCTCCAGAGTGCAAGAGAACCCTCCAGTTCTGGTGGTCTTCTCGTTGGACACAATGCTGTCTCCTGGCCAACTCCCCAGGTTTCTAGATGACAAGTAGCCCCAGTGCCCCCGGCTCGGGACGGGGCACACACCACACACCCCTGCACCTGGCCAGCAACCGGCTCCCATCCCTGCTCCGGTGGCAACACCCCCTCAGCTCTCCTCAGGCCACAAAGAGGCCGCTGTGGCTGTGCTCATGTCCCAGGCCTTCTGAGGACGCAGGCTGCAGGCAGCAGGGTGACAGGGAGGGTGCCGAGGTCCTTAAGAGAAAAGGCACGGTGATGGGGGCTGGGCTAACAGGGCAAAGGGGAGGTGTGTGTGAGGAGCCGGCATCGGGGCCATGTTTCCGGAAAGCCGGGTCTCAGGGTGGTGTCGTGGTTAGGCGTTGTACTGCAGTCCATGTGGTCAGGAGTTTGAAACCAGCCAGCACCTCTGCGGGAGAAAGACCGCGTTCTACTCCCACGGGCAGTTGTTGTGTCAGGAACCCACCCGGGTCGCTAGGAGTCAGCACTGACTCCATGGCGGTGAGTTTGGTGTGGGTGGTATTGTTAATGCCTCGTGGAGACTACTGCCAGGTCTCCCCTCTCGGTGCCCCTTCAGACGAGAGAGTCATGGCCTTGGAGGGCAGCCCGTGCCCAGCAGACCCAACATCAACTCAGCGCTGGCCTGCTCAGTCTAACCCCTCATCCTGAGGTCCAGGCCTGATCCCAAGAGGGACCACACATTCCTGTGGGCTCCGGTCACCCCGGCCCAGGGGCCATGCATCCCTCTGGCAGTGGCGGTGGCAGCGGGGTCTGGGCAGGAGGAGTCTGGCTGCAGGTGGAGCCAGGCTCTCAGCCCAGCCTCCTCCTTGAAGGGTGGTGCTTTGCACCAGCCACAGCAAAGCTGGCCAGCGCCCCCAGGCTCCCGGGCAGCCTGTGGAAGGCTTCCCTGGGGCTAGCGCCCCAGCTCAGCTTGTGCTGTCTAGAACGAAGAGCCTGGTGCTCTTGAGCCCTAGCAACTTCACCTACATCTTTTCTTTGGGCTCATTTAGTAAAACAGCCAATGAGGCTGTGGCCCAGACCAGTCGCTTCTCTCTTCAGAGAGATCCCGCTTGATGCCTCTCACTACCTGACTCTGCCCCACTCCTCCGGTCAGATGAATCCCGGCTGACCCAGAGTGGCCTCACTTTGGACAAGCCTTGGGAATGGAGCCTAGACGGAGGTGTTCCCGATGGTGGCTTAGTCAGCTCTACCCACAATCCTTCTTTCTCTGAGGATACCCGCCCCCTCCTGCAACCCCTCTACCAGCTGCCAACCTGCCTTTCCCCCTGCATCATCCCCTCTATTATAGAAGCCAGACTGGGCTTCTGGGACACACACCCCGCATCTGAGAATGGGGTTGATGAGAGACCCGCCAGCCTTCTGCCCAAGAGCGCGAGCTCCCAACTGGGACCGGTCGAGACCTTTGTGGTTTCGATGCAGACGTTCCAGTTGACGCAGTCATAAGGCAAACCCCAAAGCAGCCAACGACACCGTGGTTTGTCCTCGGCTGGATTGTCTCCTTTGGCAATGCCAACTTTGCTTAGTCCCCAAGGAGACCACCAGGCCTCCCAGCCACCAGCAGGGTCCCTTCAGGAGCCACAAGGGCACAGGGAAGGTGGGAAACAGGTGAGAGGTAGGAAATCTGGTGAGGGAAGAGGGGGAGGGGAGTTGAGGTGGGCTATTTGCTGGCCTCCTCTGAGCAGTCTGATTCTGTTCATGTCCATGGCCACCTGGCATCTATCCATGTGGTGCAAGTTACCCCCCATTAGCACTTGGGCCTGAGGAGCTCCCCACACAGCTGAGACAGGGCAGTGTTATGTGCTTGGAGCTACCTCTGACACATGCTGGGGGTGGGGGGAACTCCCACCTGCTTCATGCAGCCGTCACCCAGCCCACCGAGACAGGGAGAGGGGCCCAGGAAGACCGAGGCATGTCATAAGCAGGATAATCCCATTGGACAACTCCTAGAATGTTTGGGAGGAAACTAGTCTGCTCTTTGCCTTTCTCCCCAGATTCAAACCCACCCACCCCCATCTCCCCACCCGAGACTTAGTGGCACAACCCTAATGCACCTTGAGCCTCTCTCAGAATTCTCCAGTCGTTCCCACATGGTTCGTTCAGATGAGGATGGGGTCACTTCCATTTAACAGAGAGGGAGACTGAGGCTCAGAGGAGGACAATGGCTTGGCCAAGATCACCCTGCAAATGACCGGCAGAAGCTGAGTCCCACAGACGAGCATGCTGAGCTTGTGCCCACAGAGGCTGGACACGTTCAGGAAGCAGTGCCCACACCCAAAGCCAGGCCTAGCTGGTTCAAAAGCCCAGGGAAGCTGCTTTCTTCCTGGCAGGGCCTGGAGAGGAGGAAGCCTTCCCACCGGGGACCAAGGGTGATGTTAGCATTCAGTTCTCTGACCCAGCGCTAGGCCTATTCCCCGACAACGCCTAACCCACCTCAAACCCTGTCTGCATTCAGCCGGTCTGTGGCATGTCCCTGTTCCTCAGTGAAAGCCCTGCCCCTGTGAACCGACTAACCCAGAGAGAGAGAGAGAATATCCTCACCCCAGCCCTGGACGCTGCAGGATGCTACAGCCCACCAGACAGGGCTTCTCCTGCACCACGTCCTGCAGCTCCTTGGTTCTGGGCCCAGCGAGGAACTGGCAGCTCTTAGGGGGAGAAATGGAGGCGGAGGGAAGGGCAGCGAGTGGTCCTCTCGTTGGCGTCGTGGTCACTAGCGCAGACTGGGGTTAGGGAGAAGTGTTTTGCTTGGGGGGGTGCCCAAAGCTCTCCGCGGTCTCATGTACCATGTGTTTGTTTCCCTAGAGGGCTAGAGAGCCCTGGACGCAGAGTTCAGCAAGAGAGAGTGAAATTAAAAGAGGTTGTGAGTCTTTAACCTTGAGCCTGAAATGAATGTGAATCAACCCCCAGCCTCTTGGCTTCCTTGAAGCCGGGTAAACATTCGAGTATGTCGAGCCCAGCCCGTCCTGGGGACCAGCCGTGTCTCCTCGGGGCTGTAGTTCCCCAACAAGGGGCCCGGGTCCCCCTGCTCCCTGTGTGCCCATGAAACCAAAATGCCTGAGAGCCCATGAGTGGGGTTCCACCCCCCTTCCCCCTCACTCCCCGGTGCCCCAGCTCCCAGCTTTAGGGTCGGCAAGGAGGGGAGGTGGAAGCGCTTTTTTTTCTCCCCACACTTGTTTCCATTTCAGCTGTGGAGAAAAACGGAAGTGGAGGCTTGCGATGTCCCGAAAAGTCTCGTCCCCACAGTCTTGTGCAGAGCAGTCCATACTCTCTGTTGTCTCCATGCCAGGGGAGGGGGTGGGGCCTGCATCTCAATGTGTGTCGTCCTCTCTGCATCATCGTCAGCCACCTGACGGGTCCCGCCCCTACCCTCTCCCGCTCCCGCTCCCGCTCCGCCAGCTCCAGCCTCAGAACATCCGAGCACTGGTTCCATGAGTGACACGAATTCTCCCATTCTGCAGACTGGAAAGCAGCAGCCGAGGCTTGCTGTGCCTTTGTGGTAGTGGTGTTATTTTCACTTAATAAGGAATGCAGCCGCCTGCTCCTTAGCAGAGCATCCCAGCAAAGCCGCAAAGAGGCGGCAGAGCCGCTGGGGCGACTTGGGGCTGCAGGAGGGAGCAGAAATGCCTGCTCAGGGGCCTCCAGGCTCCCAGTGCACAGCACAGCGCAGGGAAAAGCAGAGGGGTTTTCTTAGACACGCGAAGTCAGAGCTGACGGCAGAGGATAAGGAAACAAAAACTAAACCAAAAGATAGTAGCAACAGTGTGGGTCTTCCACTAGACCACCCAGGGAGGACTGTGAGCAAACTTGGAGTTCTGGAGGCTGTGTGCCCTGAGGCCGGGGCAGGGGTGTGTGGTGGGCCTTAGAAGACCCCCCTCTGTACCCACCCAGGCAACCCTGGGCTCTGACAATTCAAGTCCTCCTCGACCACCCAAATCCAGAAAACTCACTTCAAGGCCCGGCTTTCCCCACCTGTGTCCCCCACAGCACAGCCCCCTCGCAGTTAGCTGATAGCAACAGGGATCCCGGGGTTGCCAGGGCTCCCTACCCCTGTTTCGGCCTCACTCGGGCCTGGGTGTGGGAAAGCACTGTTAAGCCAGCCATGTGACCTGACCTTGGGCACAGACAGACAGGGGCTCCCTCCAGGAGGGGGCTGGGTGCTGCGAGTGTACCCCAGCACAAGGGCTGCAGACAGAAGAAAAGGTGCCATCAGTCCCTTGATATGACAGGGACCCCTTCTCTGCACCGGGGTAGGGACAGCCACAGTCCTGCCCAAACTCATGGCCCTTGACCCCACCTGTGTCCAAGCTCCTCACCACTACCCCTATTCTTCAGAGCAAAAACTGAGGTCCACCACTTGAGACCCAGAGAACAAACCCACCTGCCCCCAAGCCGAAGCCCCCATCCCCAGCACCATACCTGGGGCTGGGCTCCCCCATTGGATTCTGCCCACCCTCTTTCCACCCCCACCCCCCGTTTTGTGTTTTCAAAGCACAAACAGGGACTAAACGAGCCCCAAGGCCCGCCCAGGGCTTTGAGTCTATACTCGAGTGTTTACCTCCTCAATGCATGAAGAAAAGAAGCGCTGGGTACCAACGACCTCCGTTCACATTGTCCAGGCTTCCAAGTGTAGCCGCGTGCCCGTTGGTGTGTGCCGTGTGGTCCCGCCCCTGCCCCCGCCCCCGGCATGCTCCCACCCTGCGTGCCCCACGCCCTGCTCTCTGGCTGCCTCGGCTCTGCACCTCCCGGAGCCCTGAGTTGGCTCCGGTTTGCTTCGCTGCTGTTTGCCGTCCTCGCCCTCTGTGTGGTCCTCCTGTGTCTCCTCTCGGCCCGCGCATCCAAGCGCCCTCCTTCCTCTCCTGTGTGTGGGGCACACTGTTCCATGTCGTGTGGTTTCTTAACTGTGTGTGTGTGTGTGAGTGTGAGTGTGTTTAATAGCCTCTCCTCCTTCCTACCTGACGCCCACCCAGCCCAGCCCCTTCTGCATGGTTGAACCTCTACCCCGGAACTAACCAACCGAGCTCGGTCTCTCCCCAAGTGTGGGTGCCCACGGGAGTGGCCCCTGCTGCCCCTGACCTGCACTGCCCAGCATCTCAGGGACGGTGCTCCCTGCGGCCGCCACCTCCTCTAATACTGTAGTCCTGGGCAAAACCCGGACCCGACCCCCTCCCCGTGAATGCACACAGCCGGGTCTCCTCCGGGCCGCCCCTCCACTTCTCCCACTCTCCCCGCTCCCGCGGATGCTCCCAACATCCAGCGACTGTGGGTGCCGGCCAC
>NW_022103928.1:61066796-61094781 GCF_000313985.2 Echinops telfairi | reverse complement strand
CGCCACGCCCACGCCACGCCCCGGGGGCGGAGCGTCTAACGCCCCGGCTTCCCTTGCAGATCCGAGTGGTGAAGGCATTCCGTAGCTCTCTCTACGAAGGTCTGGAAAAGCCCGAGTCTCGAACCTCCATCCATAACTTCATGGCTCACCCAGAATTCCGGATCGAGGATTCCCAGCCCCACATCCCCCTCATCGACGACACCGACCTGGAAGAGGACGCCGCCCTCAAGCAGAGCTCCAGCCCGCCCTCGTCGTTCAACAAGAACAACAGCGCCATCGACAGCGGGGTCAACCTGACCACCGACACAAGCAAATCAGCTACCTCTTCAAGTCCAGGGAGCCCCATCCACAGCCTGGAGACATCGCTTTAGCTGAGGACCCCGGCGCCCGGGAGCAGCAGCAGCAGCCACAGGAAACCAAACGCCGGAGAGAGACCCCTGTGCACCCGCAGACCCCTCTCCGGCCGGCGGCCGGCGCACGTTGGAGGCGAGGGGCGGGAGGGAGCGAGTGGTCAGTACCAGGCCCTCTGCTCCCGCCCACCCACGGACCAGCCGTGCCCGCCCGGCCGCCGCGTCCCTGCATGAATGTACTGTACACTTCCGGCCCTCCCCTTCTTGGGTTTTCGGGGGTTGGGAGGGGGGGGATTTTTGTTTGTTTGTTTGTTTGTTTGTTCGTTTTCTTAGGCGGGAACTGCAAACGGACTCATTTCTGAGACTCGTTATCCAATCCACTGGTCTGTGAGTTTTTGAAGTGCTTGCGCAGCATGGTCTCAGTTGTAAAAATTAATTTAATTAACTCTTTTGAAACTGCAGAGCTTAACTCGCCCAGTAGATTTGCACCAATGGAACCGAAGAACTTCATAGATGTTCACAAGGTTATATCCATTTCTCTGTATCTATATCAACGTGTACGCCTCCCGGGCGGTATACGTCCATATAGATAGGTAGATTTATATATATATAAAAGTATATGTATATATATATATACACACACACATATATACATGGATATATATATATATATAGTTTCTTTGCCGGCATGTTGCCTTGTTTCCGCTTAAATTGCTCTATTTTAACTTATTTATGTCCTAAGAGAAGAATGTAATTTGTTTACAAACCTGTAGATAATGTCTTCAGCTATTTGTACGGTTTAAGAACACTAGAGGCCGACTGGGGTGCTGTTTCCACAACTCAGCCCCCCAGATCCGTGCTCCTGGATCACATCCTTGATGTTTTATGATAGCCATGTTCTGATTTTTGCCTGCTATTTCCGTTCAATAACGTCACTACTGCGGGAGGCTCAGGCAGAAGCCAAGTAAGAAGCTACTGACTGAGTGTCTGTGGTGGGGGAGGTTGCACACCACATGCTCCGTAGACAAAGGGAGAGGAGGAGAGGAGCCTTCGTGGTTTGGCAAGGAGAACCCCCCACACCCCAGCCCTCCCAACCACACCAGCGGTGGGAAGGGGGACGGGACACAGGAAGCAAAGGTTGCCAACTTCTCTCTGTCTGAAACGCGCTTGAGTTTACCACGAGCATTTCCAACCTCGACTCCCTTGGGCGCCGTCTGTGTGGACACAAGGGTGGTGTTGAGGTTTTATAAATGCTGTTGTGTTTGGGGGGTGTTGGTTTTTTGCTTTTTTTTTTTAAGTTGGTCCTTTGGGGGGGGGTATTTCTCTACAAATGGCAGCGTAGGAGCTGTTGGCTATGGATGAAAGATCAGGGTAGCTTGCTGCTTTTGACTTTATCTCTGAAGGAAAGAAGAGCCTTTTCTCTGCACTACTTAGATCCAAATGAACTCCATGACGTGTGCATTGAGATGTAGTCAGTGTGGTTTCCAACAAATTGTCTTCCCGTAGTCACAATATCGAGACCGTAGCCCTTGAGCAGCGAGTCTCGCATTCCCAGACAGAAAGCCATTCTGAAACCCTGCGGCCTCACAGGGGAGACAAGGTGGTTATTTTGCTCCCCACCCCCACCCCGACCATAACGCACTAGTAATCCCACTCGATGAGAGCTTCCTTCATTGTACGTCAGCCCCTTCACTGCTCAGCACTTTGTGGGTCTCGGCTTTTTTCATAAAAGAACTTTTGTATTGAATACAAAGTTTGCTTTGAGACTTTTCGGCATATGATCTTTTTCCATGAACTTGTACAGCGCAAAAGACATTTTGAATACCATGATCGATGATGTCCCATGCTTCGAGGGTCAGCAAACACTTGCGAAACTCATTCCTCCTGCTGACTCTGCCCACAGTGGTCCTGTGTCCAGCCGGCCCTTCCCTTCTCCGGGCCCAGAGAACTCTTCCACGAACCCGACGAATCCCCTCGGGAACCGAGCCATAGCCAACGGGGAGGGCCTTGGCCTGGATGGCTGTGGAGACACAACCGTGAGGGCTTGGGGTCCCAGGCAGCGGCCCCACGGAGCTGGAACACCCTCCTGTCTGGAGAAAGCCTTCCAGGAGCCGCCGCCTTTGTGAGAGCCCAGCGCCTGAATGTCACGACGAACTCTCTGAATGTACCCAGCAGAGGACACTACCCCCACGGGGCCATCAGCCCGCACCTGTGCTGCTTGGATTCTGCGCCGGCAAGCACCGCCACCAGGCAGCCACCGAGCAACTCAGAGGAAGGACCCCTCAGGCGTGAGTGGCAGGGGCCAGCCTCGGAACATGGTGGTGGTGTGGGGTTTTTTTGGAGTTTCCTTTCTCAAGTTTTCCCATGCCCACGTCTTTGTTTCAATCACACGTCCGTCTGTGACCTCATTCCAAGACACCAGGATGGTTCCCCGTGTGCTCCCTGGGCCTGAGCCTCTGCAGGCCAGAAGCGGAGCCCTGCCTGGGGACTAAGGACCAGGGAAGCTACGGAGACTAAGAATGTGTGGCATCAGCATGGGTCCTTTCTTGTCAAGAGTGATGGGTCCCCGCCCCTACACACATACACACACACCTGCAGACACAGCCACAGGAAATGGTTTGTCAAAATTCACTGTAGCACACCAAGCTTGCACTCTGAGTCCTATATCTAGCAGCATGGGGTACGTTTGGCAGTTCACCCCACTAGGGGGTAAATAATTTATGACCATTCATCTGTTTTTATGAATTTTTTATCTAGACAATAATTGTAAATAAAGGACTCGCTGTCTCTGTTCATTTAATACTATGCACGGGTATGCTTTCAGTGGCTGGTTCTCCTTACTTCCGCAGTGCGGCTCGGAGATGTCTGTGGTTTAAAAAGCGAACAAACAAAACACCATCAAGCAGAACGTAGCAAGTATGTGCTCTCGAAGGTAGACTTTGTCTTCAGGTGTGAGGCCTGCAAAGCTGCTGCCCTCTGGACAAGGGTCCCAGGAATGGGGGGGCGGGGGAGGGGGGGGGAGCAGAGCAGATGCAGCCACCTGCTGCCTCCAACATCCAACAGCTGAGGGAAGAGCAGGTGGCCCATCAGTGGTCCCTGCACTGTGGAGGCCCCCCTCCCTTAGCTGGTGGGCTAGGGGGACTCAGGGTTTTCCTAACTCCCAAGCAGCCCTGACTGTTCCCCAGGGCCTAACCAGAGCATAGAGCTAGTCAGGGAGGGGACCCTGCTTCAGAGACAGGGCGGTAAGGCAGCACCCACTCTTGCCTGCCTGACCCTGGGTACCCGTTCTCAAAGAACGAACTGTCTTCCCCAACTGTTCTCAACTGCCATCTTGATGATAGGGGCACCTCTTATACGATAGGCTTGGGTCGATTTCTGGGATTTCGCTTATGTTCCCGCTTTGGGGGTGGGAGTGGGGGCATTTCTCCTCTGACACCAGCCACAGGTGCTTTTAGTTGCTGTGGCTTTAAAACATGTTATTACCTAGGGCAGCTGGTTTTTCCCCCTTTCGTGAATCCCACGGTTCCCAGGAAACGTTACACTTTGCCAAGTCTTCCTCTCCCCTGCCTTCTTCCCGTTCTCGGTTCTGTGCTGCAGGCTCCTGCTGCTGCACTTTCTCGGGGCCACCAGATAAGGAGAGGGGTCCTGCCTCCTGAGGGACCCTGGGTGTCCCCACCCCCGCCATCATGCCACCTGAACCTGGAGCCCCAGAGAGGCCAGGCCAGTGAGCTGCCACCATCCTCAGCCTGGGAACCACAGTCACCGACACACACACACACACACACACCCTCGGCTGCCCTGAGCTGGTTCTCTTGTCCCCAATCTGCCTGGACCCAGATGAGAAGGAAGAGCTGGAGGGACAAGCATTAGCTAGCAGAGATCTTCCGAAGCAGAACCTGTGACCTGGTTGTTTACTCCAGTACTGCGCGCACAAATGCTGATTCCCGTCTCCCTCTTAGGGGCCCTGGGAGCATAGTAGATTACTCACTGGGCTGCTAACCACAAGGTCACCAGTTTGAAACCACTAGCTCCTCCGTGAGAGGAAGATGAGGCTTCTCCCATGAAGCATGATGGTCTTGGAGACCCACAGGGACAGTTCTGCCCCATCCTGTAGGGTCACTGTGAGTTTTTTAGGGTTTTTTCCCTGAGCTGATGTTCAGTGGTTGTGTGGTCCTTTAGAATGCCATCTTTCTTGTTGGGGCATTATCACCCCCACCCCCACCCCACCCCTTCTTGTGCTCCCTGCAGGAGCTTGCCACCTGGTGCATTCTGATAGCCCCCTGGCCCAAACCTCTCTCCGGCCAGTGTCTGAAATTCCTGTGTTGTGGAAAGTGAGAGTTCTTGCAGGCTTTGAGGTTTTCCAGAAGCCAGACTGACATCAGAAGTTACCACGTCTTTTCCACATCGAGCCCTCCTCACTTTGAGATGGAGGTCCTGCACACACACACACACACACACACACAGGATGGGTGGGAGGGTGCCCCCAGCCACTACCCCGAGCAGATCACTGGGGGACCACCCTCCCCAGCCCCCTCCGTGTGTTTCGTAAGGCCCGAGGTGCTCGCCCTCCAAGACCTGGGACTTCGGGGGCTTGGGTCGCCCCACTTTGCTAACTCTGTGCATGCATTTCACAGCAGTGGCAAGAGAATGGTGCCGCCTCCCGCCAGCCCCGGGTGCAGGGGGGGGGGGAACAGTGGGGACGGGGAAGTGACTGTGCCCGCATTGTACGCTCCTCATTTCTCTGTACCTCTGGCTGATGCTCTCTGTAATTGACGGGATTTGTCTGCTTCTCCCTCAACCCTATACTGAGCAGCAATAATAAATGCACACGTGGAAATGCAGACACCGTACACATCACAGGGCCTTTTTCCGCAGGACAGACAGCTGGGCCCCACCTTCTGTGACCTTGAACTCCGGAAACAGAATCCCAGGGAGGGGAAAGGGCACTTGGCCCCAGGGTACAGCACTCAGAGGGTCGGGGGTGGGGGATGGGGGGTCAAGTCTCTCTTCCCACCAGATACCTCTCCTGTCTTCTGGAGAAGACGCTTTTACTCAGCGGAAAAGCCACCTTTTAGGCCACCATCAGCAGGGGCCAAGAGTCCCGAGAGCAAGACCTCTAGGAGAAGGGCCCCGGGGGGCCTGAGGGGCACACAGGGAGCAGCTAATGATGACCTGACTTGGGTCCTGGCATCAGCCAAAGGAAGCAGGTGGGAGGTATGGACACAGTTTGTTGGTGTATCCCCTAATGGGAAGGAGGGAGGCAGAGGGGAGCCTGGTATCCAAGAATGAACCTCAGCTGCATATCGGCAGAGAATGTGCCCAGCCTACAGAACAGACAATCCTCAATGTTGGCCCAAGGGAGTGGGTCTCAGACAACACAGGTGAATGTGTCCGCGCGTGCACCCACCTCAGATCAAGCATCCCAGGCCCATCCAGCTGCTAAACACTGTTTCACATACAAGGGTCCATTTAATCCCACATCAGCCCCTGACAGAGGTATCATGATAACAGAACCCTGGTGGTTTTGTGGTGATGCCCTGGGCTGGGATCTGTAAGGTCAGCAGTTTGAAACCACCAGCCACTCCGAGGGAGCAAGATGAGGCTGTCTGCTCCCCTAACGCAGTGGTTCTCAACTTTCCTAATGCTGCGACCCTTTAATACAGCGCCTCATGTTGTGGTGACCCCCCAACCATAAAATTATTTTCATTGCTATTTTGTAACTGTAATTTTGCTACTGTTATGAATCGTCCTGTAAGTATCTGATATGCAGGATGTATTAGGAGATTCCTGTGAAAGGGTCGTTCGACCCCCCCCAAAGGGGTCGAGACCCACAGGTTGAGAACCGCTGCCTGAGCGTGACAGTTTCGGAACCTCACAGGGGCTGTGCTGCCCATCCTCTAAGGGCGTAAGGGGGGTGAGCTGGCAGTGTTATCATGCCTGCTGTGCCCCAGAGGGCCCAGCAGCTGAGAGGGGGGAAGGGAAGCCCACCTAACAAGTAGGCCCACCCAATGCAGTGTTCACCCCGGAACATTTGTGCTGTGACCCAGGACCAGTGCTCTAAGCCCCTGCTTTTTAGGCCCACGAGCGAGAACGATGCCATTGCTCAGCTTGTGCCGAATGCCCACCCTCTTCTACTGGGTTGCCGACCCCAAGCCATTTCTTCAGGAACACGGCTGCGTGTTACATTCTATCATACCTAAGATGCCATTGTTCCCACTGCCTAGTTGAGGGACTGGAGGCTGGAAGTGACACAGCCTTATTACTCAGTGGGGCGGCTACACACCTAAAGACCAAACCTGCCCCTGGAGGGATAGGAAAACCAAGACACCCCCCCACCCCACCCCCACCCCGCCCTTGCTCCTGCTCCACCTAGTCACCTCCTGCTCCAGCGCTCACTCACCCACATTCACCCCTCGACACCACATCTGGATGGAAACATAAATCCTAAACTCGTGGATGGACTGGAAGAAGGATGGCTTACAACCTGGAGGTCTGGCCAAGCTCCCCGCTCCTCTGGGGCCCTTTCCATAGTGCTCCATGTGGGCCTATCACACTCTCTGAGCCTTAGCATCTTCCCTCAAGCAGTGGCCATCTCCAGCTAGCGTTCTCTTACCTTCCTTTTCAAGAGAGTAAATGGAGGGATTGTGACTTACCCAAGGGATGGCCCCCCCCCCGAGTGGCTACCCCCTCTCCCCCCTCTCCTTAAGACACCCCCCCTCGCCCCGAGGGGCCGTGTGCGCTGAGGGAAGCCCGCAGCCACCTCCGGGGCAGCCGACTGGGGGCACCGGACGAAATGGGCTCCTGGGCTCTAGCTGCTGGGGCCTGGTTGAGATCCCTCCTTGCTGGGGGACAACCAACCCAACGGGGCCCTGGAACCCCTGTGGGGAAGGGGCCGGGTGGAGGCTGACTCAGACGCACGGTGGCCCTAAAGGCCTGGGTAGCACTGCCCCCCCCCGCCATGCGGGTTAGCCAGCCAACGTGTAACCACGGCGCCCCCAGCCCCCCTTGAGAGGCAGGGGTCCTTAAGGGAGGGCGGGGCCGGCGGTCTCGGCCGCAGGTGCGGGGCATTCCCTAGCTTTCCCCGCCCCTCGCGTGCTCAGTGGGCGGGGCTAACAGCAAGGGAGCGCCTCGACCAGCCGACTTTCAGACGTGAACCCCAAGGTCGGTCGCACACGGTACGGGGGGCAGGCAGTTCAGCTGCAATAAAGGAATCCTTCCCGCTCATCGACGCGTCTCCAGAAACGCGTGCGGCTCATAGACCAGCCAGCGGTCCCGCGGCTCCGGATCTTCTGCCGTCACGGTCGCCCCGGAAACCAGGCCCCGCCCCCGTCGAGGGGTGGGGCTTCAGGAGGGCGGGCGCGTCCTTCCGAAGCCCGGAACCTTCGTGTGAGCCGGAGCGGTTGCCGCCCGGAGGCTCCCGAGCCGCGGCCCGACGGCCGGCCCGCCCGCGCCGGAAGTGAGCTGTTCGGAGACGCCACCGCGAGCTGCCACGTCCCGGGCGCGCCGCCGCAGCCATGGTGAGTGTCGGGGCCCGAGACGCCGGGCAGGGTTCAGGATACAGTCACTGCCCTGGGAGGGCTCGCGCTCACGGGCGCCTTCGCGCCTCAGACTCGGGCCCGGGGCCCTCCAGCTCCCCACCCCCAGTCGAGGCTTGGGGGCTCTCCTCCCCTAGAATTTGGGGAGAGCGGGGCCAGCGTGAGGCCGGGACATCCCGCAAGTGTACTTGGGGATTCTCGGCCCTCAGCAATTAAAAACATAAACAAGACAGCGGTATCCCGAGCTCTCCGAAAGTTCCAGGCCTTTGCTGGTCGGCCGGTCACGGTGGGGACGTGCTGTCGTTAGCAGCATTTTGCAGAGCAGATGCTGCGCGGCTTTGGGAGCTGAAGCCCCCGCCCAGCTGGTAACGGGGCAGAGCTGAGATTGGAGCCCTCGCAACCATTCACTCGCCTGCCATCTCTTCGGCAGAGGTGTCGGGCAACTCTGTGTGGGCGCTGGGTCCCCGGGAGAGCCCCCAGGTCTGATGGCAGAGGGGGGAACCAGCGTGCACGCGGGCTGGGTTCTTGCTCAGAAGGGCAAGGTCAGCCTGGTGTTCGTCGCTGGGCCTGGCTTTGGTCTCTTGTGCTTTGGCGTTCGTCTCCTTCAGGGTGAACGTTTAACGCAGACGTTAAGTGGCCTGCGTCTCGTTTTGCGTGTTACCTCCAGGTGCAGGAGTGGAAGTACTCTGAGCTTTCTGAAACCACCCTGGTTCGGGAACGCGGTTCACCGTGTGAGGGTTCAGGGTAAATGCTGGCCGTCTGGAAGCTCTGTTGACGACCTGGTAGGAAAGGACCCCCCAGTGAACAGTCTTCCTAAGTCGACACTGCCCGCCGTCCGCTGTTGGGTGTGAGGGACGTTCGGAATGGGCACCCTGGCTGAGTGAAAGCTTTGGCAGCTGGGAGGTAGGAGTGGGGGCTTGGCTGCAGGCACCGTGACCGTGGCTAGTACTTCTCCACCCTCGGCTTTCAGTCCTTCCTGTGTCAGGCCGCCCTGAATTAGCTGTGCCCTTCGAACCGCACAGAGGGACAGCACTTTGCACCCTGGACAGGTTAGTGTAAAGGCGGAACTGGGGCAGGGAGGAAGACGGACATAACTGACGGGACAAGGGAAAGCAGAAACAGAAAGAGCTTTATCAGGGGTTAGGGGAGCTCCCGGACGGATGAGGTTCCGTGACCTAGGCCAACAGGTCAGGGAAGTCGTGCTCAACAGCTGGGAGCGAGGGTTTTTAAAGGAGTGGTGAGGAATGTATGGCAATTAGCATATGGGGTCTGGAAACTGGGAGAGTTGCTTGTAGACTCCAGGAGGCTTTCTTTGAACAGGGAACTTCAGGTTTCACTGGCGCCCACTGCTGCTGACTTATGGGATGTGCAGGGAAGCACGTGCAGGGCCCGAACCTGCTTCAGCTTAGTCCAAACAGGGCTGCCTAGTTCCGCCCCAACCCAACAGTTAGCACCCAGAGGAGGCTCTTCTTAACTTCCTTCTCTTTGCATATGAGGGCACCCACTTGTTAGGGAGTCTGGCATTTGAGGGAGGGACCTCTGCTCACTTGCGTACCTTTCAGGCTGCTCTGTGGCCTTCCTCATCCGAGGCCCCCTTTGTGAAAAGTCAAGCTGAGCTTTATACCCCCGGGGCTTTTGTGGGTAAAGGTGAAATGAAGGAAATCTTGTTTGTGCCCCTCTCCCTCCTAAGAATGGTCAAGGACAGTGGTCCGTTTTGTCTGCTCATTGATTGACAGTGAGCAGTCTCTGTTCCTTCTGTGAGCAAACACTAGAGGGGGGAATAATCAGGGATTCAGGGCTGCAGACAACCCAGACCCTGATCCCTAGAAACTGCTCTGTGGGAGTGAAGAAGTGGGCAGGTGTCCAGTGCTGAAAGTATTCAGAAGAGTCCCAACTAGTTGGGGGCGGGGTCTGTGCCTTGTCCCGAGAGAGTACGGTTTGAGCTGCACCTTGAAACCTGGCGAGGCAGTTAAAGACCCTGACAGCCATCTAGCCCTGGATCCTGCTCAGTGGCAGCCGCAGGTGTATCACAGGTGAAGGACCAGGAGCAGCCTCAGGAGGACCATGACTCTTGTCTCCAAGCTGTAGGTACAGACCCTGTTAGGCAGAAACTGCCTAGGTCAGCGGTTCTCAACCTGTGGGTCTCGACCCCTTTGGGGATCAAATGACTCTTTCGCAGGGGTCGCCCAATTCATAAGAGTAGCAAAATGGCAGTGAAGAAGTAACAAGGAAAATAATTTTATGGTTGAGGGTCACCACAACACAAGGAACTGTATGTGGCATTAGGAAGGTTGAGAATCACTGGCCTAAGACATCAGAGCCCTATAATCCAGGAAGAGAACCCATCTCCCTCGGTTGCCCCCTACCACCAGGGAGCCATTGCACACATGGAGCTCTGCACGCACCCCTGTTCCCTCTCTGGACTGACCTTTCCCCCTAGTGCCACCTGGCAAGTTCTACTCAACGCTGCCGCCCCAGCCCGTGCCCTCCACCAGCACCGCAGTCCTGGGGCTACTTAGGTTTTACTCATCGTGTGACCCTCCTCGTGGTGGCTGAGTCTCCAGCCCTGGCAGAGGGCTTGGCAACAGATGGGATCCAGAACTTCAGGCAGCTGGTGGCTTTGGAGAAAGAAGACATCCTGACCACCACCCGCCGACTTACCTCTGATCTCCTTGGTTGCAGGTGTCAGTGGTCAACACCGTGGACACCTCCCACGAGGACATGATTGTAAGTACTCAGTTGGCCCCCCACAGAGGCCCTCCCTGAACATGCATATGCCTGTGGGAGGGCCGCAGGGGTGTCTCTTGTCACCCCTCTCTGTTGATGGTTCAGGAGCCCAGATGGAACTGTACAGCCTTCTGCCAGCCTCACTGTGGCCGACGAGGCCTGGTCAGTGCAGACCCATCTTCTGAATGGGCAGGACCGTGGCTGACGGCTCGCTCTTGGTGGGAGGGACCGAGGCACAGTTGGAGCAGAGGTTTGGCAGTAGTCTCCCCACCTGCCTGCCTTCAGCTTCCCTCCCCTGGAGAAGGACTAACTTGGATGGTGGCTCTCTGCAAAGGTGGAAGGGCGCCTCCACAAATGCCCCCAGTGAGCCAAGCAGGACCCCAAGGGTGAGAGGTCAGGCCCAGAAGCCTGCTGCCTGGGTGACATCCACAGGAGGACGAAGAGCAAAGAGCAGGTGGATGGGAAACGACTGGTTAGAGATTGTCAACCATTGAGTGCAGAGTTCATCAGAAATGCCAACCCCTAATGTGCAGTACAGAGTTGTAGGTGTGAGAGAGGAGAGGGAGGGCAAGCCTGAAGGAGTGAGTCGGAGGTTAAAGTCCCTGCAGGGAAAGTGCCGACTGCATTGCACAGGGCCTGGTGGGCAGCCCTCAGGCGAGAGCATCTGGCATCCGGCCGTCCCAGCCAGACTGCTCTCACATCTCCAGGCAGCAGTTGCTCTGGGTCTGTGCGGCCGCACTTGGTCTCGGGTCCTGGCTTCTGCACAGCCACATGTCCTTGGTGACAGCGTGGTAAGAAGGCACAGTCTGAAAGTCCATGGCCAGTCTGAACTTTGGGGGCCCGCTGCAGCTTCCTGATCTGATAGCTCAGTGCCTGCGTGCATTCATGGTTCCACTGCCGCTCGTTTGGGCTAGGTGAGAGGAACAAACGAGGCGTGGTAGCCATGACTAACGTCTGTTTCCCTGCTTACTGAGGCTCAGCCCCATGCTACGCACTTTGCATTCAGCATCTCAGCTCTTGAAGCAGATACAGCTCTTGAATCGCTGGCCCATGTTAGGGATAAGAAAACAAGTTCAAGGAGGGGCCAGGACTTTCCAAAGCTGCACAGCATATAACTAAGGAGGTGGACCTGCAGCCTCGTGGGTCCTATAGCCTGCAATTTTCCTACCTTCACAGAATCACTTAGGAACTACTGGACAGGGCTCAATCCCGGGAGCCAAGCCCTGAAATCCTGGAGCGGGTTGGCTTCCACAGAAGAATCAGGATGTTTCCTTGCGTCAAGGGCTGAGGCGGGGTGACTCATGGAAAGTGAGTCCGCTGGACTAGCCAGGCTGCGAGCAGGAGCAAGCAGGAGTTACTGGCCCGCTGGGAGGTCTGCCGCCCCAGGAGCCCAGCCCCAGTGGGGGAGAAACCTCAGACAGGCCCAGCCTGGTCCGGATGGTCAGTCAGCCTCAGGGGCAGGAGGGCCAGATTACGATAAGGCTTTTTTATGCTTAGCGAGAGTGTGGGGTCTCGGTGCTGGACCACCTCCAGGACACAGGTGAGGCAGAAGCTCAGGTGAGGCAAGGGCACAAAGGATCTGGGGCCCCTGAGGAGGAGGAAGGAGCCCGACACCTGAGGGACCTGTGTCCAGGCAGAGGTGCCTCTTGGAGGAGGCCGTCAGGCCCGAGTCACGTGGAGGTCTGCTCCTTTGGGCAGCATTCACCCAGGTCTGGGCTGAGCTCATCCTTGGGGCAGGTCGAGGCCCGCTCTGTCTTCCAGCCAGGTTCAGTCACCTGGATGGGGCGGGCTTGTCCCTGGCAGAAAGGCGCTGCACATCCTGCTGTGCGGTTCTTGGCGAGTTGATCCATCCCCCTTCCGCAGCACGATGCCCAGATGGACTACTACGGCACGCGCCTGGCAACCTGCTCCTCCGACAGGTCCGTCAAGATCTTCGACGTGCGCAGTGGAGGGCAGATCCTCATTGCTGACCTCAGGGGGTGAGTGTGGCCAGCCCTGGGGCATGGAGGCCCCTGCCCTACCCCCACCCCCACCCTCAGCCAGTGCCCCACAGTCAGTGGTTAGGAGCACGGGTGTAGAGTAGGGCAGCGAATCCACTTCCCTCTAGAGCTCGAACTGCCCCTGCCCTGCCCATCTAGTGTCCAGCCCACCCAGTGTCCAGCCCACCCCTGCTTTCCACGGTGCAGCTGCTGCCTCTCCGAAAAGCCGCGAACTAGAACGACTTTGCTGGTGTAGCCCACCTCGTCCAGGTGCTGCTCAAGAGCACTGATGTGAGAACACTGCCCCAGCGCCCTCGGGCCTGCTGCTGCCCTGCGCAGGTGTTCAGTGAATGAATGTAGGAATGCCCGCTGGCTTCAGCGGCCTGCCCTTCTCCCAGCATCCCGTCCGGTATGCATGAGCACCCGGCTCTGTGGGAGAGTTCGGGTGTGAGAGCTGGGCACAAATCCTTTGTTTTCTGTGGGTAAGGAGCTCTGGTGCTGCTAATCACAAAGCCAGCAGTTCACACCCACTAGCCACTCGAAGGGAGAATGATGACCTTCTCTCCTCCGTGAAGGTTACCAGTCTCAGAACCCAAAGGGGAGGTCCCCCTCTGTCCGACTCGGACTGGAATCGCTGACAGTGGGTTTTTGAGTCATTGATGGATGGAGGCAAGAGCACACAAGAGTGCTCATGGTGCCAACACTGCTGCCCCGATAGGAGTGACTTCTGTACCAGTCCAGGCATCTCAGGGTAGTGTGTAGGGTGAGCTCCGCCCTAAAGTTACCGTGCGCCTCACCTTTCTATGGACCCCACGAACACTCATAACGACCCCAGGGGGCAGGGTGGGACTGCCCCTGTGGGTCTCCCAGACGCTCACTGTTGACAGGAGCAGAAAGCTCCGGTCTTTCTAATAGTTTCAAACTGCGGGCCTTGCAGCTCGGCATCGAATGCATAACCACCACGCCGTCAGGGCGATTTCAGGGTGACTGAGTACAGTACCTCCTCACTCACTCTGTGCAGGGGCCCATGGCTGTGACTAGGCTTGCGAAGGAGACGAAGTGTGTTTGTTAACTAATCAAGACACTCTAAGTCGGTGCCAGTGGTGAAGCAGTCCTACAAGTTGCTAGGAGGGGCCGGTGGCTGTGTGACCACGGACCCAGTGGCCAGTGTCCCTCTGCAGGTCAGACCTGCCAGCCGCCCTGACCAAGCGGTCAGCTCTGCTGTGACTCGGGCAGGCCTCTAGAGGCTCTGCCTGTCCTCTTGAAGGGGTAACCTCCATGGCCCCTTTCTTTTTGCCATGGTTACACTGTGCTTGTTTTCAGAAAGTTGAGTCTCTGCGCTCTCTGTGCAAGGCCTGGGAATGTGCTGCTTCCCCACCGAGTGCCCCTACTCCAGGGGGGCCGGGGGGAAGGAACTCGGACCGAGAGCTGCCAGGTGTTGAGTGGGGCTTTCATTTGGTTCATGTTTGTCTCCGTGCCAAGCACTGTTGTGAGCTTTTCATAGACGTCGCCCCATAGATTAGCCCTTGTAACCGCCCTGTCAGGTAGAGACCAAGCCGGTGTCCACGTCCCCTCACTGCTGGGCCAGAAGCACCCCCAGTGGGTGACTGACCACAGAAGCGTTTTCTTGCACAGTGTGGGGCTGGGCCGCATCCAGGGTGCCGGCTCTGAGGAAGTCCTCGTCTCCTCGCAGCGTCTGGGCCTGCTGCCCCTGGGCTCCATGTGCCTTGGCGTCAGTTTCTTCTGGGTCTAGAAAGTTCTCAGCATGGGCACCCTGGGTCTGAAGAATGCGCTTCCTTTCTGTTTGTCTCTCTTGGTGGTAGTGGGTCCTCCCTTCTGCTCACATCTCTCCTTGTGTCTCTCGGAAGACGAAAGGTGATGTGTGCCCCCTCCCCACCCCACCCCAGGGAGCCCCTTCCAGCTCAGCACTGCGCCTCCCTGAGCCCGGCACTTGGCTGGGTTGGCTCATCACGTCACGGGGTGATCGGGTCATCCCATAACCACCAAACCACGGAGAGCCGCGTGCAGCCAGTCGACACATCTGGGGCCTGCTCGTCGCCCGGGCCCAGCCGCTCGTGAGGAGAGCAGGGCTAGGAAGACCCTGGCCGGGGCCAAGGGGGTCAGACTCAGAACTCTGCAGGGGAAGGAAGGGCCCACAGAGCAGACAGATGTGCATCTGAGCAGATGGTAGAAGGGGCTGTAACAGGCAGGCCACACAACGTGGACCAGCGCCACGCAGAGCGAGCAGTGCCCGGTTGCCGTCGATGGCGCTGGCTACAGTCTGCCCCTGAGGGGTTTCTGCCTGCCCAGGTCAGCAAGGCTACCTTGGAGGCTGAGGGGTTCTGTGACCATCTTCAGTTGCCTAGCCCCTCTGGGCCCCAGGGCCTCCCTCCGCCCCAGGAGAGGCCCTTTGCGCAGAGACATTCCTTCGGGAGCTCTCTCCTGAGTCACCGTCTCAGTCCAAACAGCCTGACAGGAGCCCTGTGGGCCTTCCGTCCCCACAGGCACGAGGGACCTGTGTGGCAAGTGGCCTGGGCCCACCCCATGTATGGCAACATCCTGGCCTCCTGCTCCTACGACCGCAAAGTCATCATCTGGAAGGAGGAGCACGGCACCTGGGAGAAGACCCATGAGCACACGGGACACGACTCCTCAGGTACCCGGCAGGGCGGGCGGGAAAAGCCGCTCCCCAGCCCACCCTGGGCTGGTGCTTGCCCTCCTTGACTGCTGACTGGCTGTCCCACTCTTGGGCCCTGCCCACTTGTTAAGAGTGACATCCGTTTCCCTGGTGACAGTAAGGGAGAGGGCCTGGTCCCCATAGTGTCTGTCCCTCCAGGCAGGGCCCTGTGCTCACGGTGCCCCCACCCCCACAGTGAACTCCGTGTGCTGGGCACCCCACGACTATGGCCTGCTCCTGGCCTGCGGGAGCTCCGACGGGGCCATCTCCCTGCTGAGCTACACGGGCGAGAGCCAGTGGGAGGTGAAGAAGATCGGCAACGCGCACACGGTAGGTCTGTTTAGTCCCCTGCCAAGTGTCCGAGGTTGGCCCCTGCTGCCCGGCTAGGCTGGGTCCGAGCAGCGTTGAGCCTCTTTACTTTGAAACCAGACTGCAGGCTGCACTTAGGGAGGCCGGCTGCACCCGTACCATCGGGGAGGGCCCCGGCACAGGATGTGGGAGCGGGCTCTAGTTCCCTGTGCTGGCAGTCATTCACCGCTCAGCGGGACATCACGTCTCTGGGGCCTGCTCTATGCCGGCACGAGAGCTCTTAAACGTAGTGCTTTGGGGACTGACGAATGCCTGACCCCGGCCGTGGTATTTCCAGCCACCTCAGAGACTGGCCACAGTGCCTTCATCCACCTCCTCTGGGGGGAAGACCAGAGAAGTGGTGCGTTCCAGTGGTATTGTCGCGTACTGGGGACGTGTTATCAGGAGGGGCCTGTCCTGAGGAAGCACAGGGTTGGGGAGCAGACAGGAGGACCCTGCACTGGATGGATCAGCGCGGGGGCTGCACCGTCGGGCCGGTTGTCCACAGGGAAAGGGAATTGGACGAAGATGCTTTTCAACAGCGTTATGTGGAAGGGCTGCTCCAGGGAAAGAAATAGGAGCCAGCACTAGACTTCGAGGAGCACAGGAGTCTGTATGCAAAGTCAGCACTTTCCTTTGTAGTCACCAAGAAACGGGCACTGGCTGTGCTACGTCCATACTGTCGCGTGGAACTGTGGACAGGATCCCATGGGTGGGTGTGAGACTGTGACGCTGAGGGAACGTCAGAGAGGAGAGTGCCCGTGCCGGTCCCGCTGATGAGGCGCTCTGAAGAGGGTCAGCCGAGCGCACCAACAAAGCAGGGTGACGGACACGCGAAGGCCAGGCTGTCTCTTGTGGGGACGGCTGTCCTGTATGTGCAGTTAACCCCTGTCGATTCCAGCTCAGAGCTCTAATGACTGGAATGTAAGGATCGTGCAATGTGCATGAACTCAGGGAGATGTGCTCCATGAAGTAAGTTTCAGGCAACAGAATTGACATGTGATACAAGCGTGTGCGGCGCGCGCGAGTCCCTGTAGAGAGCTGGACTGCCACACACGGTGCCTGTCGCGCACGGGGATGGGCTGTCTCCCGGCCGGGAAGCTGGAAGCCCTCGTTTGGTTTGCGTATATTTGTGCTGGGCTCATTGAGAGGTGGGGTCTAGAGCCCACCTGCTCTGCGATGGCCTCCTGGGTGTGACCAAAGAGAAGCCTGTTTCCAGGGCCACATCCACAGGTACGGGCCAGGACCCCAGTGTGTATTTTAGGGACACCATCCAGTCCATGTCAAGACCCAGGACGAAGTGTGCAGGAAAGGCAGTGCGTGTCTAATGGCAGTGTGCTGCTCACTGAATGACTGTGCTGCATGACTGCCCTCTCCCTCGCTCCGGCTGCCTTCTTGTTACCCTGCCTTTTCCCGCTGTTAGGTGTCTTTTGACACCGTACCTTTCACGCCAGGGCTTCTCCGGGGACAGCAGACACTGTGGACCACAAAAGGCCCGGAGGGGGTGGGCGTGGGGGTGCACGGGCATGAGTGGGGTTTGCCGTGACTTGAATTTTCCACTTCAGTTGGGTGCTGCCTGTTGAAAGCAGTGCGGGGCAGTGGGGGTGTTAGGTGTTTTGAAGACTCACATTGGCAGTGTGTGGGCGTATGTTGTGAGATGCCGTGTTGAGGTGAGATTAAATAAATAGCTCGATCTTGACAGGCCGCAGCCATCAGGTTCCTGGCTCTGGTGTCTTCCTAAAGGTGCCACCCCAGTGTGGAAGTTCTTAGACCTGTCTGCATCGTAGCAACCCCAGCCTCGGGCCGGCCACTGAGGGCGTGGGGGTGCTGTGCACGAGGTGTCTGCCCTGGGAGGGGTCCTCCCCCCGTGGTGGTGACGTGCATGCCCTAGAGCCCCGCGTCTGTGTTGTGGCCTTTCTGGATGTGTCGGAGTAAAGAGCGAAAGGGAGTAAAGAATGTTCATGTTGAAAAGTGTTTTTTCCTGAAGAATTCCAGACTCCTCCTTTCTGTGTGTCTGCACGCGAGGTGGAAAGGCACACTGTGCTGGGAATGCTCATCTCCAGACGGGCACTGTTGGGGAACGAGCGAGTCTCAGCGTCACCATGTGGCCCTCCATACAGATCGGCTGCAATGCCGTCAGCTGGGCCCCTGCTGTCGTCCCCGGAAGCCTCATAGACCAGCTGTCCGGGCAGAAGCCCAACTACATTAAGAAGTTTGCGTCGGGCGGCTGCGACAACCTCATCAAGCTGTGGAAGTAAGTGGCAGGGGCGGCTCCCCCGGGGCACTTCCCATCCTCCCCCTCAACAGCTGCCGTGGTGGCCTCCCCCCCCCCCCCCCCCCCCACCCCCCCGGGGGGCGCCCCCCCCCCCCCCCCAAGGAAGGACAGTTGTCAGGGTATCTGATTGTCACTGAGAAACCACAGACTTGTCCTGGTTTCAGGCACAGGGGGTGGACATAGTGAAGGACATCACTAGACGAGCCCCCCCCCCACCGTGGGGCTGCTACATTGTCCCGTGCCCCCCCAGGGAGGAGGAGGACGGCCAGTGGAAGGAGGAGCAGAAGCTGGAGGCACACAGCGACTGGGTCCGAGACGTGGCCTGGGCCCCCTCCATCGGTCTGCCCACCAGCACCATCGCCAGCTGCTCCCAGGTCAGCCCGGGCCGGGCTTACTCTCTGAGAGGAAGGTACCAGGCAGAGACGGGAAGGAGCACGTGGAGTCCTGGGGGGCGCTGCAGGGGTTTGCCTCCATGGTGAGGAGAGGGTCCCAGGGACTAGGTGGTCAGGTGGCAGGCTCAGCTCCCCCCCACCCCAGCAGACCTTTTGTGTCACTTGGCTCTCCTTTGAGAGTGAGCTTCAGTCCGTGCTGACAAGAGAAACAAATCCAGACACACGTGTGCATAAGAAAGAGCTTTATAGGCAAGAGCAATTGTCTATTGAGGTAACAGCCCAGTCCGATCAAGTCCATATGTCCAGTACCAGGCTGTAAATTCCTCTTCAGACTCACGCAATACATGCAGTGACGCCGAACACAGGAAGATCACAGGCCAGTGGGTGGGAAGTCTTGTGGATCCAGTGGTAGAGGAGGCATCTCAGGGCTGGCTCGGGTCTCCACGTGGCTCCTCCAGCTCCTGGGCTCTGGCTCTGTCAGCATAGCTCCATGTGGCTTGTCCACAGCAATGTCTCACTATGTGTTCTGCCACCAGCGAGCTTTTTATCTCCAAATGAGGTTATCAAGCTGCGTCCTGATGGACAGGCTAAACCCCACCACCCCTTCAATCTTAAATCTCAGATTGACAACAGGTGCCGTAACCACCACAGTCGTACTGGAGTCCTGGTGCCGTAGTGGTTACACAGCGGGCGGCCCACCACAAGCAAGGTCAGCAGCTCCAAACCACTCACACACTTCTCAGCAGAAAAATGAGGCTGTCTGCTCCCGTAGCATTGCCATCTCAGAAACCTGTCAGGGCAGTTCTACCCTGTCTTACGGGGGTCACTGAGCCGGCATCAACTTGGTAGCCGTGAGTTTTTGGTTTTCTGAACATCGGAGCTCAGCTTTCAGACAGCCATATGCGTTCTGCTGAGAAAACATCACCCACAGGAGCCCTGCGGGCCCGCTCCAGCTCTGCAGAGACAGTCTGCCTCCGGCATGGCGGTGACAGACCCTGGGCAGCTCTTGCCCTGCTCAGTGAAGCCTGTCCCTGACGGCCGTCTCTCCATAGGATGGGCGGGTGTTCATCTGGACCTGTGACGACGCCTCCGGCAGTGTGTGGTCCCCCCGGCTGCTGCACAAGTTCAGCGACGTGGTGTGGCATGTGAGCTGGTCCACCACAGCCAACATCTTGGCCGTCTCTGGCGGAGACAACAAGGTACACGCTCTGCAGTCCCATGGCACACAGCGTGGATGGGACCGTGGCGAGGACTGCACTCTTGTCACGGAGAAGACGGGCACCCCCTTTGACGGGGGCAGCTGAGTGGACTCGGAAGGGTCAGAGAGCTGTTAAGGTCAGGACTGGTTAAAGCACAGCTACCTCCTGGGCCCACCATGCAGCCCACTCGAACCTACAATCAGAGATAGAGAGACAGACACAGAGGTAATGAGAGACAAGAACAGAGAGGGAGAGAGAGTCTTGTCTCTGTTCTCTTGCTCTCAGACAGAGACAGAGAGTGTAAGAAGGAGAGAAACAGACAGGCAGGGGATCTCTCTGTCTCAGACAGTGGCCAGACAGACGGAGGGAGAGAGAGGACAGGACAGAGTAAAAGGTCATAGAAGGAGGAGACCACAGACAAACGGAGTGAGTCTCTGTCTCTCCTCTCTGGCTCTCAGACAGACACAGAAGTAGTGAGAGAAAGAGGAGAGGAGAGAATCAGTCAGAGAAACAGGGAGTAAGGCTCTCCCCTCCCTCCTCTATGTCTTTGTCTGTCTCTGTCTCAGGGCCAGAGAAAGAGAGAGACAGATACAGGGAAAGGGAGGAGAGAGTGGAACCTGAAGGGGTGAGTCTCTCCTGTCTGTCCCTCTGTCTCACTCTGAGACAGGATGAGATGGGGAGATATGAGGGGGAAGAAAAAGATGGGGGCAGTAAATCTGTCCCAGAGACCGAGAGAAGGAGGGAGGGGCATACACAGAGATGGAGATGGAGATAGATGGGGAGTAAGTCTCTCCCTCTATTTCTCTGTCTCACTGTGAGACAGCGACAAAGGCAGAAATACACAGAGTGAGAGATGTGAATCTCTTTCCTGTCACTCTCTGCTGTCTGTCCCAGAGACACAGGGAATGAGAGTCAGAGAGAGAACAGAAAGGAAGACGGGGAGTAAGTCTCTCCCCTCCCTCCTCTACGTCTTTCTGTCAGTCTCTCCCTCTGTCTCTCTATGAGACAGGAGAGACAGGGGGGGAGTGAATCTGTTTCCTGTCACTCTTTGCTCTCTGTCCCAGAGACCGAGAGAGGGACGGAGAGAGGAGAACAGAGAGAGATGGGGAGTAAGTCTCTCCCCTCCCTCCTATACGTCTGTCTGTCTCTGTCTCAGGGAGAGAGAGGGGAGGATTACTGGGACCTGAAGGGGTGAGTCAGTCTTTCCCTCTGTCTCACTCTGAGACAGCATGAGACAGAGACATAGGGAGACAGTCATAGAGAGGGAGTGAGAGATATGAGGGGGAAGAAAAAGATGGGGGGAGTGAATCTGTTTCCTGTCACTCTCTGCTCTCTGTCCCAGAGAGGGAGGGAGGGGCATACACAGAGACGGAGACAGAGGGAATGAGAGAAAGTTCACAGGTAAGGGGAGTGCCTACCTCGATGAGCCGGTACCACTTCCACGCAGGCTTGCTGAGGAAGGCGGGACAGCGAGCAGAGGGAGCAGGTGATGTCCTGTCCAGGGCCCTGGCGCTCCTGGTTTATAGTGAGTGGCTCCAGATGGCGATGGCCACGATGTCCCTCCCAGCCCAGCCTTACCTGACTTAGACGGGCAGTTAGCAAATGCCTGCTTGTACGACCTGCCCCTTCTCTCTGCACAAGGCCATTTCCGACAGTCGCCATGCCGCGGTCTGCAGGGCACCCCTTGCCCAGGGGCGGGGCGGAATCTTGGCCCAGAGCTGGCCTTCTGCTCCTGAGGCAGTGCCGTGGGGAACCACTCTTACCCCAGTGCCAGCTTGAGGCCGCCCTAGTCCCAGCTCCAGCGCTCCCAGCCAGACCCGTTTCTTCTGCTCCTTCCCTTCCTGGGGCGACACCTCGGGGCTGCCCCCGCCCTGCGCCCCAGGAATTGCACTTGAGGGATCTTTCCAGTGGGGTCCTATGGAGAGCCCCGCCGGCCTCAGGCTCTCCATCTCTGTGAACGTTGGGACCTGCCTTCCCTTCCAGGACTGCAGCAGGGCACCCAGAGCCAAGCTGTTTACCACCCGCCTCTGTGCAGGGGGCTTGGTAGGGGGGCCGGGCTCCAAGCAGGCCGTGACAGCCGCGATGATTGGCTTGCAGGTGACCCTGTGGAAGGAGTCGGTGGACGGGCAGTGGGTGTGCATCAGTGACGTCAACAAGGGCCAGGGCCCCGTGCCGACCTCCGTCACCGAGGGCCAGCAGAACGAGCAATGAGGACAGAAGAGGACGGGGAGTAGCCCAGCCCAGGACACGGTCATCTGCCTGAACTCACCTGGTGTGCTCTTTAATTTATTCTCCAGCGCAAGCACTCGGCTCAGAGGGACAGAGCTGCAAGTACCTTCAGTGTATTCTTGCAAGATTTCTTTGTTGGGGGCCATTTTTATGTACTGTTCAGGTTAGGGATTTTGTTTCCAAAGTAATTCAATAAAATATTGCATATAATTCTTGCTGTACTCCACCCCGCAGGAGGGAGGCTCGGCTTCCCCCTGTGCCAGTGTCAATCCCACTGTGTGTGCAGCAGGCGTCATCCGCCTGTTCTCAGGCCAGCTTCTCCCCCAGGAAAGGGCTGCACCTTCATCCTACCAAAGCCAGCACGGGCAGAGCCCACCTCCCACAGCAGGCTGGCAGCCGGCCCCTGAGAACAAAGGTGGAATCTTGTTCCAGGTCTCCAGGAGACAGAAGGTGCCCCAGGCCAGAGGCAGGGCCATTCATGCTACAGCAAATTGGCACGTGTGCCCTTCCTGTGCGGTGGCCAGCTGGGTGGGGGACACGACCTTCCCAGTGCCCCTTTGTTGAAGCCTCAAGGCCCTAGCAGGCCTGTGCGCTGAGTCTGTAGTGCTGCCGGGCAGACAGGCCTTGGTGGTGAGGCAGCAGCACCGTCCTGTTCCGCTCGGTGGCCATTGCCCATGCCCACAGTGCGCTGGCTCTTTGGAACTTAACCGCGTCCGCAGCCTAAAGTGGCTGGATGCATGCTGGCTTCCCCGGAAGCTCTGCCCACCCTCAACAGGCCTGCTGCCCTGATGTGCCCGGTACCATCACCAGTGAGCCAAACGGTGGGATTGGTGCAGTGTTGCTCAGTAGCTGCACACTTAGCTCCACCGCGGAGAACCGGGGTCCTCAGGAGACAACGGGAATCACCACCATCGGCTTAGGTAAATGGCTCGGCCACCAGCTTCCACGGGAGGCGGGGAAACCACCAGGTAGGTCCCACAAGTCAGCTGGCCAGGGGCAAAAACCCCCTCGGGGCAGTCTTCCGGGCAGTTGCCAAGTACAGATGAAACCCGGCTATACCGCTGGTGGTAGAGGCAGCGAGAATCCCAGTTAGGGCAGGTGGCTGGTACCAGCACCTTGTTCTTAACCCTTTCACAGAAACAAACCCTCTAGAATCGCGAGAGGCATCCAGAGCAGTTTCCCTGAACTCGCTCCTCTAAGGGACTGATTGTGAAAGGACAACCGTCCAGTCCAGAGACGAGAGGATTGTCCGGTCCTGGGACGCTGAGACTCCAGGAATTGTGCTCACACAGCAATTCGGAATCAGAACTCACCAAACCAGTTTGGGAGCAAAGGCCAAAACTGACAAGAGCCACGGCCTGTGTTCGAACTGACTTGAGGAAGGCTAAAGCTACACACCCTCACGAGAAGAAAGCCAGACAGACATGAGCACCCACGAGCCCTGTGGCATCAGTCACGCCGAGAAAAAGATGGAAACCCAAGTTGTCATCGGGGGATGGGTGGAAAAGCATCATTTCTTGAAAGGAGTTCCTCGGAGCAAACTAGACAGGCCCTGCAGAGATGCCTACGCACAGGGGGCAGAGTTGGGGAAACAAAACTATACGTGCCCTGCAGAGATGCCCACGCACAGGGGGCATAGTCGGGGAAACAAAACTATACGTGCCCTGCAGAGATGCCCGCCTATAGGGTGAAATACACAGGACAGAGTCAGGGAAACAAAACTAGACGTGCCCTGCAGAGATGCCCACCTATAGGGTGAAATACACGGGGCAGAGTCTGGGAAACAAAACTGTACGTGCCCTGCAGAGATGCCCGCCTATACGGTGAAATACACAGGGCATAGTCGGGGAAACAACTATAGTGCCCTGCAGAGATGCCCATGAACAGGGTGAAATACACGGGGCATAATCGGGCAAACAAAACTATACCTGCCCTGCCAAGATGCCCATGAACAGGGTGAAATACATAGAAGGCATAGTCGGGGAAACAAAACTATACCTGCCCTGCAAAGAAGCCCGCGCACAGTGTGAAATACACAGGGGGCATAGTCGGGGAAAGAAAATATACCTGCTGTACAAAGATGCCCGCGCACAGTGTGAAATACGCAGGGGGCATAGTCGGGGAAAGAAAATATACCTGCTGTACAAAGATGCCCGTGCACAGTGTGAAATACGCAGGGGGCATAGTCGGGGAAACAAATCTACCTGCCCGACATGACGCCAGCGCACAGGGTGAAATACGCAGGGAGCATACTGCGGGGGTGAGGGTGGGATAGACCTGCCCTGCAAAAATCCCCATGAATAGGGTGAAATACACAGGGGGAATAGTTGGGGAAACAAAATTATACCTGCCCTGCAAAGATGCCCACGCACAAGGTAGAATGCACAGGGGGCATAATCAAGGTAACAAAACTATACCTGCCCTGCAAAGATGCCCGTGAACAGTGTGAAGTACACAGGGGGCATTGTCGGGGGGGGGGGAATATGCCTGCCCTGCAGAGATGCCCCGCACAGGGTGAAATACACGGGGGCATAGTCGGGCAAACAAAACTATACCTGCCCTGCAGAGATGCCCGCACACAGGGTGAAATACACAGGGGTATGGTCGGGGAAACAAAACTACGTGGCCTGCAAAGATGCCCATTAAAAGGTTGAAATACACGGGCCATAGGGCAAACGAATCTATGCCTGCCCTGCAAAGATGCCAGCGCACAGGATGTAATGCACAGGGGGCATAGTCGGGAAAACAAAACTATATGTGCCCTGCAGAGATGCCCGCGCACAGGGTGAAATACACAGGGGGCATAGTTGGGGGTGGGGCGCGGACATGATCATAACCAAGCACCTCGTACGCTGAGTTACTGGGCTTCCAGGCTGGGCTCTGTCCGCCCATCCATCCTTCACTTGTGGGATTTAGAGGTCCGTCGGCATAGCATCGTCCATAAAAACGATCTTCTTGTACAGATGAGGGTTCATGGTCTAACAGCTGTGAGTGAGTACCTGAGATGCGCCTCTGGGTCCCCATCTGGAGCGAAAGTGAAGAAAACGACTCGAAACAGGTGGCCCAAATGAAGCACAGCCACCACCAGCAGAACCAGCCACCCAGGGACCACTGAGCCGGACCAGGCTGCCCTAGAAAACCCCGGGCAGAGATGGAGAGCAAAAGTCAGGTTCCTTGAATAGGCCAGGCTTCCTGCTCTGATAACGGGTGGCCCTGCGGTAACAGCCCCCAGTTGCCCGCCGTCATCCTCAGGACTGAGCTCATTCCTGGAGACCGGCGTACAGCCAACATCAGGCAGACCCATGGAGACCAGTACCTGGAGGAGAACGTCATGCTGGGTGAAGTGGCCGGGCAGCAAACAGGGAGGCCCTGGACAAGATGGACGGACAGGCTCAGGCAGGAGCACTGTGAGGAGCGCAGGGCAAGGCAGTGTTTCGTCTGTCCACAGGCTCAGATCGCCACGTGTCAGCACCGACAGCCACACGAGTGGACAATACCCACAAGGAGCATGCTCCTCAGAACCTGAAGCCACACAAGCCCCAAGGGGCAGAAAGGCTAGGAAGACTGGGCAAGTGGCCACCTGGAACCCAGGGTGCAGTGGGGACGGAGGTCAGCCAAAGGCACGAACCAGTCTTAACAGTTATTGAATGTGAGGTTGATTTGCAGTGTAAGCTTTTACCTAAATCAAAATAAAAGAAAAATAAACAGGCTAGACCAGAGGAGGTACACTGGTACAGATCAGAACCGGAAACACAGGGAATCCAGGACAGATAAACCACTCAAGACCAATAATGAGGGTAGCCATACCAGGTTGGGGAGAAAGGGGTGACCGATCACAAGGATCTACATATAACCCCCTCCCTGGGGGACGGACAATAGAAAGGGGGATGAAAGGAGACTGGTCAGGATAAGACATGAAAAAATAATTTATAAATTATCAAGGGTTCGTGAGAGAAGGAGGGAGGCTGGGGGAGGGAGGGAGGGGCAAAAAAAAAAGCTGATACCAAGGGCTCAAGTAGAAAGCAAATGCTTTGAGAATGATGAGGGCAACAAATGTACAAATGTGCTTGACGATGGATGTATGGATTGTGATAAGAGTTGTGCGAGCCCCCAATAAAATGATTTAAACAAGCAAACACAAGGTCCTGGGAAGAGTGGAAGAAAAACGCGGAACAAAACTCTCATAGGGAAGATAAGTGGCTACAGGAATCACCCTAACATATACACCAACATCAAACACTGTTAGGAAAAGTCTAGGGGGGCAGGAGAAAAGTAAAAGGAAACAGAGGAAAGAACTAGGAGGTAAAAGCTATAGAGAGGTATAAATATAGACGTGCATATATGTAAATATGTTAATATACATACATTTATATGGTAAAGCATCAAGATATGTAAATATATCAATATACAACAATAGGGATATACATCTAGTACATATAGGTTGAGTATTAAGGTAGCAGATGGACATTTGTCTCTACTCAAGTTCTCCTTCAATGCAGGAACACTGTTCTAATGTCCTGGCATTCTGCGATGCTTACCTTTCTGACACAATCGCTGAAGACAAAATGGATACATAAGCAAATGTGGTGAAGAAAGCTGATGGTGCCCGGCTATTACAAGATATAGTGTCTGGGATCTTAAAGGCTTGAAGTTAAACAAGCGGCCATCTAGCAGGGAAGCAACAAAGCCCACATGGAAGAAGCACACCAACCTGTGTGATCACAAGTTCAGGAATCAGGCATCAGAAGACCCAAAACCACCATGTGATGCGAACGAGGGAGGGTTGGAGTGGAGACCCAAAGCCCATTTGCAGACAATTGGACATGCCCTCACAGAAGAGTCACAAGGAAGAGACGAGCCAGCCAGGGTGCAGAATAGCACCAATGAAACGCAACATTCTTCTAGTTCTTTAATGTTTCCTCCTCCACTATCATGAACCCAGTTCTACCGTACAAATCTGGCTAGATCGAAGCATGTACATGGGTACAGATAAGAGTTCTGGACACACAGAATCCAGGACAGATAAAATACTCAGGACCAGTAACGAGAGTAGTAATACCATGAGGGTAGGGGGAAAGTGGGGAGAGAAGGAAGAAAGGGGGAACCGATCACAATGATTGGCATGCAAGCCCCCCTCCCCAGGGCGATGAACAACAGAAATGTGGGTGAAGGTAAACAGCAGATGATGTAAAATATGAAAATAATAATTTATAAATTATCAAGGGTTCATGAGGGCAGGAGGGTGGGGGAGGGAGGGGAACAAAGAAGTTGATACCAAGGGCTCAAGTAGAAAGAAGATGTTTTGGAAATGATGGCAACATATGTACTAATGTGCTTGATACAGTTGATGTATGGATTGTTATAAGAGCTGTAAGAGCCCCAATAAAGTGATTAAAATTAATTTTTTTAACAAAGTAGCAGATGGACATTGGGCCTCTACTCAAGTCCTCCCTCAATGCAAGAACACTTTTGTTCTAGTAACCTGACATTCTATGATGCTCACCTTACTGACACGATTGCTGAAGACAAAACGGATGGATAAGCAAATGTGGTAAAGAAAGCTGATGGTGCCTGGCTATTAGAAGATATAGTATCTGGGGTCTTAAAGGTTTGAAGTTAAACCAGTCATCTAGCAGGGAAGCAACTAAGGACCCGTGGAAGCACACCAGCCTGTGTGGTCACAAGGTGTTGACGGGAGCAGGTATCAGAAGACCCAAAGCAAACAATCATACGAGGGGGGGTCAGAGCGGAGACCATCTGTAGATAATTGGACACCCCCTCACAGAAGGGTCACAAGGAAGGGATGAGCCAGCCAGAGTACAGTATTGAACTGACAAAACACACAACACTAGTTCTTTAAGGCTTCCTCCCCCCACCATCAGAACCACGGCTCTACCTCACAAATCCTGCTAGACCGGAGCACATCCCTTACTACAGATACGCGCTCTGGACACAGAGATTCCCACTTCGCCCTAGCCGATGGCTCTACTCGGAAGGGTGTCATGATCATTCTGGGACAGACGAGGGCAGACTGAGAAAGCGAGTGCTGACGGGAGCTAGGAAGTTTGCAGAAGGTTTACAGGTGATGAATGAATGATAGGTAGCCAACAGGAGAAAGAGCAGTGCCTCCAACTGACCCCACCTGGGGTGATAATGATCCCAATGACAGGTGGACGTGGGGGCATTTTTTGTGTGTGTCAAAAATGGACTACAGTCCCAGATCAAATGCAGGGATGCACATGGTAGACAACAGGGGAGGAGGTGGGGAAAGGAA
>NW_022103928.1:61027499-61064497 GCF_000313985.2 Echinops telfairi | reverse complement strand
AGCGGGGAGGGAGGGGGAAAATGAGGACCTAATGTCGGGGGGTTAAATGGAGAGAAAATGTTTTGAGAAACGATGTGCAAATGTGCTTTACACAATTGATGTGTGTATGGATTGGGATAACAGTTGTATGAGCCCCTAATAATATGTTAAATAAAAAAAAAAAAAAATGGACTACAGTCAGGGCGGCAAACGGCCATCAGCTACACTAAAGGGACAGCCCGGGGCCTCCAGAAAGCCCCGTCAGTCTCAGAGCGGCTGAGAAGCCCTGAGGAATCCACCACGGGAGACAGACTCCTAGGAAGGGCAGGTCCCACTCAGACACATTTCTCACACAGGCCCGTTCAGACATCCCAGGAACGTCCACAGGAGGTGCAAAAGCCTGAAGGGGTTGCCCTGGAGGAGACGGGCACCACTGCTAATGCAACCTTTTGCATCACAGATCTCGAGCAGAAGCCTTGGGCTCGGAGAAGGACACACAAGGGAAGACACCGGGACATGCCGGTATTGGCCTCCACGGCTAAGCAATGCCGGTCCACTACCTCCCAGGTCCCAAGACCCCCGCACCAGGCGCACAGTTCCACGGGTGGGCTGGCCTTCGTGCCACAGGGCAAAGGGTGGTCCTCACAGAAACAGGTTGTAAACCAGCCGGCCACTGGCAGCACTCTGTCCTGTGGGGACACTCAGGAGGAGCGCCATCTGCTGGCAAGGCTGCACCTGCTCCCTGGACGGACGGCCCAGCAGCAGAGGGTCGCTGTCCCCGCTCTGGAGCCCAGGCCGTGTGTGATGTTGGAAGGTGCTTCCTACTTCGGTGCCGTCTGCGCTCTCCGTCCATAACACACATGCACCCTCATGGGAGGGGGAGGAAAACCTGTAGCCGAACACTTTGGGGAACCCTGGAGGTGCCTCTGGCACGGTTTTTACCCTCTCGTGGGCTTTTAGTGGTCCCTGGAGGTCCAGCTGCCTTCCGAGGCTGAGACGTACGATCTAAGCTGCACACCTACCGGCGTAGGGCCTCATCGTAGCCCCACTATAGCTTTAGGAATGTTCTTTTCCTCTGAGGGGCTGCTAAGCCCCACAGGAACCATGGGAAAGTGCCATGAACCCTGAAGTCTGGGACACATGGGAGCCCCTGGCAGAGCAAACTATAAAAGCCCTGTAAAGAGTTTCCTAAAGGACTCACCCCCCCAGCCCCCCACCAGTTTCCCCAACAGCGGCGGTACCCTTTAAAACCTGAAGCCATTACAACCCCTTGTTAATAAACTCCTCCAGCACAGACTTCCCCAAGACCAACTGCTGCTTCCAATTACTCTCCAGAGGAAGCGGGACAGGCTAGAACTCAGGAACTCAGGGATTGTGGGAGGAGAATAAGTCCTATCGCCACAAAGGGAACAGGGACCCTGCTGTGGGGCCACCTTAACCCCGACTATCCAGTCAGTAACCTCTCACTGTCCCGCCTGCCAGGCCAGCAGTCCCCAGGGGGCGCTTGGAAATCACCTAGCTCAGCATAAGGATCCTACCTGGGGCAGACTGGCAGAGAAGTCTTACCCAGGTTCCTGCCATCCAACGGCTCAAGTATCTTCTCGTCCAGATACCTTTCCCAGTGGAGCGAAGCAGATCCCACCCGCACTGAGAAGGCTCACCAAGTGTCTAAAAGGTTACTTCAGGAAGTAATTCCTTGATTTGATCTTCCCAAATCATGACAAAGTGATAGTGGGCCTGCTCTCCTCTCCCAAAGCCCTCAGGCAGTCTCTCAACACTTGGGAATAACTTATCACGTCCACGTGCAGCGTTGCCGCAAGCCTCAGGAGGAGGAGGGAGAATTAACCGGCCCTTAGAGCTCACCCTCAGGACCCTAACACAGGAAACTCAGATGCACTGCCAAGAGCTCGGTCACTTCTCGGAACTGCCTAGTGTTTAAGGCCCTGGGAAGTTTTATATGGGTGGTCTTTCCTTGTACCAGAGCCAGCTATAAACTCTGAAGTAGCTTTAATACAGTCCTCTGCCTCAAGGGTAGCCCAATGCCAGGAGTCCTATGGGCTCCACGGGAGGAGAAGCTACACCCTTGTGTCTGCCAGGAGACCTCGTTCTTAGAAAACCCTGGAAGGACAGTCTGGGAGGGACTCTGCCCAGTCATCTCTCCACCCCACTGCCGTTAGAGTCCCAGGACAAAGTCCACCATTCCCTGGTGAAACCGTGGAAGCCATCGTAACCAGGCCCCCCAGAAGCGGAGCAGACAGACAAGCGCTCCTGTGAGCGTTGGAAGGTCTGAGGACGGTGTGTCTCCAGCACCCCAGACAGGTAAGTGCTCCGCAGAAAAGCCTCTCAGACCGGCCAGTCTTTAAGGGACTACTTTCACACAACTCCTGCATTTAAAGTAACCTGGCCCCCAGGCCTGTCAGTCCCCAGATTTCTTTTCAAATCTTCCAGACACTAACCCACACTTCCAAGGGCACTGCTACCTCACAGCATTGCCCCAACCTGACCTAAGCTGTTCACCTGCTGGGTCTCTTCCAGAAGTCGTCAGGTTGCCAATGACCCTGAGCCAAGAGTGCCAACCCCAGGATCACCAGGGCCTGGATCACCCCAACCTCATCCTCCGTGGGCCCCTCAGTGGACAACCCCTCCCAACAGAGCAGGAAGGATGTGGACCCAAAAACGCCCCATGTTGTGTTCCATGCCAGCCAGAAACGTCTTCGCCCAGTACCCCCAAAGCTCTGGGTCTGTACCCTTCAGCACGGAAATGTTAGGTAGCTAGCCTAGGGACAAGGGGTGGTACCTCTCATGCCTGCAAAGGCGGCCCCATAGAGGTGGTTGGAAAGAAATCAGGCAACCATTAGACACCTATGGGAGAAACCCAGAACTGAGCATGCTCGTACACAAGCCCTGGAGCCAGGTGGGAGGTGCACCTGGGTGCCCAAACTAGGCCCAGGCTTATGACATCACCCAGAGGGCCATACCTCAGCTAATGAGATCAGCCACACCTCCCAAGCCAAAGGGGTTAAAAGCCAGCTGCATCAAAGGTTGGGGGTGCACAAAGTCTCCCTGAGCCTGCCCCTCAGGGACCCTTGTGGGGGCTGGCCCACATGTGCTTAAGCTCTTGGGCTCTTGCCCCCCTGCCCTGCCACCAGTCTCTTTTGCTGGGCCCTCGCTCGTGGGGCATGATGTAAGGAGGCCTCTTGGACTCCAAGAGTCCCAGCCCCATGTGTGGGTGCTCACACGTGGCGTGTCCCCTTTTCAGACTGTACCCCCTGAACTCTCCCTCCCCTTCATGGAGACTCACTCGGATTACAAACCCTGCTTCCGAATGAGCAAAGCAAAGAGCCCAGGTACCATCCGCTCCAGAAACCTCACAGGTAGGGGGGATGTCCCCCTCAGCACCTAGAGATGCAGCTAGGAGGGCTTTTCACCTCCTCAGCTGCGCTGAGGGATCAACGAAAGCCCCTTCTGTCTTCAGCACAGACATTTGACAAAGGGTTTGCAGACGTCACTGTCCACTGTCCACGTTCATCTCGTCCGTTGCAAGAACCCCGCAGACCAGCTCTGCAGACAAGGACCCAACTGTGCATGGCCTTTCGGAGCCACTCAGGCCTGGCCATGATGGGATGGCTGACTGATGGCCCATCTCTCCCTTCCCTTTGACACATGCACTGGGGACCCTGTCACTCCCCCCATTATAGCACGCAGGCGCACAGCGAAAAACTGACTGAAACTCTCTTCTCAGTCTTAGCTAAGATCAAGTGAGAAAATTACTTAAAAAGAAAAAACATGGGGGAAAGAACAGCTGTGGAAAAATACCTTAAAAAACCGCTGTGATCTTCGGGACAATATCGAGTGTACGGGTCACTGAGAGCCAAAGGGAGAAATGGGGTGGGGAGGGGACCCAATATAGTTTTCAAAATCACAACTGATTGGGCTAAGCTGAAGCAGCTCGTGGCCCCACTTGGCTGCATGTCCCCAGGTCAGCAGCTCCCGCTGGAATGAGGAGACTGAGAAACAATGCCCGAACACCGGAGGACAGCCCACGTGCCAGAGCTGATAAGCTACATCCCGGGCCATAAAGCTGGGTGCTGCAGCAGGGACCCCCTCTCCCTGCTTTCCTTTAAAAACTCCGGACCCTGAACAAAGCCCAAGATCTCCCTGGCCTACTTGCTAGACCAAGGGATTCGTCCAGGGCTCTTTCTCTCTCTCTCTCCCTCTCCCTCCCTGCTAAAACTGTCTCTGATGCATCTACTTCGTCTTGACTTTGTGTTCTTGTCTTGTGCCTCAGTTTGTCTTTACAATTATCAGAAACCTTCCCCTGTGGAGGAAAACTCACTCTAGAAAGGGACCCTGGAAGCACAGTGGGTTAAGTGTTGAGCTGTTAACTCCAAGGTTGGAGGTTCAAACCCATGGGGTGCTGCTACATGGGAGAAAGGTAAGTGTCTGCTCCTATAATGACAAGTCATCTCAACAGCGCTGTGTGGAGTTCTCCGCTGCCCCACGGGGCTGCTCAGAGTTAGACCAGACGCAGTGGCAGTGGTTGGGTGGGCTGGGTCATCCCAGATTCAAAAAAGTCAGATTCAGGGACAGGGGGTTGTCCCTCCCATGCCTGCAAAGGCCCCCATAAAGGAGGTTGTGAAGAAATCAGGTGATCATAAGAGGTCTATGAAGACCCAAACTGAGCATGCTCACACTCAAAGCCTGCAGCCAGGTGGGAGGTACACCTGGGCGGCCCAAACTAGGCCCAGGCTCGTGACATCACCCAGGTGGGTTCAACCCAGCCAATGAGGTCAGCCAATACCATCAACCATGCCTCCCCAGGCTTGAAATATCTTGTTTGTGGGAAGGCTGAGCTGCAAGCAGCAGGTCCGAGGGCGAGGTCTCTCGCTGGCTCTCGCTGGCTCTCGCTGGCTCTCGCTGGCTCTCGCTGGCTCTCGCTGGCTCTCGCTGGCTCTCTCACACAGCCTCTCACCCAACCCATCTTGTTCTTTGGTCTCTCTTGTGCCCGCGCTCTCTCTGGCTCCAGTCCTCTTGCCCTTCCTCCCTGGATCCCTCAGTCCCTGGGACCCCTCTCCCAGCTCTGCACGTGGGGGCGCGCTGTCCCATGAGGTTGCTCGTGACCAGCTGTGACCCCCGTGCGGCTTCCGTGTGGCTCAGCATGCTTCCCTGAAATCGAGTGAACCTTTTCAAGACTGTAAAACCGGAAACATCCCGTTCTTCACAAAACCCCACTTGGATCCCAAAACGGGCTTCAGCGTGAATTCTTTCTTGTGCAAAGCCAAGAACCCAGGTGTGACCAATTCCGAAAAACTTAGAAACCCAAGCAGAAGCAGCATTAAACTCCATCCACTTGGATGGCTTAAGATCTTTTTAACGAATACATTTAAAATGTTGGGGAGACCGTGAAGAAACTGGAGTCCTTCTCCATGGCTGGTGGGAGTCCAGCGGTAAAATGGTACAACGTTGAAACCGTCTGGCAGTTATTCAAAAAGTGAAGCACCAGACCACCACCCGAGCCAGCAGTTCCACACGGCGTGCAGGCACGAGACCCAAGGCAGTGACCAGGTTTGCCGCAGCGCTGGTCACACAGCCAAACGGCAGCAGCGCCTATGTCCGTCTGTCGGGGGACGGGCAGCGGAATGCCTACCCCTCAGCCACGGAGCCAAGTGAGATTCTGATCCAGTCTCCAGGTAGCCGCACCGAGAGCAAGCGCTCTGTGAAACGAGTCCGTCACAGGAGGAGGCAGCCGTCGAGTTCATGAGATAACAAGAACAGACTGTTTGGGCCGGTCCGAACTAGGTAGCCCTGTTTGGACTGCTGAAGCAGGTCCAGGCCGGGCCCTGCACATCCTTCCCTGCACATCCCAGAGGTCAGCAGCAGAGGGCACCAGATAAGATAACCGTTGAAACCACAGAGTCCACAAGCAATTCAGCAATTCTCCATTTCCAGACCCCTTACGCTAATTGCCACACATTCCTCACCATCCCTTTAAAAACCCTCGCCCCCAGGTGCTGAGCAGCTGAGACCTGTTGGCCTAGGTCACAGAACCTCATCGGGAGCTCCCCCACCCCCTAATAAAGCTATTTCTGTTTCTGCTCTCCCTTGTCCTGTCTGTCATGTGTCTTCCTCCCTGTCCCTCAGTTCCGCTTTACACAGACCCTAGGGGAGTAACCGTCAGAGGTGAAGCGGGAGGCCCTCCTCCCTCCTCGGTCAGAAGTCACGTGGGGATCCTCCTCATGAAAGGAGGTACAGACACATGCCCAGCGGAGGCCAGACTGGGCCAATTCCAATGTCAAGCCGATCACTCAGGATCATATCTCCTTAGGTTGTCCCTTCCACCGTCATTTCTCAGGGGGAAGGGTTTATTGTGAAGGCTCCTGCCATCCTGAACATCCGGGAGGGAGGTTGTGATTCTGGGAGACCCTGTCGCATGGGGCCGCTGGTCAGGATTGACCAGACAGCTCCAAACCACAGCACAGAGACCAAAGGGACTTCCAAAGTTCAAGGGGAAATTTGTTGTCTTCCAATCCCATTTTTCCATGAACTCTTTGAAGTTGCAAACTGAGGCAGGTAACGCGTTGGGCGGCTATCCACAAGGTCAGCGGCTCTAAACCCACCGGTGGGAGAAAGATGCACCGTAAATAAAGACTTGCAGCCTCAGAACCCCTCGGTGGCAGTTCTACTCTGCCTACGGGACTGTCGTGAGTGGGGTTTTTCTGATGGGCGCCCACATTATTCTACGATCAGGAAAAAACACCTGGGATACTTGTCAAAATACAGATTCCAGGGCCATCACCCCAGCTCAGAGTCCAAGGCTGAGTGCTAATAAGTTCACGTCCTGACAAGTCTCCCCGCCGAACCTACTGCAGGCCAGCAGAGTCTGTGCCTGGCACGGCATCAAAACTCCCCAAACAAACTCACTGCCACCGAGGGAGGCCCTCTGACTCACAGTCGGCCTTGGGTTCGCAGCCCAGCACACCACCACCACTACGCAGTAAGGGGAGGGCTGTGCAGCAGTTCTCAACCTGTGGGTCGCGACCCCTTTGGGGAGTCGAATGACCCTTTCACAGGAGTTGCCTGATTCATAACAGTAGCAAAAGGACAGTGATGAAGTAGCAACGAACATAATTTTATGGCTGGGGGTCACCACCACATGAGGAGCTGTATGAAAATGTCGCTGCATCAGAAAGGTTGAGAACCACTGTTAGAGCTTTGGGGCCTCAGGACATGTGCAGTAAGGAGTAAGAGACGGAACAAACGGGGGAGGGAAGCAGAGACCATGCTGGGAGGGAAGGTGGGATAGGTGTCAAATGGACTTCAGGATTAGCAACGGAGACACGTTTGAAGGCTGCGGAAGACGAAGACGCTGCTGGCAAGGCCTCCCAATGGCACAGAGAAAACAGTGAAGGCTGTGGCCTAGGATGCCCTGCCCACAGAGCAGCAGGCTCCATGGGGAGCCCAGAAGAGGAGGCATGCGTGGTTTGGACAGAGAGGAGCGTGAGCAAATGGCTAGGGTGACATCACTGACTACCCAGACCTGCTATCAGCCAGCCACAGCGTGTCCAAGCTGAGATGTGCTGTAAGACTTCTTTTCCACATCTATCTAAGAGAGAAGATAAACAATCCCGAGGAGAAAACAATGGGACCAACGGTTTCACGGTGGGGACACGGAAGAAGGGAAAAGAAGGGGGAGCCAACAAACCCAGGGACAAGAGAACAAGTAATCTACAACTGATGGCAAAGAAAGCACAGAATGCCAGGTGGGCTTGATCAAGTGCATGTCGCCAAGAGGAATTACTGAGAGCCAAATGAAGACCAAACATGATGGTGGGACAAGAGGAAAGTAAAAGGAAATAGAGTAAAGAACTAAAGCAAAGGACACTTATACTGGTATAAATACAGGCAGGTATACATGTAAATATATACATGATGATAGGGACATATATCTATGTACATATATGTTAAGTATTAAGGTAGCAGACAGATATTGGGTCTCTACTCAAGTCCTCCCTCAACGCAGAACACTTTGTTCTAAATAACCTGGCGTTCTGTGATGCTCACTTTCCCAACATGATTGCTGAAGACAAAATGGATGCATAAAGAAATGTGAAGAAAGCTGATATTGCTTGGCTATCACAAGACATAGTGTCAGGGGGAACTGATTACAAGGATCTACATATAACCCCCTCCCTGGGGGACAGACAATAGAAAAGTGGGTGAAGGGAGACATCGGACAGTGTAAGACATGACAAAATAATAATAATTTATAAACTATCAAGGGTTCCTGAGGAGGCGGAGCAGGGAGGGAGGGAAGAAATGAGGAGCTGATACCAAGGGCTCAGGTAGAAAGCAAATGTTCTGAGAACGATGAGGGCAATAAATGTAGAAATGTGCTCGACACAATATATGGATGGATGGATTGTGATAAGAGTTGTATGAGTCCCAATAAAATGATTTTTTTTGTTAGGGGAAAAAAAAGACATAGCATCTGAGGTCTTAAAGGCTTGAAGTTAAACAAGTGATCATCTAGCAGGGAAGCAACAAAGCCCACATGGAAGAAGCACACCAGCCTGTGGGATCACGAGGTGTCGACGGGATCAGGGATCAGAAAACCCAAAACAATCATGTCTCAGTGAACCGGGGCGAGTGGGGTGGAGTGGAGACCCAAAGTATAGACAATGGGACATCCCCCCACAGAAGGGTCACATGGAAGAGACGAGCCAGCAGCCAGGGTGCAGTATAGCATCAATGAAACACACAACATTCCTCTAGTTCTTTAATGCTTCCTCCCCCCCACTATCATGACCCCAGTTCTACCTTGCAAATCCAGCTATACCAGAGCATGTACATGGGTACAGATAAGAGTGCTGGACACAAGGAATCCAGGACAGATAAACCCCTCAGGAACAGTAATGGGAGTAGTGATACCAGGAGGATAGGGGGAGGGGAGAAAGTGGGAATCGATCGCAACATGAGGCCAACATAACCCCCCAACCCAGGGTGACAAACAACAGAAACATAGGTTCAGAGAGACTGTGCACAGTGTAAGATATGAAAATAATAATAATTTATAATTAAGGGTTCATGAGGGGAGGGAGGGGAAAAAAGAGGAGCTAATACCAAGGCTCAAATAGAAAGAAAATGCTTTGAAAAGGATGGTGGCAACATATGTACAAATGTGCTTGGCACAATGGATGAATGGATTGTTATAGGAGTTGTAAGAGCCCCCAGTAAAACGATTTTAAAAATAATGACAATAAAAGATGGCGTGGACTATGAAGATCAGAATGAAAACGGGAATGTCAAATGCCCCATTGACTTATACGGATTACAAGTCATGCTGATAATGTTTGGGCTGTGTTGGGTTCAATTAAATATATGACTAAATTGAATTCCCGTGGCTGTCGGCAAACTTAAAATGACACACGCAGCTCTTCTTTGCAGCTCGTTAGTTTTCTATTGGACAATGTTGCTCTGGAACTATTAGAACAGAAGCCAGAATTAGGAGGGAAAACAAAAGAAACCCCACTGAGAAGCTGTGCCTCCTGGAAAGGTGTGCTGTCTCTGCACAACCCCAGGACCTGCCTCTTTCACATGCAGCTTCAGCAAACCCGCAGGGAAGCAGTGCTTGCCAACCAGACTCCCTCCCACCCAAAGGAAGGTCCCGGGAAAGGCTGAAGCCTCCGGAGAAGGCCTTGTTCTCACACACGTGTGTGAGCAAGGAAGGAGCAATCACTCTTAGCCTCCTAAGGCAGGCACTGGAGGAGCGGCAATCCCAAGAAGGCACATGCCCACCCTACGGGATTTCCAGAGTTGAAAGCAATAGGCAAGCAGATAACCCAGCTTCCTGTTTTCCAACCACGGTCACCCCGCCCCCCTCCACCTATGGCAGCTAGCTGTTTTCTGGTGCCTTCTCCCTCCTCCCCCCACAGTGGTCAGGCCTCAGTGGTATGTGGTGACGGTGAGCAGTTTCCACTTGCTATCCCTCCCAGATAACAAATACCGCCCCGCCCCCCAACAGCCAAAATAACAGCGGGCAGTGTGTTTACTTCTCAGGGGTGTTATCAAAGATCAACACTGCAGTTCCTTCCGGCCTCCTGGGCCCTGCAGAGTCAGTGGCCGGCCAGCGAGGGCAGAGGGCCCTGGTCAGCACGGCTGCTTTCAGGGTTGGGCCTTGTTTGTCTGCTTGGGGAGGGGGCAGCTCTCCCTCCTGCTGCTCTGGGCGGTGAGCTTGGAAGAGGCCCGAGCTCAGGCGGCCCAAAGGCCTCCCACAGCCGGCGGATGAGACGTTTTCGTTGAGAGTTGGACTCGGCGGCCCACCTTCTATGTTAGGCCATCACGGCGCCCAGGCTACAGCTTCACACTGTTCCCCAGTGGCAACAAGGGTCCACTCTCCCCACGTCCACCACACTGAGGTGGCCGGGTGTCAATTAGGAGTTCCCCTTCCTCAGTCTCTTCCTGACTGGACCCCCTGCCCTGCTTCCTTCCTGGTCGGGGCAGGCTGGGTTTCCCGGAGCTCCAGCTTCCTAGTGGAGGCCATGTGGTCCTTCAGAGAGGCCGCTGAGCGCCGCTGAGCCCCGCTGAGCCCTGGCATCGCCTCCACCGGTTTCAGTAAGTGGGAGCCTTTTGGGGATTCGCTTCTCAGAACCCAGACCCTATTCCTCAGAGCAGCGATAGAACACGACCTCACCTTGTCTTCTAACCGCCGGCCCCAACCCCAAACCCGAGGCTGAGCTGAGCACCCCCACTGACATGCTACAACTTCTGTGGGGACAGCTCGTCACCCCTGGAGTCTTAGTCAAGGCCAGCGTTTCTCAACCTGGGGGTCGGACGACCCTTTCACAGGGATTGCTTAATACATCCTGCATATCAGGTATTTACATGATGATTCATAACAGTAGCAAAATGACAGTGATGAAGTAGCAGCAAACATAATGTTTTGGGTGGGGGTCACCGCCACATGAGGAGCTGTGTGAAAGGGTCGCAGCATGAGGAAGGTTGAGAACCGCTGCTCTAGGCACCAATGCGATCTACAAACCACGCCCACTCTGGGCAATTCTGCTTGCGGTCACCTGGCCTAGCCTTTGGGCATTTTGCAAGCCCTCCAGATCAGGTACAAAGACGGGTCGCCATCTCCCAGGCACTGTCCCTCGGGTTAAGGAGAGTCATGCCCCAGCAGCTCTGACTCAGGCAGAGACGAGTCAAGGGGATTCAGAGCAGCTTTTGCCTAAAGCTCATCAATCAACGAGGAACAAAACCAGCCCAGCCCTGTCTCCCTGGCAGAACTGAAAAATGAGACCAAACCAAACCACTGCCATGAGTCAGATCTGACTCCTGGGGGCCCTATGGGACAGGGTAGAACTGCCCTGTGGGGTCGAGTCTGTAAACCTTCATGGGAGTAGAAAGGCTCATCTTTCTCCCATCGATGGTTTCGAACTGCCAGCCTTGTGGTTGGCAGCCCAATGCGTAACCATTGCACCACCGGACCAGGGTCAAAACCCGCCTGGGGGCCATCCGAGACCATTCAGAAGGCAGGACTGAACTTGGCCACCATCGGAAGTATCGTGCTCCTGTGCTGTTGCTCAGAGACTGCTTCAGGGCAGGCCAGCCCCCGCCCACCCCGCCCACCCCACCCACCCCCGCTGCCCACCAGCAGTTTCTTATCTCGCTGGGTCGGTTGGGGTGAGGGGAGAAGGACATGCGCCTTGCTCACTGGGGGTGCTCAGGGGCTCCGCAGGGACAGGCAGCCGTGGCCAAGGGGACGGAGGAGTCTGAGACAAAAGGCCTGGGAGATCTCTTCATAGCTGTCACCGCATTCTAACAAGGGACAAAGGGATTCCAGAAAGGGGCAAGACTTAACACACACGCACGCACGTACACCCAGCAAACAAGCCAAGAGCAGACCCCAGCAAGCGCCACCCCTCCTCCTCCCTCCCTAAAAAGCCAGGCCCTTGCCCCCAGAGTACCTCCTGCTGTTTGCCAGTGACAGCTGGGCAGGCTCGCTAGCCGCACCAACCTAAGAATCTCGCCGGGCATTCTGACCTCCATTGTTGATTTCTATCCGGACAGCAAGAGCGTTTTTTAGCTCCCGAGGAATGCAGGTCAGCCCACAGAAGCAAGACTGACCCTGGGGACCCACCTGAGACTCCTACATAAGGCGGCCCTGGCAGCAGGCACCACTTCTCCCAGGAACCGCAGGTAAGTTCTAACACCTGGTGCTAATTTTTAGGCTTAGCGAGAGAGAATGCTTAGCTCCCTGCTGGGCTGCTAGCCGGCCACTCCCTCCACGTCGCTGGGCCTCAGGAGGGCCACGGAAACAAAGCTCAGCTCAGGAACAGCCGAAACCCAGCTCTGGCACTCCCTCCCCGGCCCTGACCCCCAGCGTCCTTGGGCACAGCCTCAGGGCCTGGGACCTACACCCTTGAGGTGACCAGTCAGTCCCCGTGGCCACATTCTACCCCCACCAGACTTAGGAAAGACAGAGCCACTCCCCTTCCAGCCTCTCCTAATTGGGGAAGGAGGGGGGAGAGCTGTTCTACTGAGTAGGCAGAGTTCCAGGTGAGTGAAGGCTGGGGCGGGTGCCTCTCTCTCCTCAGCCCACCTGTGACCATGCTCTCCCGGGGGACCATCTGCGTCCTGCTGCTCCTCAGTGTGCTCTGGGTGGACCTGACCAGGGCAGGCTCCAGCTTCCTGAGCCCCGGACACCCCAAAGTGCAGGTGAGGTGCTCCCTCCCCATGGTTCCACAAGCACACATTATTGGGGGTGGGCAGTTCGGGGCATCTCATTCCAACCCTGCCTAATATGGAGCAACCAGCTGTGTGACCTGAGGCAATGGGTCCCCTCCTCTGGGCTCCAGCCAGGTCTGCATTCTGGCTGGCAGTAGCAGACCCTAAAGGGGGCATCTCCTCCAGCCACAGAGAAAGGAGTCCAAGACACCAGCAGGCAAGCTGCAGGCCCGAGCGGTGGAAGGCCGGCTGCGCCCTGAAGGTGGGAGTCCGGAGGACGAGGACGGGGCAGAGGACGTGGAAATCCAGGTGGTACCTCCAGGGTGTGGGTGTGGGCTGCTGTGGTGGAGCGAGCGAGCTGTGAAGGGGGGATGGGGGGGTAGCGGTGACTATACACAGGGGCTTGTTTTAAAGTTGCCCCCAAATGAGAAAGCAGCATGAAACTGTAGCTGAGCTCTGCACCGGGCTCTTGGTCCACTTGGAGTGGAAATGTTGGGACGGGGGTGTGCCAGAAGTGACTGCCACCACGGGCTGGGGACAGGCAAGCATCTGCAGGCCGAGAGCCAGCCCTTGTGCAGCTTCCAGGGGCTGGGAGACAACCTGCAGGTACTAACCGCTGGTCCCACGGAGGGTGGTTCCTGCCCTCTTAGCCCCCCCCAAAACAAACCAACCCCACAGTTTTAGCCCATGGGCTCTAATGCCTTAATTTGGGGGTACTTATAAAGACAGAGCAGTGGGCAACCTCACCTGTTGACCAGGGCCCCATCCGGTCTTCTCTGACTCATCTCGCGTGAAGCAGACTATATACCGGTGGCTCAGGATTGGGAGAGTAATTGGTTCCCGGTGGGTCAAACCCACCAGCTGCTCCGAGGAGGAGGATGACGAAGAGGCCTTGTGCTCCTGTGAGCGCTTACAGAGCCTGGGAACCCGGGGACGGCTAAGAGGAGTTGGAAAGTGCTCCTTGGCAGGGTGGTTCGGGGAATGGCTTTGTACAAGCATTCCGGTGGTGCCACCTCAGAATTCCCTGGGGCACTGTGACGGCAGTGACATTGCCGAGCCTCTGGGGGGGCGATTGCTCTGGCAGACCCTTTTGCCCCTTGTAAAAGGGGCAAGGCTGCCGGAGGGAACTAGAGCATGCTCCTTCCTCGCCCTCCAGGACTGCCACTTTCTCCTGGGTCATGGGTGACAGGACCAAACGTTTTAGGGCATTTTTATTTTCTGTAAAGGGGGCGGAGGTAGGACAATTAAGTTGGGAAACACAGATCACTCTACACCACCTGTGAACCCAGTCAGGCGGCTGTTACGCCCGCGTTCACAAGCAGATGCCTGGTGAAGCCCCACGCGGACTTCCCTTCACCGACTCACCTCCCTCTCTTCTTCAGCTGCTAAGAAGCTGCACCCACCCCAGGGTCCCGAAGCTCCAACTCTCCTCTCTGCTCCGGCCAGAGCCTAGCTAGAGGTGTTCCCAGACCCTCCCTCCACAGGAAGAACGAGCCCCCAGGGATTTTAAATGGCCAGAAGAATCCCTCATTTGAAACCTGGGAGTGTTTCCAGTGAGCGGCCCAGATCCCTCGGGAAGAGGTTTGGGAGGCTGAGGCCCCCCGGCCCCAGCAGGATTGGGGTGGTTGGGGAGTCTCCAGGAGAGCTGGTTTGGGGGCAGTCCACACTGCCAGATGCCGGAGTCGGGGGGCCTAAGGCGCAGGCCCAGCCACAGGAGCTCTGCCTCTGCTCATCTGCCAAAGCCCTCCCAGGGCAGGGTGCCCCCCAACCCCTCTCCCGTTCTCCTCTTCTCCCCTCACAACTTTCCCCCAAATGGGGCGCCTGGCTTACAAGACTTCTGAGACCAAGCCCTACCCACTTTTCACCCCACGCACACAGGCGCACGCACGCACTCACGCAGTCCCAGAGCAGGCAGGATGCTGACCACCAGAGGGAAGGGCCTTCCAAAGTGCGCCCTGCCACTCCTACAGCACGCCCTGCCACTCCTACAGCACGTTCCCAGATGAAGGGCCACCAGCACTATCAGATCAGAGCTCCCGGGATCAGCCCATGGAGCAGGGAGGAGAAAAATGATTTATTCAAGAGGGGAAACCTAAGCCCCCCCCCCCCCAAATGCTGCCTCTTATCCGCTGCTCCATCATCAGATAAGCCTGTGGGTGCATGAGAGAGCAGTTTTCATCAAACGGACTCCCAGGGACTGGAGGAGGGAGAGACAGAGACAAAGGGAGGGGAGGAGAGAATTTTCAAAAAACAGTCACCAAAGAGCATTTGCTGCTGGAATAACTTTTGTGTGCCCGTTGCTCACTGTAAGACAGGAATTGTACCCAGAGCTGCCCCGAGGGATGCTCAATGCAGGGTGGCAATGGAGGGAGGTGCTCGCCAAGGCCTGGACTAGGAGAGGCTTCGGGCTGGGTGAGTTTGAGTCCTGCACTCTACAGCCTTTGGCCACTAAGTCCTGGGTCCTTGGGCAAGACATCTAACCTCTCGGCCTCTCCTGCTTTACAAGTAAGTGGGGATAAGACTTCCTGTTCCTGGGCAGGTGGACAGCGATGACCAGGGGCTCCCAAACATGTCAGTGACTGAGCGCCACCAGCAGACAAAGTGCCTTCTTGCCTCCTAAGGAAGAAAACAAGTTGGTGTAGGCGACAAACAGAGCTTTGGGACCCTCCTTCCCAAGCGGGGAGATACAAACAGGGTTGGCCGCCCTCAGCAAGGCCAAGAAAGGGCCTCATGGGGGTCTCCTCTGAGGGCAGCGGAGACAAACAGAGGAGATGGGAGTGTAGGACAGAGAAGCTCCCTGCCAGGCCTTTTGTCCTCTACAGCTGCAGGGGGCTAGGGCGTGGGGGTGGGGCAAGAAGCTGAGCCTAGGAGACAGACATGGCACTGCATCCTTCGGGTAGGGGTTGATAGTTGAGGCAGGGTTAGGGACCTATAACCTGACAGATATTGCCTCCTCTCTCTCCCCTCCACCCAGTTCAATGTCCCCTTTGACATTGGAATCAAGGTGTCAGTAGCTCAGTACGGGGAGCATGGCCGGGCCCTAGACAAGTTCCTCCAGGACATCCTTTGGGAAGGCAACCAAGGTAAGCCCTGGCCTACAGGAAGGTGGGAGCCTGGTCACCCTCAGGGAGACAGACGTCTTCTCTGCCTCCACGATCTCACAAACAGCATCAAGGGCCTCCTTCCCGATGACCGCGGGGGTGAGCACTGTTTCAAGAACAGCACCTTCACTCTGGGGCTGCATTGGATTGCCGCCCCTCCAACTCGAAGGGGGAAGCTGCTTGGTATGAAAGTGCCTTGGTGCCCACCACATTCAGAACAGGCTTCACAGCCAAGCAAACTTTGCTTAGAATCTCCTTGTAACAAAGCTACCGCCCAACTTTGTCCTGTGTCCAAATCCCTGGCTCTGGAAGCACAGGCTACACTATGCAAAGTAAGCAGCGTGCCTCAGGGATGCAGCTTCTACCCGCCACCCCACAGCCACACAAGCCAACTCAAATCCCCGTCTTCTAATGCCAAGGCCAGTGTGCCCAGCCATGACCCACTGCCCTCACATGACAAAGATCACCTCAGGCCACTGGGCAGGATAATGGACTTGACTTTTGACTTCTTTTCAGAGGCGCCAACTGACAAGTGACCACAGCCCACAGGCGGACCCTGCTCTCCGTTTTCCTCCCTATCCTGCAGTTAGGGTTCTTTGTCAAGAACCCCTGGACAAGTTCAGGTGGTCAATAAATATTCACACTGCATGTTTCGTGTTCAAAACGGGAATTTATTCCACCAAAGAGGGAAATTTCACTGGAAGAAAAAAATCTTAAAACACACAGTTCTTGGTCTATAATAAATGTGGGGATTTACACAATTGATGTATGGATTGTGATAAGAGTTGTATGAGCCCCTAATAAAACAATTAAAAAAATGTGGAGGCAGGGATATGTCGCAAGGCAGGTGTGCATGCTTAGAACCCCAAATGAAGCCAACAGATAATCAAGGGATACACACATAAACCCACTGCCACCAGGTCGATTCTGGCTCAGTGACCTTCTACATCAGAGAAAACTGTGCCAGATCCTGAGGACGTGGATCGGTGGAAGCAGGCAGTTCCGTGTCTCTCGGTCAGAGCAGCTGGTGGCCTTGAAACGGTCCCCCAGTTAGCAGCTGGAGTCTCACCCACTGCACCACCAGGGCTCCTGGAGCCACCCAGCGGGGCACACCAGTGGCTGCTGGCCAGCGCCAGGCAGGGTTGGAACAGCGAGGCTTACCCTTCCTGCTGAGGCCTGGTGCAGCAGCTGCCTGCCCTAGGGTGAGGAAAGCTGGCCGCGGCTTTGGGTATTTCAGAGGTACCAGGTAGGTGGTCCCATAACACCGCCCCAACCCCATCACAACAAAATCCCAGTTGAGACGCCAGCCCTTCTGAGAGGAGCGCCATGCACCACTGACACCTTAGTGTAGGCTAGCATGTCTGAGGCTGTGGTGACAGACCGGCAGCAGACAAGAAAGCCACAAAGACAGGCACTGCCAAGGCACCCAAGCAGGAACGTGAGCCGGGCCAGTATGCTCAAAAACCCTCGCAGGGACCGCGGGACAACAGCCACAATCTGCAAAAAGCCCCATTGCTAGAAGGCTTCAGGGGCTGTGTCTCAAATAAAACTGTGGCCACCAGGCACAGCCTTAGAGGCACAATGACCCACCCATGCTGTGGCTCACGCAACATGGAAACATCACCATCACCTGAAAACATCTTTGAAATGTACTCTTGAACCTTTTGCAAACAAATTTAAAGTTTTAATACAATTTCTCCTCTGAGCATGGATTTTACTATTCGTAATCCTTGGATCACACTGGCTGGTGTGTTCCTTCCACCTGGACTAGGCTGACACATCATTGAGATGGCTCCTTGTGCTAAGACAAGCCTTTGAGACATCAAATGTCACCCTGCTATTTGATTTCTGCACCACACTTTGCTATAGTACCCATATGCTGCTCACTGATCATTCTTCTGAAGGCGAGTCCTAAGCATGGTGCCTCATACTCTTACCTGCCTCGGTCTGCTGTTAGAGGCACTGTGTACTTGAGAATGTCCCCAAGCATTTGGAGTGTCGGGTTCCAGCACTGGCCAATAACCAGACTGAGCCACCGTGTATCACTCAGAGCAATAGAGAGAGAGGAAGCGTGGAAGTTGGCTAGAGGACCCACTGCATTACTTTCGGAAAGAGATGGCCAAATTGGGGAGGCAGGGATACAGGGTCATCCAGTAGCACAACAACAGTCAAATCAGCCATTCGAAAGTGAAGTAAAAAGCAAGGGGTTTCCACACCCTCCCAGGTCATGTTACACTGTCTTACACTGTCTAGCAGCACATGAATGGTCACCCTCAAGACAAAGGTATGTATAGCACCCTGTTTGTCCTTGGAAGGGGGACAACAGAGGGCTGGAGACCTCCACGGAGTCACCATTTCTCATCTTCTAACCCAGGACAAGTTGGTTTCAGGGGCAGGCAGTTTGGCCATAAAGATGTTGTGTTATGGGGATGACTATGCTGCAGTTGACAATACAGCACTTAGCAACTGTTAGCAAGCCCAAATCTCCCCAACAGAACTCAGCTGACCCCCACACTGGCAAACTTGAGGCACACAGAGGTAGCAGCACAGCCAAACTGGAAGACTGACAGTGAATCAAGGCCTGACTGGCAGGCCAGATGTGACTTCTTAAACCCATTCTTCTTTTTTTTTTTTTTAATTTCCCCCCACCCAACTCCTCCCAACCCATTCTTCTCACATTCTTGGTTGCCACAGAGCTGATCGGACTCCATGTGTGCAGAGAAACTGCTGCATAGGTTAAGCTGTGACCTCCAGAAGATCACCAATGGGGCAGTTTTCTGAGGAGCCTTTGGATGGATTCAAACTACCAACCTCCTGGCCAGTCCTCAAATGCTCAGTATTAACACTGTGCGTCACCCGGGAACTCCTCTAATTTCACTGATAAGGCTCACCCGTACCTTCAAAGAGCGACAACAAACAACAGATTTTATTCCGCGGGTTACTGGACTCTTATCTAAGAGACAGGCAGCGAGCTTGTCCTTGGTGGGAACCAGGGTGAAGGACCCGTCTAGATGAAGTGCACCAGCGTCTCTCCGCCCCTCACAGGCTCTGGGTGTGCACGAATACGCCCTCACAGGCACCAGCGCCCGGAGCGGCGGCGGACTCAGCACGGCAGACGACACGGCTGCTCACAAGCTGAAGAAGCTCTCGCGTCTCACACACAGGACAACACAGAGCAGGTCAAAGCGAGGGAGACAAATCAGAGGTCAGCGGTGTCTGCGATGTTCAGAGGCACTGGGCCTGCTTGTTCTACAAAGGCAATATCGTGTGGGTGAGTGGGGGCAGGGGAGGAGGCACGGCTGTCAGGAAGAGCTTTGGAGAATTAAACGAATTTGCCCCTCTGCACCTGGGTAGGACATGAGGGGCTGTCACATGGGGTGAAACAGGTATACTCTTGCACCAATATTCCAGAAGGGAGCAAAACCAGTGCAGAGAGATACTGACCCTCGGATCCCAACAAGTAGGTAGCGTCTACTGCGGTGGAACCTTGTGAAGGGGCACACCCAAGGGGCAGTCCTGGGAACTTCTCTGGGTAGAAGCACTACATCCTGTGGGGTCCTCCCACTCAAATGCCCCCTCAACCAGGGCGGCCAACGGACACACAAGTGAATAGCCCCTCTCTCAAATACCACAATGTGGGCAGTGGAGCTACCGAGACCAGCAGCCAGAGTCCTCTTGCTTTGCATGAGATGGCTTTACGGCTCCTCCAAAGGCGGCTCTCCAGTGGATTTCCTCCAGGGATTCCTCACCTGGGGGGTCGTTTTTAGGCTTGAGAACCACGAGTCAAGTCACACCCATGACTGCTAAAAAGCAAAGGCTTCGGAGGACAGGGATTTGGAGTGGCAATCTCGCCATACCTTTATAAGAGACTCTTCTTCATTATTGCCCTGAAGCATTGTCGCTGGGAGGCAAGGCCCTGATGACATCAAGGGCAGCACCACCCCCACCCCCACCCTTCACCCACCCCACCCACTGGGAGCAGAAGCCTTAGGAAGAGGTTCTGAGGCACACGTTCTATCCTGGTACCCTCCATTGCAATGGACGCTCCGAAAAAACACACCCTAGATGTGGAGAGAGGCCACGCTCAGACCCAGCCTGTGCCTCCCTGGAGCCTGAAGAGAGAAAGGAAGAAGGAAGGGTCCAAACCAAGCTGGCCCGACAGAGCGGACTTCGCCTGCTCCTCCAGTGTGCGCTCTCTCATGGGAAATGCAGCAGCCAGAGCGCGTGCCAGTCTGTGAAAACCACATGTGCATGTTACAACCTTTTCGGGGCCACTCCTTAACTGCACACTTGCTTAAAGATTGTAGAGGCGACTGGTGTTCTCACGTAAGGTGGCCAAGGTGTGGGAGAGTGGCTGGTCTTTGACCCTGGCAATCTCTCGTACAGTGTGCAGGGCCAAGCCCGGGTGGGCATATTGGCAAAGGCTTTTGGGAACCTGGAAGACATCAAGCATTCAGAACATCACCGTACCTTCCGTGCGTGCGTGACCATGACAAAGGATTCCCTCCCTGTCCCTTCCCCAGCAAGGACCTCTTTGGGGCTACCCTGTAGAGACCCCTTTACCTGCAGGTGCAGGGAGAGTCCTAGTCATGGGGGGGCTCTGGGTGAGCAGGGTCCCACGTTTCCTTGGACTACAGGGTAAGGCTTTGCACTGCCTGGAAGAGAGTGGTTACCCTTCAGCTTCTCGTCCCCCTAAACTTGGGGTTCTGCAGAGCAACGAGGGGACAGCTACACGGACAAGGGTGGGATCTGGAGTCACTGGGGCTCTGGCTGGGCCACCCTCCCTCCTCAGTGCCCCAGCTCGGCCTGAAGGCACCCCTACCTGGCGAGGGAGAAAGTAGGGAGCATCGGTTTCCACGATGATTTTCTCCAGCGGGATCTGTCGTAGGGCCTCCCGGACCTTCCACGCGGAGGAGTAAGTCAGGACTGCTGTGAAGCCCACAGACATGTTGGGGAAGTACTTCAGCAGGGGCTCGATGACCGGGTAGCTGCCAGTGAAGCAATGTCTGCGGGGTGACAATGCCAGATCAGGGCTCTCAGTCTCCCCCAGCTCCTTCTGACAGACTGCCCCTCAACATTCTTTCTTTGGGGAAAACTCCTAGAAACGGACAAGACTGCATCCGAGGGAAAGACCCCACAATAAACACACGAGACACAAGGGCTGCCCCACAGCAATGCCCACAGCGGCACCCGCTGGAGCACTCACCAATCCACGTGACACTGCAGGGCAGAGGGCCATCACCAGGGGAACAGTGAGGACACATGGGCAGGGCAGGCTTAGGACATTCAAGGTCAAATTTAAAACTGCCCCCCTTAAATGGCAATTACACTATGTAAACCGATGTCCCTGCCGTTAAAGGAACTGGAAGGAAGCTATATAAATGTGTGGTCCTGCACCCAAATTTTCTTCCCATTTTGCACCTGGTTCACGCTCTTGGTGCAACATATATTGCTGACCTGTCTGAGGGTTCAGGGCCCCCCAGCCACAGCAGCTGGCTCAGACCCATTCCACTGCTGTTCACGATGGCCAGAACAAAGGCGGGAAGTCTCCGGCGAGCAGAGGGCCTGTGTCGCGGCGTGGCGGTGTGTGGGTCCCAAGACCCTTCCCACCCACCAGGACTTAGTTTGGGTGCTGGACTCCTGTTTCAACAATTAGGCCCCACCTCCACACCCAATCACCTGCAGACCCCACCTCCCTAGACAGACTCTCATGCACACCTTGGTCCTGGCTGGCATCTGTCTCCTTACAGTGCCTCCCAGGTGTCCCCAGATCCAGCCAATGCCCAGTGCCTGCACAGTAATGAACCCCAAAATGCCATGTAGGCACAACACACACTGGACGTTCATGTTCTCTGTGTACTGAGCGGGAACTGAGACTCCATCTGCGCCTTTCACCCAGGACGGGGACCACAAGCCAAAGCATATGAAGTCCGAAGTTTCACAACTTCAAAAAAAACGGCCCAGTAGCAGAAATTTAATATGGCTCAACCTAAAGCTTCATTAAGAAAAGGGCTAGTACTTCTTTAATAGACACACATATTCCAGAGACACATTGTTACTGCTGTTCTCCTCACTGGGTTTTCGTGAGCTGGTTTACTGGACCTGCCTGCAGGTGTCCCGGCGCCTCACCTATGGATCTTGTAGTCGGGGGGCACGCGTTTCTTCAGGATGCCCAGCAGGTCTTCATCAGCGTCCCGGCAGTGGATCACCAAAGGCTTTCTCAGAGACACGGCCAGCTGGAGCTGCCGCTCAAATACCTGGGGGTCAGAGGGGCAAACCGGGCGGGTTAGTTAGGGCTATGCCCAGTCAGTTACTCCAGAGTCCAGCCTCTCGAAGGAGATGGTGGGAACAGGGACCGGCAGGGCTGCCAGAATTCAACCACCCCGATGGATCCTGCAACCACGGTCAGCGACAGCCCTCCCACGGAACCGCTCCACTGCAACCACCCACCTGCCCTCTTTCGTGGATTCCTACAAAGGCAGGCAGTGCCCAGAGACAGCAACTTTTACAAGGCTGTGCTTGCGGCTAGCTAAGCAAGCCCTTGTATCACCTTGTAGGATCCACAGCCCCTCCCTCACCAACACCGCCACGGCAGGGTATTCACCAGGTCTCTGGACCTGACGCACAATGCAGTGTGGCAGTGCCGGCAGTGCGCTGCATGACCAGCACTTAGCCCTCCTGAGGCTTGAGGTGCTGCTTTGACCTCCTCCACGCGCACCCCCACCCCCACCCCCCGGCCAGCTATGTTTGCTCGCAGGCTGGCTGCATCCAGGTGGTCTGGGCATAGGGAGGGCCACCTGTGCAACCCTGGAGGATGCGATACAAGGCTGTTAAAATGTATTTTTCAGAATATAGTTAATGATACAGGAAAACATTCACAAGTAAAAATAACATTCAACTTCTAAAAATTTCCCCATTAAAAAGCGCGTGTCCACATGTCTCCTTGACCTTAAGCGTTATTTGCAAGATACCCTTTATCACCTACAAGAAATGTTAACGTCAAGTGTATAATGCTTGCTACAAGACATCCAAGTTAAAACAAAAACAAACTCCTTGTAAAACTAGAAGGAAGACTCATAGCAGGTAGAGGTTGGGCCTGGATTTCAGAGGCGAGCGGAGCTAGGAGCTGGTGTGACCGCCAGGAAGCTGGCAGAGCGTGAACCGGGGGAATGCCCGTGTCAGCCCCCTCTTCTGGCTGCACCTAGCTCAGGTGCCCCCCCCCCCCCCAGTCCTTCAGTCTCCTGAGGGCGGCCCAGCTCATTGCTTCAATGATTCGTTCCAGTCAAACACGACTAGCTGCAGAGGCAGGAAGGAGTGCTCGTGCCCCTGGCTCCCAGGCCCCAGATCCAACGGATTCTCGTTTTCCTCTTGGCTGACGAGCACAGGGTACACCTGAACTACCCAGGACTCCATTATCAGGAATTACAGGATGTTTTCTGTGAACACACAGGTAAGCAAGGGGAAAGTGAACAGTGGTTTTCTCTGGGTAGGAGGATAATGACCCACTTTACCCCGAATCTTTTGCTTTTTCTCTTTTCCAATCCTTCTACAAAATATTAAGCCACAATTAGGAAATAAAGCTCTCTCCTAAAATGAGTCAGATCTGTCTGCAACATTATCCCTTGGCCAGAGACGGTGCTTCCACGGGACACAGTGAGAAGTGATGCAGCTCAGGGCTGACTGCAGCCAGGAGCTGCGGTGGCCACCCTTCGTTACTCTGGTGCTGGTTGTAGATCAAAGTCAAGTGTAAGGCACCTACTTCCTCTCTGCTCCCTTCTCCCCATCAGCTCTCCTCCCAACAGCTCGCACCTCACCATCAGTTTTCAGTCCACCCCACCAAACCAAAGCAGCCTGGACAACGTCAAGTTCACTTGTCTAGCAGTGTGCCCGTGGACTCGTGTCTGCAGATTCAATACCACCAGCACTCCACGAATGCCAAGAATACTGTGACAAAGGGAGCATATTCCGGCGCTGAGCAGGCGTCATGTGCACTAATTGTTGGGCTGCTAACTGCAGCCACTACCTGCCACTACCAGGAGAAAGACGAAGCTGTCTGCTCCCCTAAGACCGGCAGACTGAGACCCCAACTGTCCCCCAAGGTCACCAAGACTCAAAACAGGCTTGATGGCAGGGGCTTACAGAGCCCACTTCCTCTCTCCAGTAACCTTGGGAGAAGCATTTCTCCAGGAGTTTCTGCACTGTTCTTTCTTCTGTACCACACCTACCTGGTGCCATAAAAGCCAGTCGAGAGAGGAAATGATTTCAATTTACAAGAGAGACCTAATTCTGAACAGAAATACAACCCATAGAGAACTCATTAGATAAAAGTCAAAGATGGGAAATTGACACAAAATGTTATCTACCTGTCTGAATACAAATCCTTAGGTCAAAATGTCTACCAGTAAGCACTCTATTCTGAATTGAGTCTCTGGGTTGAACACCAGAGCACTAACCAAAAGGCGGGTGTATCCTACCAGGGGTGCCTTGGAGAGAGCAGTTCCACCAGGTCGCCAGGAGCTGGAGGGGGCTCAGCAGGAACTGGTCAACCTCGCTGACTGATCTGAAAAAACCTGCCTGAGACGTGCCAGGAATCTAAAGTTGTTTCTTGTTTAAATGAGCCATTAAGCCTTACACAATTATTGGCTGCCATGGATCACTGTGTTCAAACTGGAATCTCTTATCTCCTAAAGGTTTATGAAGGGCCGCAGTCATGGGGTCAGTAGAAGCTCTTTGAGAAGTGCGTGCCTGTTGAGTCTGGGGCAATCCCTTTTAGTTCAGAGTGAACCGGCAGATCCACGGCAGCACAAGCACTGCCGTGGAAGGGAAGGACTGAGGCCAGCCCAGAGGTACCGCAGACACGTGGGACTTGCAGCAGACCTGACCTATGCGACAGGCAGGCAAACCCTCCAATCAGAAGCCCCCACCCAAAATGCCAAGCTCCTCTCGCCCTGCTGACTCTTCACGCTCAGGTCTCAGAAGGCAAATGGTGACTGTGATGGAAGTGCTCATCTCTGGTGGAAGGAGCACTGATCTGCTCATTGCCCTTTTGTTTTCCACACGGAATCGATGAGCACCTTTAAGAGTCAGAATAAAAACAAGGAGGAGAGAGGGAACGTGCTGATACTTGTACGAGAGGGGAAGCAGCCACATGGTAGCTGTCCTGCCTCTACACAAGGAAGCTACACAACCAGAGGCACTGCAGTGACTACGACAGACGGCACCTACAGGATCCGGATGCGAGGTTCCAAGAGGAGAGAAAACCATGATGCTAAGTTTCAGCCATGAAAATGAAAATCACGAGCAAACTAAAAGACCCTCCTTACCTTATGCTGTTCAGGGACAGGTGTGGTACACTTGTAAGAGTAATCCAAGCCCATTTCCCCAAATGCCACAGCCTTGGGGTGCCTTAAAGCTTGCAAAAGATTTCTTTCTTGAGTATCACTATAGTAACGTGCAAAATGAGGGTGGCAGCCAAAGGCCCCCCAAACCAAATCCTCTCTCAGCAGCTCCTCCCAAAGGCGGTCTGTGAGGGTCCGAGGGTCGCAGAAGTCAGAGATGCAGCCCTGAAACTCCTTCGGGAAGGAGCTGCTATAAATTTTCCGGAACTTGGTAAAGGTCCCTCTGAAAGACAACTTGGCATAGAGCATGTCCAGGTGGCAATGGGTGTCAATGAAGCCCTCTTCGAGGCTCGGCTTCCTGCGGCTACTTGGCAGGGAGCTGGAGGTGTATTCTACACACGGACGCGCTGGGCTCTCCTCCTGGAATGTCTCCTGGAATGTTTTTTTCCCCTTCACCTCCTCATCTTCCAAACCCGTGGAGAAGTGAAATGAACGCGTGTTCTGAGACCTGCCCTCCTCCGTGGGCTCCAGGTCTCTAGTTGTGTGCTGGGAGCTCACGGTAGAGCTGGGGGAGTAATCGCTCAGGAGGCTCCAGCTGCTCTTCCCGGCCTGGGAGGTGCCATTGCTGCTGCCGCCCAGGGAGGGGTAGCTGGAGGGCTTGGGGCTGCTGGTCCAGTAGCTGGCGTAGTCACACCACGGGCTGCTGTACAAATGCGGGGGGTACATGACATAGTCAGTGGCCAAGGGCAAGGGCTCTGGAAGCGTGGCGAGCTTCCGAGAGACCGGCTCCTCCTGAGAGAACCTGATTGCGGAGACCTCGTCTACATCGGACCAGTCGCTTCCTGACGAGGAGTCCCCCAGCATGACCACCTTCCTGGATTTCTCCTGCAGGACAGAAAACACACCCGGGTCAGCAATGCCCACCAATGACACGGTGCTCCGGCCTCTGGCCTCGGTGCAGCTCTGCTGTCACCCGGTTCCTTACAAGTTCTACACCACCAGCCCCGGTTGATACTGCAGTCAGCGCGAGGAGTAGTCCCAACAGAAACCTGCGACCACGGGCTCAGAAAGCCTCTCAGAAGCACAGTTAGACCTGCACTTCTTCCTCTGGGAGTGATCGCACTGAAGCAAAACTGCTCTCTAGAACATACGATTGGGAATGTCAGAGAAAAGCAGTGCCCAGCACACCTCACGGCTAACAGGTGTCCAGTATGTTCAAAATACTAGATTCCTCCCCAACTGCTGGGGTCAATGCCCCCTCCCCCACCACACCCGTTAGCCATGGAACGTAGAAGAATGGTGCCGTATTTAACTGCCACTGTGCAGTCGGAGAAGGAAGTCAGCCACCACATAACGGAGATTCAAAACGTGACTCGAGAAATCAAGCCACGCTGACACACCGTGCTGGCCTAGTGACGTGCGGGTCCAAGTCCAGCTGAGCTGCCAGCCAATGAGCAACAACTTGGACGTCCGGCTCAGCAGGGCTATCAGATGACTGTAATTCCTGCAATATCCACACTGAGCACTGTGAGGACCCCAAAATGAGAGCAGGCTAGAACTTTTTGCACTCCTGACTGACAACACGCAAACCTGGTAAGAGAGCAGTTTTAAGCCATTAAGTAGACAACAGCAGCAATGGGAACACTTCCACACTGCATTAAGCCAGCTTACTGCTACTAGAATGTGAGTTATACAAAGTTAAAAATAGTTGTTTTCTCCAACAATGTATCCCAAACTCCTAGAACCACGGGCTCCATTTCTATTCAAAGCAACCCCACAGGTCAGAGGATAACTGCTCCTTAGGGTTCTGGCACAGTCACTCGTTATGGAAGCAGACTGCCTCATTTCTCTCCCTTGAGATAGCGGGTGGGTTTGAACTGCCAACCTCAAAAAAAAAGAGAGAGAGAAAAGGAACCTGAGTGTGGTCTAACTGACTTGGAAATTGTTACATGTGGCTCTTTGGATCCTGTTTCAAATGAAAACAATCATGAAACAAAAGGGAAATTTAAAATGCCTACTTGATGATATTAAGGCTATTTCTGTGTGCCACAAAACAGGCAATTACTTTGAAAATCTTAAATCTTTTAGAGAGATACTTTGAAATTGAACCAAGTGATACAGTACGTAGGATTTGCTTCAAAACATTTCAGGGGAAAATAAGGAATAGACATAAAACGGGAGAGAATGAGCAGACACAACCTAGGCAGGTAGGAGTCACTGCCGCCATGACCCGCTCCTGCTTGCCTGCCAGAGGTGCAGGGGCAGAGCGACTTGGAGATCACGGACAGAAAGAAGCACAGCAGGCCAACGAGAAAGAGCCCACGCAGCTCTCTGGCTTCACGTCCAAGCTTTGGGCCCCCCTCCTACCTCGGTGCTCACAGGACTGGCACTGATGGCAGTCCCTGCTTCACCCTGAGTCTACACAGGGTCCCTTTTGTGCTGCCTTCCCCTCAGGGAGTCCCTCTGCCCCTGGGCCACACCTGAGGGTGAGCAGATTAACTCTGCCCAGTAGCCCTATGGGGCTCACCCCAAAGTAGCTTTGTTAAAAATTAAAGGAGATAAAACAAGTCAAACCTGGCCACAGAGTTAATATTGAAGATGAGTAAAGGGTGTGAGCTTACTTTTTTTTATGTAATCATTTTATTGGGGACCCTTACGGCTCTTATCACAATCCATATGTACATCCATTATGTCAAGCACATTTGTACATATGTTGCCATCAACATTTTCAAAACATTTTCATTCTACTTGAGCCCTTGGTATCAGCTCATTTTCCCCCTATCCCCCCTCCCTCCCTTATGGACCCTTGATCATTTATAAAGACCTCCACCACCACCCAGTCTTACACCAACCACTGTCTCCCTTCACCCACTTTTCTGTTGTCCATCCCCCTAAGAAAGGGTCATATGCAGATCATTGTGATCTATTCCCCCTTTCTCCCCCCCACCTTCCCCTTCCCCTCCTGGTGTCTCTACTCTCATTACTGGTCCTGAGGGGTTTATCTGTCCTGGACTCCCTGTGTTGTGAGCTCTATTTGTAGCAGTGTACATGCTCTGGTCTAGTCAGATTTGTAAGGTAGAACTGAGGTCATGATAGTGGGGGTGTGAGTTTACTTTCATAAATGTTTAAAATTTTCCATAATAATAAAAAAAAACCTAACTACCACAGAAGTTATAATTTACGTGCTGGGGGAAAAAGTTCCCATACTAAAAAGCTCAAATAAAAATAAGCACTCCAAGTCCGAGCAAAGGCAGACGAGGCTCTTCTGGCTGTCTCGTGATCACCTGGGGCACTTGTTGAAAACACACATTCCCGGGCAGCATCCCGGACCTCCAGGATCATACACCCCCAAGAGTCCCGAAAGCAAGAATGTAAACAGCTACTTGGGCACCAATGTTCCCTGAGGAACTAGTTGCCACAGCTCAAATGCCCACCAACAGATGACAGGTAAACAGAACCAGGCTCACACATTTTGTGAGCCTTGGCAGCCAGGCTGGTGATCTAGGGCGGAAACATCAGCTATGGAAGCCCTATGAAGTGCAGGTCTCCCCACACACACCGCACATGCGGCATGGTCCCCAGGAGTCAGAGCTGACTGGAGGGTCGCTGCTTCTGGGTTAGTACTTCACAGAAAGAGCAAAGCCCACAGGAAGAGAAGCAAAAGAAACCATTCAAACACAACTAAGGGGAGACACAGACCAAAAAAAGAGAAAAAACCCAAGAAGGGGAAAATACTATTACTACCATCTTTAGAACATGAACTCTAGCTGTTACCATCAGAAACAAGAGGAGCTCATTGAAAAACATGCTTTAAAAAGAGCTTTTTGATATTAAAAATATGCATGTAGAAACATATAGAAATGTTGGAAGGTCAGGTTGAAGACATTGAAAGAAAACAGAAGAAAAACCGATAGATTGAAGAGTATGGTGAAATGAAATTACCTACTCCTAACAGCCACCAAGTGACTGAGCCAGACTATGCAAATAAGTCGCAGAGGACTCTAACTAGAGAAGAGAAAACTGGGACCATCAGGGACAAAGAGCCACCAGCAGAGCACATTCTTTGCCTAAAGTGGTGGAGACCAAGACCAGGGCAACAGAGGCCGAGGCCCAGAAACCATGGCATGGAGCAAAGGAGCCAGGCGAGAGCGCAGAAGGGCTGTGCCGCTGAGACCCTGCGGGAGAGGACAGGCGGGCTTCCTGGCCAGTAGGGGCAGAGGCCAAGGCACCATGTGATGGAGAGGCTGAGGACCACAGAGATAGTTGGTGGCTGGATAAGGAGAGTCCCTGCTGGGGACCAAAGACTGCATCCTGAATGCTTTCCATCCTGGCTGGTAAACCCCAGTCCTGCCTACTGTCTGTGGGTTCTGCGTGGTCACTGCAATGAAGTGTTGAACCCAGAAAAGCAGAGTGCCCTGGGGGGCGGCTGGCATTGGGATAGGATAAAGGCCACTGGAGGGGGAGGTATGCCTGAAGTCTGCCTTGTGGCAATCGACCTTGGGTTGGTGTGGAGTTGAATTCCCCTCCCAACAGAAGCTGGAGGAAAGGAAAGCAAAAATTAGAATAGCCACCCAGATCACACACAAACATGGCATTCCAGAGGAGGGAAAAGTAAGAAACTTCCCAGACTTTTTCTGGGCTAAGGATGACTCCAAGAGATGCATTTACCTTACTCTTCCTGACACCCTTTTAAGCAAGCAGCGGCAAAGCAAGCCCCATGGAAGAAGCACACCGCCTTTGTGAGCATGAGCTAGCAGAAGTCAGCCACACACGGCCAGATCCATGGGGGGGGAGGGGAAGAGACCCAAACCCAACTGTAAGACAATGGGACAGTCCCTCTCAGAAGGGATGATAAATCCAGGGTGTGCTGCGGCACTGATGAACCACGTTTAAGTATCCTCTGGTTAATAGTTCCTCCCCATAATATTATGGTTTTTATTGCTTTACCTAGTCAATCATGTTGGATTTGCACATGTTTATTTGTGTATTTAAAATAGCTCAGTACACGAAAGCCAAGATAAATAACCCTTCAGAAACAGTAAGAGGAGTACTGGTTCCCTGATGTACAGGAAGAGGGAGGGGAGGGGGGAAGAGGGAGCAGATAGCATTGATGACTGTATAACCCCCACTGTAGGGATAGAACAGAATTGCATATGAATGGATATATTGGATTGTGTGAGATATGGCAAAAGAGAAAAAACTATACAGGGGAAAAAATTATAAATAAGGGTTCCTGGGGGCTAGGGTGGGAAAGGGAGGTAATAAAGGGGAGATGATATCAAAGAATTCAAGAAGAAAGAAACTGTTTTAAAACGGATTGTGGTAGCAATTGTACAACATTGCTCAATGTGATGGAACTACAGAATGTCATATCTGTAGGAGCTTCCAATAAAATGATTTAAAACTGTTTTAAAAAGCAGATGGAAAAAGAACTGGCAGAGCCTGCAGAGTGTCTATCCTAGCCCAGCACTGAGGCACACCGACGGCAGGGCCGGCCCTCAGACAGCGGGGCCCTGCCGGGGCCACACCCTCCTCTCAGGCTTCCAGAGGGTGGGACCTGTCAGGTTAAATGAGGAGCGCACCAGAGAAAGCTGTGGGGACCAGTCGGATCCCTGGAGACTCTCTCCATGCTCACAGAAAGTTGTTGGAAGAGAGTGAAATGGAGGGTTCTCTGAACGCGCTCCCAACTCCCAGAATCACCACTGCTGAGTTGACGTCACCTTACAGGGACCCTATACGTACAGGGAGCCCACCGCCTCATCCTTTCTCCATGGAGCAGCGGATGGGCTTGGGCTGCAGACCTTTGAGTTAGGAGCTCAAAGCCTAACCCACCCCAAGGGTCTTTCCCTTCAGCAACAGCCCCCCCATCACTCACTCCCCTCAGCCTTCTATAACCACCAATAACTGACCTTTAGTCTCTAGGCACCCAGCACATCCACCCACTCCACCCATGTGACCATCACACACAGCCCCAGAGCTTCCAACATGGAAGAAAGAGGGTCAACATACTCAGGACACAGCAAAAAGAAAAACAATTTCTAAAAAGAAATGAGATGAAACGAGGGCAGAGATGCTACTGTTTTTTAAAAAGGTGAATCCTCAGAAAACGAAAGAGCTCCGTGACAGTAAAACATGGACAGTTGGCCAGAAGAGCAGTTTGAGAGATGAGAAAGAAGGCACGCACCTATAAAGTACAACACGAGAGGACGAGGCCTGAAAGTCCAGCCTCCAAATCCAGAAGGCCCAGAAAGAGGGACACGTGTGGAAGAAGCACCTGCCAAGCCCGTCAAGAACTGCCCCCGAGAGACAACGCGAGGTGTCTAGACGGGAAGCACCACCGAACACCCAGAACAGCGGGCTGGTCAGTGAAACCTCTGACCTCTGGAATCCAGAGAGGAAGTTTTACAAAAGACCAAATCAGAACAGCTCCAGACAGCGACGCGGCACAGCAAGTTAAAAGACCAAGAAACGGTGCCTTCAAAATTCCATAGAAAATTCCCCACTTAGAATTCCAAAGCCAAACTTGCAACCCAGTTGGGAGTAAAATAAAGGCAATCTCTGACACTGAAGTTTCCCCTCACCGCCACTCAGCCTTTCTCAAAAGTGTCGATGCCAAATATACATCACCATCAATAAGAGTAACCAAAGATCAAGAAACATGAGAGACCACAAAATTCCAAAGACTGACCCCAGAACACAGACTTGTGCCAGCAGTGCGGAGCAGGCGGGACAGCAGAGGGCTTCCGGGGGGAGGCCTCCAGGGAAAGAGGGTGGACTGAGAAGAGGTGAAGGCGCTGGCAAGCCTGGCAGATCAATTAGGGACGGGTAGAAAGAAAACTAAAGAAACATAACAAAGCTGTGGTTCACGTCAAGTTTTAAAACAAAAGGAAATGTGGTCAGTATACGAGGTAACTCGGGTGCAAACAATGATAGCAACATTGACCTGAAATGCTGAACTAGTGAAAATTATATAACTTCATGGGAGGCTGCAGACAGATGGGGAACTGAATGTGTTTGTAGATTCGGGTGCTGCTTAAAAGAACTGAATTCTCATCTTCCGTAAGTAGGGAGTCAACATGTGCCTAAAATGGACAGAGCCAGTCAAAAGTACAAAGCTAGTTAGAAATATGAATGGAAGAGCGAAACACAAAGGGGCTGCCTCTGAGGAGCAGTAGTTAAGAAAGGCTGGGCAGAGGGGTGGAACGCTGTCCCTCTATAGCAATGTGGTGTTAAAAATGGTCGTTTCCCTCAGATACCACTCTGCCCAAATGAAGTCACGTTTCCTGACTCCTGGCTGTCCAGGTTTCTAGATTCTTGTCCAAGAGGTGTGAGCAAATAGAAAGCACAGCTACTGAGCCGAGCCTTACATGGGCCCACAGGAGCACACGTCTCAGTCTCTAATAAAGGGAGGGTGGGAGTGTACACAGAGGCCCCCAGAGTAAGTGTCAGACAAACTGTTGAAGGGTGGCAGAGCAACAGGGATCATACCAGGGCCCCTGACACGAGAGGAGCCATCTTTTGAAAGACCAATTAGTTGAATCTGTTGTTTGTTTTTAAAGTCACTGTTACACTGTCAAACCTACATGCTAAACAATATAAGCAACATAAATCCTAAAACAAAGCACTGAACTGAGCACCAAAACCCTCACAGCTGAACCAAGGGAACTCGCGATTGAAGTTGAGGATTTCCGTTGACCTGGATGCACAGTTAGCAATCATGGACGCGGCAGTCAAGAAATCAAGTGACCCATCACATTCGGCACATCTGCTGCACAAGATCTCTAAAAGCCTTAACGAGCAGATGCCACGTTGAAGACTATGTGCTCCTGACCCAGCAGGGTAGGTTCAATCATCCCAGGTGCAGGTGAAAGCTAGACACCGAGTGAAGACCATGGAGAAGCGATGCACTGACCAGTGATGACAAGGAGCACCCAAAGTACTGCAGGCAGAACCCGGAGGCACAGGACCTCTAAATACAGGCATGTACATGTGTAAATGTGTTTAAATATAACGACAGGGAAATACATCTATGTAAATAGATTTACATGTTAAGTATGAAGGGAGCAGATGGACATTGGGCCTTGACTCAAATACTCCCTCAACACAGAACACTTTGTTCTAATAACCCAGCATTCCATGATGCTCACCTCCCCTGATACCATTGCTGAAGACAAAATGCATGCATGAGCAAATGTGGTGAAGAAAGCTGATGGTGGCCGGCTTTCAAAAGATATACAGTGAACCCTCGCCACTTCGCGCTTCGACTTCCACGGCTTCACTCTATTGCGGTTTTTGCCTAACAGCGCATGCTCTGTCATTACTGCCACTGATTGGCTCATATTGTACACGTTTGATGCCATAAATAATATAATAAATAATAAATGATAATTGTAACGTCCAAAATGTTTTACTGTATTTTCCCTTTTTCGTTTAATAAATTGGGTAATACGAGTGTAATGGTGACTAAAGGGTGTTTTTTCATGTCCTCTATGCTCTAACTACGAAAATATTTGATTTACAAATAAGGAACCCTACTTCGCGGAATTTCATTTATCACGGTAGGGTCTAGAACCGTTTAACCTCGATAAACGAGGGTTCACTGTAGTGTCTGGGGTCGTAAAGCCTTAAAGATAAACAAGCGGCCATCTAGCTGAGAAGCAACAAGAGCACATGGGAGAGGCACACCAGCTTGAGTGATCATGAGGCGTCGATAGGACCAGGTATCAAGCATCAAAGCCCATCTGTAGACAATTGGACAGCCCCTTACAGAAGGGTCTCCGGGAGGAGACAAGCCAGTCAGGGTGCAGTGTAGCACCGATGAAACATACAACTTTTCTCTAGTTCTTCCTCCCCCCACCCCACTCACCACGATCGTGACTCCAATTCTACCTTACAAATCAGGCCAGACCAGAGCATGTACACTGATACATATAAGAGTTGGAAACACAGGGAATCCAAGAAACCCCTGGGGACCAATAATGAGAGGGAAAGGGGGCGGGGAGGCGGGGAGAGGAACTGTTTGCAATGATCTACATATAACCCCCTCCCAGGGGGACGGACGACAGAAGAGAGATATCAGTCAGTGTAAGACATGAAAAGAAAAAAACATATAAATAAATTATCAAGGGTTCATGAGGGAGAGAAGGAGGGAGGGAGGGAGGCAGGGAGGGTGGGGGACGGAGGGAGGGAAAAAAATGAGGAGCTGATACCAAGGGCTCAAGTAGAAAGTTTTGAAAATGATGACAATATATGTACAAATGTTCTTGACACAATGGATGCATGGATTGTGATAAGAGCTGAATGAACCCCAAATAAAATTTTTTTTTTTTTAAAATAGCAAGTACTATGGACTGCCAGAAGAGCAAGCAAATCTGTCACCCAGTCTTGCCAGAATGTCCCTTAGAAACAAGGACGGTGACACTGCCTCACATTCTTGGACACGTGACAGGAGAGCGTCAGTCCCGAGAGAGCCCTCATGCTTGGTGAAGTCGCTGGTCAGCAGAAAAGCAGCAGTCCCTCAGCACAGTGGAGGACGCAGGACTGCAGCAACGGGCTGACACCCGGCACATGGGAGCATGGCCGGCCGGGCAGTGTCCCCTTCTGTTTGCACAGGTCCTTACAGAACTGGACCCTAATCAACAACACCTACCATAACGAGAAGCTGAGGGTGACGAGCATTTCTGAGAGCTATTGGGACAGAACCATGGACTGATTTCCTGGCCCAACTCCTAAAACCAAACTCACTGCCATTGCGTGTATTCCGCTCATGGCGACACTCCCAGGCAGCTGTCCCTGCGGGTCTCCAAGACTAACTCTTACGGGGTAGAAAGTCTCCTCTTTCGCCCTCAGAGTAGCCGGTGGTTTCACACTGCCGACTTTTTGGTTAGCAGCCCAGTGCATACATAACACATTATGTCACCGGCATTCTGGGCCTTGCTTTAAAAAATATTGGAAGCATTTAAAAACACTTAGAATTAACTAGAACGATCGAATGGATTTAAAAAAGAACAAGACAACCCAGATAAAGTGGCTGAGACTGACTCACCGTCTGGGTTTTTGAAGGGGAGTTGCATCCTCTCGAAAGGTGTAGTGGGGAAGAGTCTGGGGAAGAGTCCGGGGAAGAGTCTGGGGAAATGTCTCTCTCGAAGACTGTCCTCCGGTAATGAAGGGGCTCCTCACTGAGTTTCTCCTGAGTGTCCACAACCACTCTCGTATTAAAGAAGCTGCTCCTGGTCTGGTCCTCCTGTGCTCTGACCTCTGGGGCTGGCTCTGGCTCTGTCTGACGAGCCAAAACGGTAACATTCCTGGCTGGCCTTCTCTCGTGGGCAGCACCTGCTCCTGTACTTGGTTTTGCCCTGGTGGCAGTCTCGCTCTTCCTTTTGGGCATTGACTTCCCCAAGATGCCCTGGATGGCCTTCAGGTAGATCACTGTAGAGCCTTGGTCTTGGTCTTGAAGTCGCTCCCTCCTCCTTTTCTGGACTTTGTTTGGTTCCTCATTTGTATCATTTTTATCCTCAGCTTCAGCTGGAAATCCAGAGTTTGTGAAGTTACAGTAACTATCCTTAGAATAAACCTGGAAGAAAATAAAGACTTTTAAAGAGGGTTATCTCAACGACAATTACGTATTTGACCTTAAGCCAAACACACTACCATTGACTTGTAGCAACTAAAGAATAGGGTAGAACTGCCCCCTCCTTGGTTTTCAAGACGCTCCTGTGGACCAGCTGGTGGTTTTGAACTGTTGACCTTGTAGTTAATAGCCCACTAAGGCACCCTCCCTACATATTTGAAGCCCTTTGCAAATTACAAAGCAGTGATGATTTCACCAGCCAAAGAGAAAAGTCGCCCTTCCACTGGTGGTATAGCTAACACAATGGATGGTTTCAGGGTGATGGGCTTTAGCATCCGAAGAGACCAGGTACCAAACCCGCCATCTAAGAGACAGACACCTACAGGTCCTGGTGAGGGGAAGGGGGGAGGGCTGGCCCCAGGAGACAGCATATTAGCCTCCTGATTATAGTGTCTACACTACACCCCAAGGCTCCTTGAAGTCCTCTGCAAACTCCTTCCCCTAAACCTTAACTTTGGTGTTAGAAGACACCTCCAACTCTCCCAAAGACTGCACCAGGGTCAACCAAAAGATTAACTAGTCACCCACCCCTCCAGTGCCCAGACTCTCCTGAAAGGCAGAGAAACTCAGCCTTCGCCCTCCTGCCCCATACCCTCTCACTCCTGGAGTCCATGGGCAAGAAGCTACTTGGCGGAACCATTCACTGTTCAAGTGCTGACCAATCTGCTTCCATTGAGCTTGAAGCCCATGAAGTCCGTGGCCTCGTGGGTCACCCAGGCTAATAGCATCACACTGTTCCTTAAGTTTGCGTTCCACTCCTAGTTTGCTGAGCAGAGTCTTGGATCATAAAAGCTTTTGAGCAGCCGTCTAAGACACACATATTGCCTTCTCATCTGGAGCAAAGGAGAAAGGAGGTAACCCAAGAGTCAAAAAAATGAATTTACAGCATGGACCTTCCATTCAAAACGGCTTTCTGTCCAAGAAATGTGCGACACAGGCAAGTGCTGTCAGAAACACCTCAGATTCACTATGCATCTGCTTTTAAGTTTTAGTCATTGTGTATTCAGAGACCTCACTATTGCCAATCTGTGTGTAACACCCCTGCCACACATACACACACACCATTAAATTACATGACCCCATATGGCCTACATATGATTTTGACTATAGGCTTAAATGTCTGCATGAACCACAGCCACAGCCCCATGTACCCTGGGACCATAACTACATGGTGCCTGGCTACCACTACTGGCCAAGGGATCCTGACAGAATGGGGAGGGGGGG
>NW_022103928.1:61024998-61027354 GCF_000313985.2 Echinops telfairi | reverse complement strand
CCCCCCCGCCCTTGTGTCAGTAATGGAATGGTGTGCACACCAGGGACACCAAAGAGAAAACAGGGCAGCGTGTCCACTGAGCAAAGCAAGCTGTGCGCCACCCTCCAGTGCAGCTCCCTGTTCCTTCTCTCTGGGAGGGAGCATCAATCGCTGCTCCCAGGATGCGGGGCGAGAGGTTTGCGCCCAGCAGAAACAAAAGGTGCTCCACGACCTTGACTCCATCCTCAGCTGTGGGAGGGCGGGCGGCACACAGGCCCTGGGAGTTCCTCAGGGAGGAGCGGCACTTTTTTTTTCCCCAGTCATTTTATTGAGGGCTCGTACAACTCTTATCACAATCCATATATACATCTGTCAAGCACATTTATTTGTACATTTGTTGCCATCATCATTCTCAAAACATGTGCTTTCTACTTGAGCCTTTGGTATCAGCTCATTTTTTCCCCTCCCTCCCCACTCCCTCATGAACCCTTGATAATTTATAAATTATTTTTTTGTCATATCTTACAATGTCCGACATCTCCCTTCACCCACTTTTCTGTTATCCATCCCTCAGGGAGGAGGTCTGAGGTAGTTTATTGTGCCAACTTGGTCGATAAACACACGTGGGGTTAACTGAAAGGTAGAGGGATAAATGGCTCGGTGAGACTCGCCTTTCGAGTTCTCTGGTCTCTTGCTTTTTGATGGTTGGACCAGGGTGAAGCTGCCTTACTTAGCCAGTTCCCTGCTCTCGCTGGTAAGGCTCACTTCCTGCAAGACATTCCTGAGGAGAAGCCTACCTGGATGCAGCCCTTGGTGCTGGAGCACCCATGTGGAGACCCCTGCCATAGCTGAGATGCTTACACATTCACTGACTAGGGTTTCCTCCTGCAGTCAGCATCACTGCATCTGTTTTGTGAGATGAAGGACATTGTGGATTGGTGTGGGACATATGGGTTATTTGTTGGACTTGTGGGCTTGGGCAGCACTGGGTTGGGATGTTTTCTTGATGCGCACTTAATCTTTACATAAAACTCTCTCTTATACATTTGTTTCTGTGGATTTGTTTCTCTATAAAGTACCCAGATTAACACAAGGTTATATATACATCCTTGTAATCGGTTCCCCCTTGTCACCCCACCCTCCCGGTATCACCACTCTCACCACTGGTCCTAAAGAGATCATCTGCCCTGGATTCCCTGTGTTTCCAGTTCCTATCTGTACCAGTGTACATCCTCTGGTCTAGCCAGATTTGTAAGGTAGAACTGGGATCAGGATGGACGGGGAGCAAGCACTTAGGTACTAGAGGAAAGTTGTATGTTTCATCATTGCTACCCTGCACCCTGACTGGCTCATCTCCTCCCAGCGACCCTTCTGCTGTAGGGGGTGTCCAACTGAGAGGCACATTTTTACCTGAGAAGTCAAGATAATGCCTGGGCAAAAGCTTATTCTTCAAACGCACAAAAACCCTTTCCCCAGGTCACAGCTTTCACGGGGCCCACTTGTGGATAGCTCAGTAACTGGGATGCTGTCTTTCACCTGCGATCCAAGTCCTCTGGCCTTCTCGTGAGTCCACTTTTCCACATGGCCTCTCAGCCCCATCACTCACTTCCATCTCCCTAAGATGTGTTTTTAACCTTGAATCAAAACTATCCCCTAAAGTCAACTCTTAGCTAAATAACAGGCTGGGTAATGGGACCAGGAATGTGTCATCTCTGCGAACTATGACCCTTTCCAGAAATCACTTATAGGGAGAGGTCTGAGGGGCCGGCCCCAATCCCAACTAGTACGTGGACACCTGCCCCTCCCCCCAGAAGAATTTATTTCAAAGGACAGCACTGAATCTCCAGCTCTGGGAGAGGGACATATCTGATCGGAGCACACGGGAGCAGATGAAGGGGGAGGAGGAGAGAGTGGAGCACATCCTGACCCACCAGGCCTTAAGGACGATGTTCCCGATTAGAGCAGCCAGTCCACAGAGAAGGACCACTAGGCCGGCCCCACATGACGTCTCTCACTGACCCATAGACCTACAGGGGACAACACTGGAGACACAGTGTGGGAATTGTTGCCCAATCTGATCCCGCCACACCGAGGCAAAACACTAAGGGGGTGCAACAGAACAGCAAGGGAACGGAGTGGCGAGTGCCCCAGGGAATGCTGAAGGTGGACTTTGGACATGGTGCTCCAACAGACTATTGGAAAACACTCCTAAAGGCCAAGCAACAGTTCTTAAACTAACTACAAGCTTTTCTTTCTTGTTGTGTTTTGTTGTATATTGTTGCTTGGTTTTGCCCTGTCTTATTTTTGTGCATGTTACTATCTCCGCAGGTCTGTCTAAATAAGATAGGCTGGATGAACAATCTGGAGGAGAAAACAA
>NW_022103928.1:61005246-61023802 GCF_000313985.2 Echinops telfairi | reverse complement strand
GGGGCTTAAGTGGAGAGCAAATGTTTTGAGAATGATGAGGGCAATGAATGTACAAATGTGCTCTACACACTTGATGTATGTATGGATTGTGATAAGAATTGTATGAGCCCCTAATAAAAAATTTTTTTAAAAAACAAGAAATCACTTACAGACCACACGGTCAGCAAGCGAGAAGGCAGGAGAACAGGGAGACCAGGTTGCTGAAAACGAAGAACTAGAACAGAAACGATCAGAGTACCGAAAAAGTATGAAAAATGCAACCAGTGTTTCTGAATGATTTCTGTAGACATTTTTGAATGGTCATCGGTTTTGCCACATAAGCTTTCACAAAGAACATACTATTAGTAGTAGTAATATCTGAATTCCCCCTAAGGAAACTCTGCAGGGCTCTGAGTCCAAGCGCCAAAGCGTGGACTCAGTGCACCCACCAGCAACAGGAAACTCCGAGTCCGCCTAAGTATCACGCAGCTGCACTTCTAGTTCTGTTATTATATTTCCTTCTCAAGAAAGGACCTCCACACAGAAGAGTGTGCAGAGTGGCATTTCCGTCGAGAGCTGCCCATCGATGGCGGGTGGTCTAGGGAAGCAACACACAGCAGTGCAGCTGTAAAGGCCAGAGGCAACGGGGCATCTGTCAGGAGCAGAGCAGCAAGCACATGTCTTTGGAAAGGGCAAACAATGTTTTGCGTGTATGTATTTGCAAACAAGAGTGCCCTGCTGGCATAGTGGTTATATGCTGAACTGCTAACTGGAAGGTGAGCAGTCTGAAACCACCAACTGCTCTGAGGGAGAAAAACGAGGCTTTCTATTCCCGCAGTTACTCACAGGGGCAGTGGTACCCTGCCCTATGCCGTGAGTCAAAATTGATGAGCATTTGGTGGTAAGTTTGGGGTCTGGGTTTCTTTGCAAACAGTCTGAAAGGATAAACTGCTTATATGAGGAATGAGAGGAAAAGAACAAGCTTATTTTACACTTTTTTATTCTTTGACCATTCCCCCAAGAAGTACCTATCTCTTCTTATTAAAAAAGCATAATAAGCCCACTAAGCTTCTGTAAACAAGGAAGTAGAGATTTTAAAACAGTCTCATTTTTTCCAAGGGCTCAAGTTGTTGGCAGCTCGGTTTGGTGCTTTGGGGAGATCAGCAGAAACGAAGTGGCTTTGGCTTTTACTTTCATTTTGAGCCTTAGAAAGTTCTGAATTTTCTAACTTTATACATAATGGACTTTCTTTTACCAGGAAGTCTCTGGTAAATTAAGAAATCAGGAACCACTTTTCTTCTCTGTATGTTTGTCAGCAATTAAAAACTCCCTCAGCTGACGTCTGTGGTCCCTCTTCAGACTAAGTCAAACCACACCCCTGGAGCCTAGCCTCCTTCTTACACACGGTCACTGGTATATCTTATTCTTCTGCCTGCCATACTCTTGCCCCAGTGCCACTTAATCTCAGTAAACGCCAATGGTCCAACAGGCCTCTCTGTTTCTCCTCCGCTGCCTGCTGTGCCCATCTTTGCCCCACTCCACGCCAGCTTTGAGACAACACAGAAACTGGTGGCAAACACGTGCCCCCCACCTGTGCAAGACTGCTACTCACCAACTGTGGAGTCACTTTGGGATACAGACCCAGAGTTACAGATTCTGCTTTTGTTTTTTTTTAAGCAAAACTAGAATCTGGGATTTAACACATTTTCATTCAACAAGTACTTATTGGGTACTTACTACGTGCCAGCAGGTACTATTCTATTCTACAGTTGGGGATTTCCAAATTGACTCATAGCAACTGTGCCTCCCTCCTCCCTCCTCTGGGCTTCAGAGACTGTAACTGTTTACCAGAGTAGAAAGCCCAGTGTTTCTCCTGCAGAGCTGCTGGTGGTTTTGAACTGCCAACCATGGGGATCGCAGGCCAACATATAACCACTACACCACCAAGGCTCCTGAAGTGAGGATTTAGCAGTCAAAAATGCAACATGCCTGCCTCCTTTAGCTGGTGACCGATCGATCGAGGAGAAAACCTAAGGAAAAGCAAGTCCATGTACAAGGAGGAGTCAAAGAGCATCAAGACAGGGCTCCGGTTCATGGGTTTGTTCCGAAGGAGACAGGTCTGTGGGGTGGCTGCAGTTCTCAGTCACACACACTGAGAACTGCGTCTTGTAAGGGTGCCTTCAAAACAGGCCAATCAAAATAGTGGCTCCTGCGGGACCTGCTGGGTACACCAAGTCAGAACAGAGATGTCAGCGCAGGCTAGGTCACTGTGCTTCAGGTGCCAACGAGTCAATCCCGACAGCTGTTCCTGGGGACATGGGACAACCACGGGGACGGCTAGGAAGAAGCTTTCAGAAAAATCACACTGGCGAGAAAAAGGTCAGGAAAGGTGGGTCAAGGAATTTTCTTCCTGCCACAACATACCTACTTGTTTATAGAAGAAAGATTGTCCCTAGGAAACCTCCCCCTCCACCCACAACCCCAAGCCTTCCCCTTTGGACTTCTTTTTGCTTCCAAACCTCAAAAAATATTTAAAACACAATTTGAATCCCTCAAGGAAGCCGAAACTACTGTTCTGACACAGTGTAAATGGAAGAAAGTAGAATTATTTGGGAGATATAAGCACCATCTTCAGAAGTGCAGGCCTAGATGGAGATGAGGTTGAAAACAACAGCTTCACATTTTGATATTTACTACAGGACTGTATGGTTTTGTAGCAGCACTTTCTGACTTACTCTTGTGTATATCAGAGAAGAAAAGTGTCAGGATCAGGAAAGAGAACAAGCAATGGGGGAAGGAAGGCAGGGTCGAGACTGAGGCTGGGGGTATAAATGTCGAACGTGGTTTTCCAAACACTGACACACTACGAGGACTTTGCAGGCCCTGCCAGTTTGCCAACCCTGTAGAGGCGGCACTGGGGGAGGATGAAAGGCCGCTTTGGAGCGGTCAGAATACAATGCAAGCAAACCACTGGTGAGAGCCCCAGGGGCTGCAGAGCAGATGCGTGCCCCACAATGGACTGTCCCTCCAACCTTCTGACCAGCAGCCAAATTGTTAACCATCTGCACCACCCATGGACTCTTAGAATTGATAGTAATGTTTGCATGGCCCACCCTCACTCAACACCAGTGATCTTCCTAAAATGCAAATTCACCTTCGCTTGGCAATAATTCCACTACTGTAGTGAATTTCAGCATACAGCACCTCACAGACCGACTTACCTGCAGCTTGCCCCCCATCAAGCTCCCCAGCCTCCACCCTCAACACCTGGCTCCTTCACACCACAGGGGGCGTCCCATGACTCCAGCAGACAGCAGAAACACCTGGCACACAAAGCCCTCCCACATGGACTTCATGAAGGAAAGGCACAGGGGGAAGCGACGCTTGTGTGAGGCAGCACCCGTCTATTCTCCCCTATTGTGGGCTCCAGCACAGTCTGGCTCTCACCCCAGGTGGCCCTGTGCACAAGGAGATCCATAGGGTTTCCAGAGACTGACGTGTGGAATTGTGATTCCCAGTCCCTCTGAGTGCAGTCTGTATCATAGCAACACACAAGTGGCGACTGTGCATGAAGAACACTGACCAGGAATCAAGCCTAAGTCTGGAGGGGACTTCTACCACTGAGTCACCACTGCCCCCATCACTCCATTACACGCCATCCAACTGCATTCTTGCAGACAAGCCTGCTCAGACCTTAATGAGAGAAAGGTGGGTCCATCCTAGGTTCAGCCCCATCTATCTAAGCCTGCGCTTTGGGCCAGCAGAACAGACTAAGCTGGGAAGCAGCACACCTGAAAGACTGAGCCAATCAACTTCCTGCTCCTCCTAATACCAGGCTCCACTCCATGTGGAAATGTTAATGAAGTGAAATGTAATTCATCCCTGTTATTATACACTGTCCTCAAGTCCGCTGAAATTGTATCAAGAAGGATTACTAATAAAACTAATTTGTCTGAACAGAAAAGTGGATGAAGGGAGCTATTGGTCAGTGTAAGACACGAAAAAAATTTATCTGAGCAAAGCTTCATATTTAACTAACTTATCTTTAAATGATTGTTTTCTTAAGCCAAAATCGGTGGCTTTTACAAACTATCATGAAAAATAAATAAAAACACGTGCCCATAAACAGTCTGACTGGGGTCCATACTGAATCCCCAAGAGGAAAAGCTAACTACAGCCTCACCCCTCAGCTCTTAGAAATCGCTGAGCAAAGGCTTACGAAAACCAGCCCTTCCTGCTGAGGGCCTGTTCATTACGTTTGCAACATAATTTCCAGAGGCAGCCCACCCCACTGTAAACAAACAAGACCCTCCCTGGGCTCCCCCAATGGTCTGTGAGGCTACTATGGAAAAGGCAACTGGAACCCACCAGAGGAGCTTCGGAAGAAAGGTCTGACGGCCTGCATCCACAACGCTTACAGCCCCGTGGACAGCTTACTCTGGAACGCACGCAGTAGCCAAGAGGCAGCAAGCCAGGAGGCAGCTCCGATTCATGGCGACCCCATCAGACAGGGAGACTGCTAAAACCGTCAAGAACAAGGAGGTAGGAAGGAAGCTCATCTTTCTCCCTCGTGGCAGCTGGTGACTTCCAAGTGCCGACCTTGCGGTTGGCAGCCCAGCGTGAGCCCCACTATACCACCGGGTCTCCTGTGAGGCACCAACAGGTTTGTCTTGTCTTTCCCCATCTCCAAGTGCAGAACGCCTCTCAACCTGGGAAGGCCTGCAGTTCCCAAACCTGGACTGTCAGCACCTGGAAGGCAGTGATCTTGGCTGCTTCTGGAGTCTCCTACCTAGAACACTGCCCGGCACAAACCCACTCACTCACACAGCCATGGCGTCGCTTCTGACCTTATAGGACACAGAAGAGCTGCCCGTTTCGGAGCCAGCCCGAGGTGTAACCCATTCTACCACCAAGGCTCCACCCATACAAAGGAGACCCCCGGCACTTTTTCAAAGCCTGGCAGAGTAAACAGATGAAATGCATCTCCCCAGCCCGTCCCCAAGGCGTCTTGGTGGCACTGTGGGTTAAGCACTAGGCTGCTGACCCAGAGGTTAGTGCTTTGAACCCATCAGCCACTCCCTGGAAGAAGGACACAGCTGCCTCAGAAACCCTGTCCTCCCGGGTCACTACGAGATAGAATCCACTAGAAAGCAATGGATTTTTAATAGCCTGCCCCAACTACTACGTTTTCAAAGGGGGGAAGATACCCTTGTCCTCCAAACAACTTCCTCCCACCACCAAGCAAGGTCCCACAGCGGCAAGAATCACCGCTCTGGTAAAAAGCCAAACTTTACACTACAGCCAACACACAAGACATGTGTGTCTCTAGGATGCATTCCAGGCTGGCCACACCACACTGCAGCCCAGTCAAATTCAGTCCACGTGGTTCAAAGGTCGCCCCCATGTGCTGCCATGTTTGAAAAAAAACCCAGCCTCTACTGAATGTCAGGCCAACTTCGGGGCCTTCTGGGTAAGCAAGGAGTAGACGTCTGGGCAGACCCCTGAGGGGCTTCCAATGACAAGATCTCTCCAGTGACCTTCCACCAACATCCTCACCCCCAACCTCCTGAACCACGTGGAAGGGGGCTTCACCAGCGGCAAGCAGTCGCAGTGGCAGTCGCAGCCACCTACCTTAGGGCTGACAGCTTCCTCCTCGAAAGAAGCCATGTTTTCCGGAGAGGGGCTGGCAGGGCCCAGGAAGCCCCCAGTGCTCTTCATCAGGCGACCTTTGGCGCGAGCCCCACCCACACCTGGCCCGGAGGCCCGGGAGGCGGTACTTCGGCGGCCGGATGGGCCCCGGAGCAACCTCGGCGTGCTGGCCACATGGTCCTCCTGGCCGGCTCTCAGGCGCTTGGGGCTGCTGGGCGCTCCCGAGGGCGACGCGGGCCGGAGGGCCGGCCGGCGGGCGGTGGCCGCCACATGATTGGGCTCCCGGAGGCAGCTGAGCTCGCTGGGCCCCCCAGCCGAAGAGCTGACCCAGTGGTTCTTGACCTTGCGCCGCTCCGACGCCATGGGAACCTGCAGCGGAAAGAGAGGCCCAGCTGTCCACCATCACCACCCTTCCTGGCTCGCCCACCTCGGACTCCCCCAGTCCCGGGCCCGGACCCGGGGGTGGGGGTGGAGGGCTGAGCCGGAAAGCCTTTGGCAGGACGGGCCTGACTCACCTTTCCCCCTTGCTGCCACTGCCCATCACAGTTCCCGGGGTCCCAGGGATGCCACGGCGCGTCGAGGGCCAAACGGGTCCAAGGTTCGCGACAGGCTGCGGGTCGGTGTGCGACGCCACTGGGGGGAGGGGGGTTGTCAAAGCGCTTCCGGGGCCGTGCGGCGGCTGGGTGCTACTGGGACACAAAGCCCGTCCGAAACGCCGGCGCTTTAGGCGGCGCGCCCGGCGCTCGCCCCGCAGCCCCCGCGCCGCCGGGCAGGCCCGCCCTCCGGCTCCCGCGGCCCCGCCGACCAGCTCGGGCCGGAAGGGGGCCGGGCCGGCTCTCAGGGTCCCGTGGCGCCTCTGCCTGCGGCCTCAGGGGGGGCCCGGACGCCGCGGCCCGAACGTCCCTCCTGGCCGCCTGCCCGCCGAACACCGCCTCCGGGGACGCCGGCCCGGCCGGCACTCAAACTGAGGCAGCAGCAGCCTCCGCCGAGCCCCCGGAATGAACCCCGCGACCCGCAGCCAGGCCGGAGGCGGGGCCGGCGCCGAGCGGAGAGATCCCATTGGTCCAAATGGCAAGGGGCGGGACTTAGAGCAAGAAGGAGCTCGCTTCTTGGTCAGGAATTTTGGGGCCGGGGAATTACGACTGAAGAAACTCGTTCATTGGTAGGAAGTCAGATGGGGCGGGGCCACTCGCTGGATCTCGCGAAGCGCGAAGATAGAAGCTAGCCGACGCCCCTCTGGCCAGGCCGGTGTAGCTTGAGACTTGGGTACCGTCACTTACCTGAATGCTGCTCAGCCCAGGTGGCTCCCTGACCTCGCACCAAGCCCTTTGCACTATCACCCATGTTACATAGCCCAGAGAAGTCAAGCGATGCACTTACAAAACTGGCAGAGCCCACGGTGCGGTATAGCACGGACGAAACATACACCATTGTAGTTGTTCCATGTTTCCTCGCCCCCACCATCATGACCCGTTCTACCTTACAAATCCGGCTAGACCAGAGCACGTACTCGGGTACAGATAAAAGCTCGCAACACAAGGCATCCAGGACTGATAACCCCCAGGAACATTAATGGGAGTAGTGATACCAGGAGGCTGTCCTGGGAAGGTGGTGGGGAGAAAGGGGGAACCGGAACCGAACCCCACCCCATCCCCACCTCCGCCCAGGGTGACAAGTAACCAACGTGGGTGAAGGGAGACTGCGCACGGTGTAAGATATGAAAACAATAATTTATAATTTGTCAAGGGTTCATGAGGGTGGGGGGGAGAGGGAAAAAAGCTGATACCAAGGCTCAAGTAGAAAGAAAATGCTTTGAAAATGATGATGGCAACATAAGTACAAATGTGCTTGATAGTGTAGATGTATGGATTGTTATAAGAGCTGTAAGAGCCCCCAGTAAAAAAGATTTATTAAAAAGAAGTTAACACTGTAGAATGCATGAAGCATTACCCTTGTTTCTTTTTTGTTAGGTGCTTTAAATCATTATGAGGTTGTAGATATTTTGAGACTGGATTATATCATATAATTACACTTTAATTTATTTGGTTAATATATAATTTTGAAACCATATTAGACTACTACACATAGAACTAAAGAATATAAAATAAGCCTATAATATTTTCTTTCCAATTATGTATTTATCTTTTAAAAATGTAAACTTTAGGGAACCAAATTAACAGACAATTGAGGAATCCAAATGTTACTATGGGATATCTCTAAATTTTCAAAAATTATCAATCTTTTCTACATGGTAGGCCTTTTTATTTTATGAGTAATATAGAATAATTTCCAAAGGTAATCAGAATGTAGTTTCAGAACTTTCTTGGCTTGAGATGGATATTGTTTTACAGAATTCTAGTTTGGTGGTCATCTCATCTATCTAGACTTTGTTTATGACTCATGTTAGAGGTTTTCTATTCCTATTGAAATCTAATACACTGCTTTATTAGGTTTTAGAATAATTTTGTGAACAATTTAGTTATCGCCAAGTCTAAATCTGCCTATTTGTTCCATGGGTCAGGTATCTCCTGCCTTATCCAAAACATTTCATAATGTTTATTGTACTCAATATCTACCTTATCAAAATGTTAAAAAAGAAAGAAAAGTGGCAGAATTGGAATTAGAAGTTAAAAGTACCCTCCCTCCACCAAGTGGGAGGGCGGAGTCAGAGAAAGAGAGACAGAAGCTGCACATAAATATAAAATATAGCAGCCCCTGTCAAAAACATAGCCAAGTCAAAAGACAAGGTTCAAATATTTGCAACCTTCTGATAAAGAGCTGATGCCCGTACTCTTGCACATGTATAACACTCGGTCTTAAAAATGGGCAAGAGGGGTGAGCCAATCATCCACAGTAACAAATGATGAACAAAACCTCAAACTCATTGCCGTCGAGCCGATGCTGACCCACTGGGCTTCGAACCAAAAGGTCAGTCATTTGAAGCAACCAACAGCTCCCGGGAGCAAAGAGAAGACTTTCTCCTCTGGTAAGAATTTCCAGTCTTTGACACCCTCAAGGGCAGTTCTGTCCTATGGGACTGTTGGGTAGCTAGCTTAGGGACAGGGGGGGTGTCCCTCTCATGCCTGCAAAGACCCCCATAGAGGAGGTTGGAAAGAAATCAGGCAACCGTTAGACACCTAGGAAGACCCCAAACTGAGCATGCTAGTACTCATTCCCCCAGTCAGGTGGGAGGTACACCTGGGTGGGCCAAACTAGGCCCAGGCTCATGACATCACCCAGGTGGGCCTAACTCAGCCAATGGGGTCAACCAATACCATCAACCACGCCTTCCCCCAGCCAGGGGGTCGGCTAGAATAAGGGCAGGGAGAACACTCTGGGATGCTCTTACCTTGCTCCTGGTTAAAGACAGATAGGGGGAGGGTCTCCCTCCCCAATGCGGGTGCACATCCGGGAAGTGCTCTCAGCCTCTAGGGTTCTTGGGCTTCTGGCCTCCTAGAATCCCCGCCAAGATCCGCACGCATGGATGTTCTTTCCCACATAGTTGTGGGGGCCCAGTTCTGAACTCCTTTGAGACTATAAAACCTGAAACTTGTCCTGTCCTTCATAAAAACCCTCTTGGATTACAAAACGGGCTTCGGCGTGAATTCTTTCATCATGCGAAGCCAAGAACCGAGGTGTTACCAACTCCAGAAACCTAGCAGGATCACTATGAGAAATGATGAAAGGGTTTTGTAAAATATGAAAAGATTGTCCCAGAGCAATCATTTAAAAAATACAAAACAAATTCTCCTTTGAGCACTCTGTTGGGTCACCTTTCCCTGGAAGATATGGGTACAAGTATGGGTCTCTTCCATTCAGGTGGCCCAGTAGCTGTCTTCCAAATTTCCATTGGTATTCCATCAGTTCCTGGAGCCTCGGGTGGTTTTTTTTTTTGGTTTTTTTTTTTTGGCTAATCGCTTTCAGGGCAACTTGGCCTTTCTCCTCGAATACAATTGGTTCTTGTTCAGCTGCTACTTCTTAAAATGGTGGAATTTTGACTACTTCTTTTGGGTCAGGACTGGGCACGCCTTCTATCTTCTCATGCTTCCTGCATCATTCAACCTTTTGCCTTTATATTGTAATCTTTCCGGTTTGCAACTCAAGACTTGAATTTTTTTCTTCGGTTCTTTCAGTTGCGGATATGCTGAGCATGTTCTTCCTTTTGATTTCCGAACTCCAGATCTTTGCAGGTTTTATTATAATAGTTTGTCTTCTCAAACTGCCCTTTGAAATTTTCTTTTCACTTCTTTTACTTAATTTCTTCCAGTTGCTTTAACTACTCTCCAATCAAGAACAGGCTTCAGTTTCTTCTGACATCCACGTTGATCTTTTCTTTCTTCGCGTCATCCACAGCCCAGCAGCTCTTCTGTTACTAGTGTTCAATGTACCGAATCTGGTCTTGCGAGGTTCTTGAAATTCAGGTGGAATAGACTCCAGATTATATTTTAGCACCAGTGGACTTGTTTTAATTTTCTTCAGCTTCAACCTGAATTTATGTATGAGAAATTGATGGTCTGTTCCAGTCAGCTCCTGGGCTGGTTTTAGCTGCTGATATTGAGCTTCTGTATCATCTCTTTCCACATATATAGTGAATTTGATTTATATGGATTCCATCTAGATAAGTAAGGGAAACAGGAAAGCTATTCCTCAGAATGCCCCCCCCCCCCCCATAATATACGCCAAACCTAAGGCACTGACTGTACACTTGGAGGTCAACTGCTTAAAGCAGTGGTTCTCAACCCTCCTAATGTCGCAGCCCTTTAATGCAGTATATGCCCATATGTGGGCGTATCTGCATGTGGGTGGACATGCCTGGAGAAGGATAGAGGAGCAGTGTCTTGGTTACTAAGACCATCAGAAGTATGCTCTTAGGTGACCCTATGAAAGGATTGTTTGACCCCCGATGGGGTCGAGACCCACAGGTTGAACCACTGGTTTAAAGGTTATCTGCCTGAAGATTATCAGCTAGCTGTCTATAGAGAAATCTACTCCATCTACTATCTCAGTGTATTGCCATATAAATATATGTACATAGGCCAATACCTCTTTTAATTAATATTTACATATATATACATACACACCTATGCTTATACCTCTATCCATAGTTTTGCTTCCTAGATCTTTCGGGTTTCCTTTTACCTTCTTCCAGATCCATCACGCTCGCCCTTCTTCCACCTCTTAGTAATTCCCCCAGCTAGATTGCTGTTCTCCAGCACCACTAGGATCTCTACATCTTCCTCATTGTTGATTTTAATTCCCTAGTTGTTCCCTGTCTATGGTATTGTTTGTTGTTGTTTTTTAAATCATTTTATTGGGGGCTCATACAACTCTTTGTTGTTATTTTTAATCATTTGGGGGGGCTTGTACTACTCTTATCACAATCCATACATCAATTGAATCAGGCATGTTTGGACATATGTTGACCTCATTCTTTTCTAGACATTTACTTTCTATTGAGCTCTTGGTATCAGCTATTCCCCCCCTCCCCCCGCACTCATAACCCCGATACATTGTACATTGTTATTATTTTCATCTCTCACACGGACAGCTGTCTCCCTTCCCCATGTTGTCTGTTGTTCTTCCCCCGGCAGAGGGGTGTGTGGCTATGTGTCAATTCATGTATGTATGACTATAAAGAGAAATCACCCACACACGAGAGAGACGGGCAAGTTCCAAGTCCATGGGCCAGATGTCAGACTGGAGGCTTCTCCTGACTCAAGTAGAGGTCGATGAACCCAAGATCAGCAGATCAAGGGACAGGTCAGATGGCAGCCTGCTGACAACTCCAAGGCCACAGGCTCGCGTCCAAAGAACTGGAGGTCAGATGACAAGCCAGCTGCAGGATCTGGCCCAGCAAAAAACAAGCTTTTCTCCCTCAGGTACACCCCCAAGGAAACTTCCCTTTGATTAATTGGCCGCTCATGGCAGATCTCATTGTCAAAGTGATTACACTATGTTGGATGTCATCATGGGTGATTATTACTGCTTTAACTGCCAAACCACCGAGAACCCTGGCCCAGCCAAGTTGGCGCAAAACCTTAACAATCACAATGTGACAGCCTGGTAGACAGCTGGTAGTCCTCGTCAATTTCTCTTTCTGGACACTTCCTAACATGGAATCAAGGAATATGACTGGCTTACTTAGCATAACGTTCTCAAGACTCAACTCTTTAAGCCTGTACCAGATGTTATTTCTTTTCATGGTTCGATAATATCCCTTTGTATGGCTGGACCACATTTAAATGATGCATGCTTCAGTTGGGAGACATTTAGGTCACTTCCACGTTTTGGCTTCAATGAGTAATGCTGTGTGAATCAGTAGACAAGTTTGTCCTTGTGGATGTGTGCTTTTCTCTCTCTTGTAAATGCCTACGGATGATCGTCCTGGGACACACGAGAGCTCTGCTTCAGCTTTTGAGCCGTGGACCTCTATTCCGCAGCAGTAGCCCCCTGCACGTGCCCACCAGTGGACGAGAGCTCCAACTTCTCCACTCCCTCATCAGCCCTCATCTTTCTGGTTCTCACCATCCTCACGTGTGTGCAGTGGTGTCTCCCTGGGGTCTGGATTTGCATGTCTCTAACTGCTGGTGTTGAGCGTGAAGATCTTTTTTTAATGTATAAATTTTCTCTAAAGTACATCTAGTAACAGCAACTGCCTCTGGGGAGCAGAAGTGAGAGCCCAGAGGGGTGGGGAGGGGGGAGGGGAGCCAGCGGGGAACGACATCCTTTGAACCTTGCAGCAACCTTTCATGTTTGGATTTTTTGGTCATTTGAATCCTTTCACCAGGTAGACCTGGCCTTGGGAGCCCATGGACCTGCCCCCTGGCGCTTGGAGCCCCTGGAATTCATACACAGAATTGGGCATTATGGCTCCACAGTGTGCTGAGCAAAGAGCTGCAGCCTTCAGCAGATTCTCCAAGGGATGCACGTCCCCGGGCAAACTGCCAGAAGTGCTCGTCTGGAGATGCAGGTTGTCAGGACAACCAGCCCCCCATCGTCTTCGTCGTCAGCCTGGAAGCATGCTACTCTAATGGTGAGGGGCTTACTACACACTGTGGTCCCCACTGGTGCCAACAGTGAAGTGCTTGACCGCGCAGCATAGACTGGTGGTTTGAACCTGCCCAGAGGCACCTAGAAAGGCCTTGTGATCTAGCAGAGACGCCATGGCGTTACAAACCCTCCGGAGCAGGTCTGCTCTGACACGGGGTGGCCCCATGGAAAGTTCTCCGGTTGAATCCGCCCAGCCCCAAGAGCTTAAATGGGGTGTCTGGACAGACCAGTGTGCCCTGAGTCGGGGCCCAGGCCTGGTTATGCGCAGTGCTAGGAAGCACTGGCTGAGGGTGCTGCTCACGGGGAGACCCGCCCTTTCTCTGACATCTGTCCAATGGGGCAGGTATTTTCAACAATCCCCATTGTATAGATAAGCGACCGAGGCTCAGATTCACTCTCTAACGTGGCCCAAGACTACATAGTTATTAATAGGGGCAACATTCAGGGTCGGCATTCAAGCTTTTAACTTCTCACAACGTCCCTCTTATGCCTAGAAGACACGTTCTCAAAACAAATTCCCTTGGCACAAAATAAAACGACAAGGTAGGCGTTCCTTCAATGTACAAATATAGTTTTACTTCACAAATAAAATAAGATGAAATAAAATAAACACCTCGGTAGAGTCGCCCGGTGAATTTAAACCAGCATCTGTAGAACCACATGCTGCATGAATGTCAGGTACGTGGAGGACATCTGCACCTAAGACCTTTGTGGGTGTGCTGATCTCCATTTTCAAAGTGCTTCTGTTGGCCCGGCGTCCCCAGCTCCCCCCAGCAGCCCAGGGACAGCGAGAGGCTGAGCCAGGGCTGTCTTTCGGGAGGAGACTGCCGTTCCGGGACTCAGCAAAGGACTCCATTAGCAGCAGGATCAGACAAACAGCCCTCCTGGCCCCTCGAGAGGCCGTCAGTAACGTAGATTGCCAAAGGAACGCCTGTCCAAAGCCTCCGCGGGGGCGGGCTGGGAGGGCAGAGGTGCGAAGATGGCACTCGGTAGCTCTCTCTGCTGTCCATTTCCCACAAAGGAAGCCGAGACCCGACGAAGTCCACTGCCAGGGGTCTGGCATTTTAACATGAGGACTTGAGAGGCGAGTCAAAACCTGCAGTCGGACACTCTGCCCGGACCCGGAAGTCCGTTTGTCCAGGGATAAGGGCAGATACGAGCCGAGGTCTGCACGTGGACATGGCAGAGGGGTCACTATCAGTTGTTGAGGGGTGAGCACTGGGTGGGGTGGTTCTCATGCCTCCTGGAACCACAAAAGCACCCACATCCTGGGCCCCAGGGCCCAACTTTCCACTTCTGTTTCTTCTGGCACCCAGCTGACTAAACCCACTCTGGGAGGAAGCGGGCTTCTCAGGTTTTTATAGCTCTGAAAGCAGAAGAAGGTCTTTCTTCCTAACTCGCTGCAGATGAAACGGATGGGTTTCCTGGGACAGCTTACATTCTGCCTTAGACCTCATTCTCAAATTCACTCTCGGGGACCCCTGGTGGTGTAGTGCTCACGCCGCCATTCAGAACCAACAGGTCAGCAGTTCGAAACCACCAGCTGCACCGAGGGAGAAAGATGAGGCTTTCTGCTCCCATGAAGAGTTGCAGCCTTGGAAACTCCTCACAGGGGCAGTTCCACGCTGTCCTCTGGGGTCAACTCAGTGATGGTGAGTTTGGTCTTTTGGGTTGGTCTCCAACATAAGGACGAGGGTCGTCAGCTCAGACCAGGTCATCAGGGGCCGAAGAGCTCGATGCTGTCCAGTTTCTCCTCTCTGTAGAGCAGGATGTCCTCCATCAGCTTCCGCTTGGCCTCATTGATCTCGATTTTCAGCGAAGCGTCTGAGCCTGACCGTAACCAGGAAGGAGAGAAGAACAGCTTGGGCACAGGCATTTGGAAAGAGTCGCCATTACAGTTCTTAGAGTCAGACTGCACCAGTCCCTCTCTCAGATCTGAACGGGCCCTGAGCTTAATGGGCATTTTCTCTACTCCACCTTGGTAGGGCAGTCTGAGACCCACCCTTGCCGGGAGTGGGCACTTTGGGGGGGACACTGAGGGCCTCTCTCCTCTCCCTGCTCTCTCCTCCCCCGCCCCCCACCACCACAGAGGAGGCCCGGCAGGAGCCGGTGGAGCCTGGGATCCGCATTGAGCCATGTTCTCCAGGGCCAGGGACATGGTGTGGAAGGCACCTTCCGACTCCCTGTCTCCGAGGACGTCAGAAGCTGGGTGTGAGAGGAGAGAGGGATCATTAAGAGAGCTGGGGGTCTATTGTAAAATGAGGATGCACAGGCATCCAACATGGGGTGGTGACCTGGTTTGGGTTTTCAAAATCCACTCTGGCTGGTGCAGGGCCAGAGCAGGTCCAAGGGGTGCAGAGAGGTCCCTGCCATCATCCCAGCAGGAGCTCGGAGCTCGGCTGTGCTGCCGGGGGAGAGGGCAGGGAGCCGGGGAGGGGTGGGGTCAAGGACTCCCAGGTTTCTCTCTGCAACATCAACCGTCAGAGACTGGCTGGCTGACTAAACGGATGAAGGGATGGGCTGAGGACACACTGGGCCAACCTCCAGTGCTGAGTGCGCGTGCTCAGGTACCCAGACTCCCACGCTCAGAATTACCATCCTGGAGGGGCGCCGGACTGGCACAGGTCTCAGAGGAGGCGGCGTCCTCCACTTCCCGGCTGGCCCCTGGCCCTCCTTCTCCATCCTGGGCAGGGAGAGGCGATGAGGCAGGCCCCCTCCCGGCGGGCTCCAGGCTGGAGTTGTCTACGTCGTCCGTTTCTTCTGGGGTATTAGAGGGGGTGCCTGTGGCCTCGGAAAACCTGCCGCCCAGGGGCGACGTGCCCGTGCCACGGAGCCGCTCCTCCACGGCGTCCACAGGGCCACACACCTGGGGGAGGGGGAGACAACAGCAGCCCTAAGGACCAGCTCACGTCTCCCTCATCTTAAACACTGTGCTTCTGAATTTCCTCACGGCTGCTTAGCCCGAGACACTACACGAATAAAAGGAGGAGAGAGTGTCTGGTGGAGGAAGAGAGACCCTTTTAAAACACAGAGCCAGTGGTGGGTGTCTCATCCCTGCCTGCCATGCCGACTGAGCCCTTTGTCCCCAACACTGCCCTGACAAACCACACTCCCCTGTTCTCTGTCTTCTAGTCCACGGGCCTTCTTCCTGCCTGTGTTTTGGCAAGCTCTCTCTCCCCCCAAACACTGGCATGAGCTGTTCTTTGTGCTGGGATCCCTCTTGGTCTGCTCACCCCTCACTTCCTCAGGAAGTCCTGGGGGGCAGGCCTCATCAGAGGCTGCCTTAGCACTCAGCACACAGACAGCTGCCTTGGCCAACATGACGGAGGGTGCCTTCTGCACCCATACACACCCAGGGCCCGAGCAGCAGAACTGGAAAAGGACTCGATGCCAGGGGCCTGGGGGCAGCTGGGACAAGCCCTGGTTTGACTCCATGGCTCAGGACTCTGGCTCCGGCAGGGCCAGTGGGCAAGGTGGCTGAGCGTGGACTCATGGTCCTGGCTGTTGGCACAAAGTCCTTCTGCGCCCTCATCTCTTTGGGCCTTCACCCACCCCCACCCCCACTGAGACAGGAGCCTCACAGGAGAGCACTGGCGTCGGAAGGTTATTTCAACTGTCGGACCCCTTCCTCAAATGAAGTCACACTGAGAGCCCGTCAAGAGCCTGGAGGCTAAAAGGGGGCACCTCTCCCTGCAGCTCCCTCACCCTCCTTCTGCCACACCTGAAGTAATACACCAAGCTCCCTCGCCGGCAGGGACTTGAAAATTAATGCCTAAGCCCTCAGGGCGTGATTTTGTCCTTAGAAAGATGTGGCAGCGGCCCCCAAGCGGAGGCCGGCTCCGTGGGCTCCCCCTCTACTTTTCGCGGCCCCGAGGAAGGTGCTGGTCCCCATGGGGTCTGCCTTGTCCTCTGCATCCGGCAGGGTAGGCCCTCAGCAGGCAGACCGCCGTGATGCCCCCTCAATGGGGAACTCAGTTCCTGCCAAATCTGCGTCCAAACACTGAATTGTTCCCATGAGGACTACGGGACACCTATTAACCTTGCACTTACAAACTCACAATCACCATCACTGTCTTGGGTACGCGAACGCCATAGAGTTGTTTCTCTGATTTATCCGAATTCACGGTCATTTTTCAACCTCTTCGATGGCCTGGGTTCTCTATGGTCAACACTTTCACATCTTTCGCTACACTCGCCGCCCACCACCTATCCCCCCAGAAACGTTGAGAAGGTCGACGTTGCCAGGTTGTATCTAGCTGTCGAATGAGACACGCGGCGGCCAGATTCAAATTTCACCATGATTTCTTTCTGACTCTATCGCGGCTCAGTGTTCCTCTCGGCTTTGCTGCTGGTCTCCCTAACTTCCTTTGGAGCCGTGGTTGGGGTATCCTACGCAAATGACGCACAAGGCGGAAAAGCGCAATGCCGAGTGCTCTCACGTAGGAGCACAAACGGTGCGTTGTCTGAGAGAGGGCACTTAAGACGGAAGCACCACCTTGTGTCCGAGGGTGGGCCTCACTCTCAGCCCGTGCAGGCTTTTCTGTTCGTATACCAGGCAAGGTGACGGACACTGAGCAGGTTTCTCTCCCAACTTTACTGCTTGGAGCTTTTCAACAATGACTGTCTGCCTGCCCCCACAGCCCTCACCTGCCCTGCCCACCAAGGTGCAGACACATGATCTAAACTTGACTGATCATTTTTTCTCTCTCTAGGTCAGTGGTTCTCAACCTGTGGGTTGCGACCTCTTTGGAGGTCAAATGACCCTTTCACAGGGGTCGCCCAATTCATGACATTGATGAAGTAGCAACAAAAATAATTTGATGGTTGGGGGATCACCACATGAGGAGCTATATGAAAGGGTCGGGGCACTAGGAAGGCTGTGAACTGCTACACTAGGAGGTTGGCCTCGGGACATGGTGGTGCATCCTCCTGTGGACACTGTGGTTCTAGTCCTTCCCTGGAGTCCCTGAGACATCCTGTGGGTGACCCATCGACATCCCTTCATTGCTCGAGGGAACACGGGAGCTGCCTCTGTGCCTTGTCACCAAATATAGCCGTGGCTCACGAAAATGTACCCTGGCAAAGGCAGGGGCTCCCCAGGTAAGGTTCTCACCTCGGCCAGGCTGGCGTTGCGTCTCCGCAGGCAGAGGCAGGCGGCAGTGGCCAGGGCCTCGGCGCAATCCTCGGGGAGCCACCCTGCGTGCTGCTCCAGGTACTTGCTGCAGATCCCTCTCGCCATCACCCTCTCCACACCCACCTTCTTGGAGCAGAGAGACGTGGAGCTACCTGGGATCTCACTGAGGAGCAAATCTTTCTGTGGGAAGAAGGGAAAAGGCAGAGCAGGCCTCCTGAGCTCAGAGCCCATCGCAGGAGCCTCGCCCACCCTCTGGTCTGCCCAATGACACGGGAGCTTCCACGGCTTCCTGAAAACCAGCAGGTTCTCTCCGTGCACCATGACTGCAAGGATCCAGGGAACAAGCGAAGGAGCCACCTGGAGAAAGGCTACCCTGCACACAGGCAGGGCCACTCCATAGCACTCCCGCATCACCAGTGCAGGACGAGGCCGCATCAGATCGGGATAACAGGAGGGTAATAAAATACCCACCCAGAGGGCTGACACGATATAGTGCAGCTGATGCATAAAGAGCAGTGCTTGGCACTGGAGATCCCCTTGCAGAGGAGTCCCGGAGAGGAGATGAGCCAGTCAGGGTGCGATGTAACAACGATGAGAAATACAACCTTCCTTTAATTCCTAAATGTTTCCTCCCCCGCCCCACTACCATGACTCGAATTCCAACTTGCAAGTCTGGCTAGACCAGAGGAGATACACTGGTACAGATAGGAACTGAAAATACAGGGAATCCAGGACGGATGAGCC
>NW_022103928.1:60993133-61001866 GCF_000313985.2 Echinops telfairi | reverse complement strand
GCCACAGTGCACACGCATCCACGCCGCTTCACTGTTCTTCACCAGCGCCAGTGCACACGCATCCGTGCTGCTTCACTGTTCTTCACCAGCGCCAGTGCACACGCATCCACGCTGCTTCAGTCTTCCTTATTCAATGTCCAACTTTCACGTGCATATAAGTGACTGAAAATACCATGGCTTGATAGTATTATGTATACTTATTTTATATATATATACATTTTTAAAATTTAAAAGCCCCAAACTACGGCACCTTATTAGATATATAGTATATATTTTAAATGTCTGTTTCATTAGACACTAAAGTATGCATTATTGACGTGTATCTTTTTAAAAATAAGGTGCACTGGTGGTGCAGCAGTTGCATGCTCGACGGAAAGGATGGTGGTATTTTTCCTTTCAGGAGCCCTGGAATCAGAGTGGTTTCAAGTTGGGCTGCTCACTTCACAGGTCGGCAGTTTGAAATCACCAGCTGCTCCAAAGGAGAAAGACAGGGCTTTCTACTCCTGTGAAGAGTAACAGTCTCAGAAACTCACAGGGGCGGCTCTGTCGGGTCACTGCGAGTCTGCAGCGATGGTTTGGTTGGTTTTGGGTGGCGTAGAGGGTAGTGTGTTGGACTGCTAGCCATGTTGGTCTGCGGTGCGTCACCACCAGCCGCTCCATGGGAGAAAAATAAGGTTTTCTACTCTTGGGAAGATTTGCAGTCTTGGAAACACACAGGGGTGGTCCTCCTTTGTCCTCCGGGGTCACTAGGAGTTGGTCTTGGCCCAGCAGTGAGTATTTGGTTTGTAAGGCAGTAATGAATCTCACTGAGCAATGATCACAGAGTCATCTGGGAGAGCGTGCTGGGAACATTGTGACAAAGGGATCAGCAACTCCACTGGGACCCACTGACCGATCCCAGCTCTCCAAGTAGGGCAGTGTGCCCTGGGGCTCGCTCAGGTTGTGAGACCGCACCGCACCGCCTGAGAAAAGCACTGAGCAGGAGCCTCAGATCCCAGGTACATGTCGGGGCTAGTTGTCCTCACCTGGAACCGAATGGAGGGCCTTCTCAAACCCACTGGGAAGGCGAGATGCCCTAAAAAGATACCAGATAGAAAGTGTCTAACGTAGGGTCAGGCTGTGTGTGCGTGTGCATGTGTGTGAGAGAGAGAGAAGATGTTAGTACTTTAAAAAAATCAAAGTTAATGTTTTTATTGCAGGAATCAGGGGCTTAAAAGGCTTAAACTACCTTCACCACGCTGAGGGCCAGCCTTGGTTGCCTAAACTGTGGAGGAGAAATGAGGGCGGAAAAGCCACGAGAAACCAGTTGTGCTGCTGGTAGATGTTTCCAGGTGCATCTCACACCCTGGCGGGGGCCTCGCTAACATCTGTGAAGCGGAAGGGCCCCGGCCCCCTCGGTACTCTGGGTGGGACGTTGCTATGAGGCGAAACATACCGCCAGGCAGCGGTGACTGGATCCCTTACCAGGTAAACCGGGCTTCGGCTGTTGTCCATCGCAGGGATGCCAGTGAGGACCTCAGCTAAGACCTGCAGAGAACACGGGTTCCATGGTTCACACGCTCTCGCCAAAGGCCAGGCAGCAGATCCTGCCCCAGAGTCACGCACCTCTGCTCGGGGGCCGAGCCTGGGCTCCAAGCGCAGCCCCGACCTTTGTCGGCAGAGGTACTTGCCCAAATTCTGAGACAAGAAAATATCACCACAACCCTCCCCCTGCTAATGACTCCACAGCTGCCCATCCAAAAATCCCATCAATTGAAAGCACGGAGGCTGAGCGTGTGTGTTCCTTATTGGTAACAGGTTCTTTAGACAGTTCCATTGAAACCCATCCAAAAGGATGAGCGGACACTGCTGTGTCCATCTCAGGGGAGCGGGGTCCACGCAAAGGTCTACCCTGTACAGAGGCACCGTGGACGGCCGTGGGAGCGGGAGATGGCAGGGAAGTGTGGTGACAGAGAAGAGGTTCAAAGCCACAGCCTCTCACTTCTCTGAGGCAGCATTTCCAAACTGGATTCCGGGGGACGCTTACACTGAGAGAGAGAGATGCTAAGAAAACAGGGCTCTACCATCCAATCCATTTGGGAACCGCTGTGTGCTGCTTTTCCTCTGGTGGCCACGGGCCAGGCAATGGGCTACTAACCCCAAGGTCAGTGGCTCAGATCCACCAGTCACTGCAGAGGGAAAGATGAGGCCGTCTGCTCTTGTAAAGAGGACAGGCTGGGAAGCCCTAGGAAGGATCACTATGAGTCAGAATGAGTGCAGTGGCAGGGAGTTTGGGGATCGGGGGTGAACTGACAACGCTCACTGCCATATGCAAGGGCTGGTTCTTCCGGCAACAAAAAAACCAGCTCGACTTTGCTACGTCCAGTATTTCCCAAGGTTGCTCGAAAACAAATCCCTCTGTGACACACAAGAAAACTTGTTTCTGCTGAAACATGCACTGACAACGGCTACACTGAACAGGGAACTCTGTGGGAGGGACGGCAGTTTGGCTGAGAAATGGTAATGCCAGTCAGGGATGGAGGCGGGGCTTATTAGGTGGCTGAGTGAAGAATGGGTGAGTAATCGGACGGCATGAATGGATGGATGGATCGATCCTGACTGAATGGGCAGACAACGGATGGTCTAGATAGTGGGCGTTTTGCGGGTCACACACACAGTCGCTGCGCCATGTGCCTTTTTGTTTTGGTTTTAAAGTGTAGAAGCCACTCTCCGTTCACAGGGGCCAGGTCTGGTCTGTGGGCCTGAGTTTGCCAACCTCTGCGGCACTTGGATGGATCAGGTCTCCGAGCCGCTACCTCCGGTGCTGGTGCTGACAAAGCACTTCCTGTGCTCACAAAGGAGCCCAGGGAAGGATAACTGGATGCAGCCCCGCCCGTCTCAGCAGAGAAAGCGGCTCTTACGATTCCACAGCTGAAAATGTCCACTCGTTTCGTCAGCTGCCCCACCCGGATGAAATCTTCCGGCAGGTAAGCAGCGGAGGCCTGGAAGAGGTGGGTTTTCATCAGGGTGTACTTGGACTTCCTGCTGACTGGCCCTGGGGGTGCTCTCGGATGAGCCAACTTGGGGGTGCAGTTGTGGTCCAGAAGCACGTTGGAGCTGCAGAAAAGCAAGCAGAGAACAAGGAAGAGCTGCAAGGGGAGGTTGCCATGGCGACCCTTTCAAAAACAACTCAGTCATGAACAAGGTCGTAAGACCCTCACACAGTGTCTGAGCCATGGAATGCAACCCAAACAGCAACGACCAGGGGTGAAGAATCAGCCTTGCTGCCCCAGGAAGGCATTCAGTGTGGCCAAGGAGGTCAGCCTCTTGGACCCAGATGTCCACACGGACCCACCTCAGCCTGCTAAGCCCAAGAGGCTGTGGTGGGTAGATCCCTTATCAAACTGCTGTGACCCTAAGCCCTGCTGGCCCAGCGGCCTCACGTCTAAATGAACCATCCTTTGTCCCTGAACATGAATGGAATCGAAGAAATGAAATGAATGAGAAAAATACCCTTTACCCAGCCACATAACCCCAGAGAGCTAACTCCAAAAAGGGGAAAGGTTGTTCGTGCAATTCTTCTGGGGAAAGGTGCCCTCTTTACAATGTCGGTACACATTGTTCAGTGTCCCTTTCTTTTTCTTCCCCACAATCTATCAGCCTGCTCAGTCTTTCCATTCTGGTTGTTCCATTTCTATTAATCTAGCTTCCCTGTGCCCACCTCTGCTCTAGGATAAGCATTCACTGTTTGGGCTCAGACAGACCATTATTTACAAGGAGCACAGTGCTCATCGGTGGGATTGCTTATTTGCTGAGCCATGTTATTAGCCAGCTGAAAGGTTACTTCTGGGAGTGTGATGAGTTCTGAACTGAAAGGCCACCTCAGGGTGATATTGGCAGCGGTCAGTTCCCCAGGCCTTGCTTCCACGGCACTGTGAAGACAGCTGTTGTGTTCACACAGCTCGCCTTTCGTTGGCAGCCAGGAGCAAACCATTGACAGCCCCCCCAGGGCCCCGAACCACGATCATAATTGGTAAGTAAATGGTGTGTGAGCACATCCCTGCAATAGAATCCCGAGGAGTTAATAAAATCGCTCCTCTGTAACAGTCCGTGAAGATAATGCTCTACATCCCATTAGGGCAAGTAGTGCCTTAGGTTCGTGAGCAGCCAAGCCATCTCAGTTGCAACTACCGGTCTCTCACTCTCCAGAGAAGGAACCCAAAGACACTGATTCCCCCCACCCCCACCCCAGGACATCAGTCCCCACGGCCCGGAGAGCAGACAAACTAGAATCCAATTACTAGATTACTAGATTAGCTACTAGATGGTGCCCCGCTCCCCCTACCAACTGCTCGGAAAGGGACCCCGTGACAAGGTCCGAGAGAGATGGGAAAGATCAAAATCATAAAGGGGAACAGCCTTGGATAGGCTGGATAGACTGGTGGGAGCCCCAAGACTATGGCCTTTAATGACCCTTCGTCTGGAACTGAACTCACCCCCGTGTTAGGGAGATCTGCCACTCATGGTTGAAAGGGTTGGGAGAGGAGGAGGACTGGGGAACCGGACACACGGGGCAGAAGTGGGACCCATGACAAAACCTTAAGAGAATCGCAGTGGATGAGCTGAGAACGCGTGTGGAACGTCTCTCGTGAACCTGCGATGTGCTCTGTACACCTTTACCTCATTCACAATGAAGAGCTAGAACACAGGCTGAAATGAGGATGGGCACCCTCCCCCCAGGCTTGAATGTCGCGGGCATGGGGGGAGGGGCACGGCCTCTGTTGGTAGCCAGGTGACCCTCTACCTGTAGGTCGAAGAGTTTGGGGTGGTCAGGGACTCAAGAAAGAAGCAGACCAGCAGAGGCCAGTGGCGGAATCAGGAGAGCAGGGTCAGTGGTGACTTCATCTCAGCGTGTCTTAGGAGAGCGAGGCGGGGAAGGGCAACCTTGTACCCCGGGAAAGTGCTCTGGCCAAGTGTGAGTTCTACAGCTCCCATTCGGACCAGATTTGCTGGTATTTTCTGGAATTTCTCACCGTGCAGCCAGGCCCAGGAGGGGTTCTTAGGCTCTTGGGTGGCTGGAGCAGGGTGGCGTGCATTGCTGGGGTGCACAGCTGACTGCAGGCGCTTCCAAGACACAGAGTGGCTTTTACCAAGCAGACTGCACACGAGCTGGAAATACCAGAGGGCTTGGCCCTTGGCAACAGGGGCAGAGCGCTGGTGGGGACAGACAAGCGGTTCATTCAGAGAGCATGATCCAGACACCCTGAAAGCAGACCTCCACGGGCAGAGAGTGACAGAGAGGGAGGCCCCTCCCCACCCTGGCCTGCAGAGGCCCAGCGCTCTCACCTCTTGACATTGCTGTGGATGATGTCCTGGCCGTGCAGGTGCTGCACCGCTCGCAGCAGCCCTGAGCAGATGCTGATGCGCTGGGGCCACGGCAGAGAGCCTGGGCTGCCCTGAGGGGGGAGAAAAAGCCTCACACTTGTACCTTTTTATGTCTTGATGGCAGAGCCCTTGGCTCCTCTAGGCCTCCCACCCCTGCAGCAGGGCAGGGACTCAGACACACACCAGCCGCACAGGCTGTGTGCTGTGGGAAACACACTGTACGTCCCTGGGCCTCACAGTCCTCAGGAGTACAATGGAACTATGAATCCTGTGTCTTTGCCTTACGTCGGAATTCCGGGCTAGGGAGCACACACCAAGGGAGGATGGCGCCAAGCATAGCAGTAAACTGCAGCCCTTTCTATTATTACATGGCTGGGGCTTAAGCACAACAGTCTAGTTCGAGGGGCCCTGGGGACCGTCCTTGTGCGACTCGGCATGTCTCTGGGCAGACTTCCTTGACAAAGGGCTGCCGGAGATTGTGAGGTGAATTCAAGCCTCCCCTGCTACTCCCAGGTACCGCCTCCGTTGCTCTGGGACAGACTCTCTCCCAGGCTAGACCACGGCCTGCTGTTCAAGTGCTGTGTGAGCCCCTCCCCTGGCCACCCTAGAACCGGTCCGGCAAGTTCTTTTGTTCTTCAATGAGATCTGGAGCCAGACACACCCAATCAAAACCTATCCCTTGCACCTGCTCAGTCCGGTGCCTTTGGTCAGGTTGGTTCACCTCCCTTGGGCCAGAGACTCCCCTTTGGAGAGCAGGGGGCCCTCTTGGGTTGGGGAGGGGACAGAAGGAGCAGACGGGCTGAAGCCCTATCTCCGTGTCTGGTGCTCAGAAGAGCTCAGAGTGGCGAGAAATCACCAGGACACCAGGAACAACTGCTGTCTGGTCCCTTGTGGAATCCCGGCCCTCGGTTTGAGGATGTTTACGTAGAGGAGCGTGGGAGCTTTAACATTTCTAAGCTTTAACAAGTATTATACTCATGTGGTCTAACACCCAGAACACACAAAAGAACAACTAGTCAAAGTTCCCCCACCCTGTGCCCCAGCTGCCGGCTCACCCCCCACCCCGAGGGAGGCCGAGGGAACAGTTTCTTGTGTATCTTTCCAGAGGTATTCAAGCACATTCCTTAAATCAGTGGTGAAGTGTGTGTAACATACAATTCGCCATGGTCACCCTTTTGGGGGGCACAGTTCAGTGGTATTCACTGCATTCCCAATGGTGGTCAACCAGCACCTATCTATTTCTAACGCGACTTCATCACGCCAAACAGAAACTCTGCGTGCAAGCAGCAGCAACACCTCCCCTCCCCCTCCCTCCAGACCCCGGTGACCATGAGTCCATTTTGGTCTCTGTGCCCCTGCCTCGTTTACAGGTTGCACATGCAGTATTTGTCCCGTGTCTGGCTTCTCTGACCCAGCATAATGCTTTCAAAGTTCGTCCAAGTGTTGGCAGGTTCAAGAACTTCCTTTTTCTGTGTGGGGAATAATATGCCGTGGCGAGTTCTCATGTCCGTCACATGTTGGCGCGCCCATAGTTGGTAGATTAAAGTCTACGTCCCCCTGTGCACCACGTTCACGGCTTGGTTCTTCCTCTTGCCCTGCTGCACTGGCTAAGGCTTCCCGAACAACGTTGATGAGATGAGCGTTAGGGGGACAACCTTGTCTCGTTCTGGACTTGAATAAGATGCTCTTGCCAAATAGGTTTATAGCTTACTCATCTGAGGTTGGTTATCAGATCTTATCTCCTCCCCACCCCTATCTGATCTTCTTGAGCCCTGTCTGGTCTCCCCTCTGGATGGCTTCTCTCCCCTCTGGGCTCCCCGAGGTCCTTGCTGAGCCCCAAGTTCTCTGACCACGATCCAGATCCTTACCTGGAGTCTGTCCTGTAAGGAGCCGTTTGCCATGTACGGGTGGATCAAACCCTGGAACCGGGCTCCAGTGCAGAAGCCGAACAGAGGTAAGACGTTGGGGTGGCAGCATCTGAAATCAAGCATCAGTGCAGGGGTGAAGGGCCAGGCAGGACCACCGAAGGCGGCTCTGCTTCTTCCCGCCCTCCCTCTGGGGCAGTCAGTCCCTCTTGGTACCAAATACTCCACCTCTCACCGAGGGCCCAGGACCAGCGGGGAAAGATGAAACCAGTCTACCTCAGGGAGCCCTAAGTCTAATTGTCCTCATCCTGCCTCTATTGTGTAGCATTTGACACCTAACCAATCCATCTTCTGGAAAGAGAATCGCCGTGGTTAAGGAACGTGCCCAGCATCCCTCGCTGGCAGGTAGAGGGGCCGTAACCAGATCACAGGTCCATCTGACGTCTGCCTCCAAGAACGGGGTTCTTCCTGGGGCACCTCTTCCTCGGCCTCTGAGTCGCCCTCCCCTCCAGAGCCACCTCCTGCCTCTCTGACTACTCATTCTTGGTCTTCTTCACCAAGACCCTCCTCTGAGAGGTGAGTGTCCCCCCAGCCACGGACCTTTCTGATGGTCTTATCTGCTGCTCCACTAGTTACCTTCTGCCTTTCAGAGGAAAACAAAACAAAATAAAGTCCATTCCGACTCACGGTGACCCTGCAGACGCAGTAGAACTGCCTCACTGGGTTTCAAGTCAGCAGCCACACCTTTCTCCCAAACTGCTGACCTTTCTTCCCCTTAGCAGCTGAGTGCTTACCTAGCTCCTGGCTTGATGAGGGCCACTCCCAAATCGCTCATCTCTAGCCTCACGCTAACTAACCTCTAACCTGAGTGTCTAATTGCATCTGATGGTCTAGGTCTGTGTTTCTCAGAGTTGGGGGTACCACCCCCAGGGGGACACGGAACGATGGGGGCACTGGGGGGGCGGGGTCTGCAAAAGCAGATGGCTCCACTCCATCCTGGGTCATGGCCTGCAGAACAAGTGTTTAATTGCCAGGGGGGTACTGTTTACATTTTTGTTTTGTGTTTTTCCTGGAAAGGGGGCACTGGAACGAATAAGCTTGGTCTGGGTCAGCTGTTCATAGCAGTAGCAAAACGACAGTGAGGAAGTAGCAACGAAACGAATTTTATGGTTGGGGGTCACCACCACACGAGGACTGTATGAAAGGGTCGCAGCGTTAGGGAGGTTGAGAACCACTGGACTAGGCGAACACAGCAGACTCAGAAGTCCCACACGGACTTCTCCATCCATGTTGATGGTCCAGCAAAGGGCACTTCTGTCTACCTAGCTTCCTCTGGGTCCTAAAGTTCTTTTTTTTAAAAATCATTTCATTAGGGGCTCATATAACTCTTATCACAATCCATACACATGTCAACTGTGTAAAGCGCATTTGTACATTCATTGCCCTCATCATTCTCAAAACATTTCCTCTCCACTTAAACCCCCGGCATTAGGTCCTCATTTTT
>NW_022103928.1:60960647-60992598 GCF_000313985.2 Echinops telfairi | reverse complement strand
TCCACTCCGCACTCCCCCCATCATTCACTATGGTAAGATTTTTTGTTCTGATGATGCCTTGTACCTGATCCCTTCGACACCTCGTGGTTGCATTTTTTTTTTTTAAGGAACTTTCAAAACTAACCCCTCTCCCGTGCCTCGGCTCAGCGCCTGATCAAATCTCTCCAGACCTACTGCAAATGGCCTGACCTCTCTGCCCTTCTACATACACCCCCCACACCCCCAGTGCATCCTGCTTCACGATGTCCACACTCATGAGTTAGCTGTCTCCACGCCGGTCTCCCCGCTGGGCCATAAACTTCTCTAAGATAAGGGGTGCAAGTCTTTTGAGTCTGTACTCCTAGAACCCAGGAAAGGGGATGGGTTGACAGTTCACGTTTGCTGACACCATCGATGAGGAGAGGGGCTTATGCTTCCAGTTTGAATTAAACGTGTGCCACAGGGGGCACTGCCCACAAGATGGGCTGACACCCTGGCTGCAACCACGGGCTCAAACGTCAGAGCAATCTTGAGGACAGACGGTACAGGACTGGGCGGAGTTTGCCTACGAGCTGTCGCTACAAGTAGGCGCTGGCTCCACAGCATCTAACGACAATGACAAGGACAACAAAGAGATGCATGCTGGTGCCTCCTTCCACGCGCAGATGCATGTGCCTCTGTCCACATGTGCCTCCTTCAACATGCATGTGCCTCCTTCGACATGCATGTGCCTCCTCCGACATGCATGTGCCTCCTCCACATGCATGTGCCTTCCTTCAACACACATGTGCCTCCTTCCACGTACATGTGCACCCTTCCACATGTGTGCCTCCCTCCATGTGTGTGGGGAACAGAAGGATTTCTCTTAAGTTGTCTCCCCAAAATATATGCCAGACTTAGCTTGAGAATAATTGTTCACTAGGCAGCGGAAATAGGTCAGAGGTTATTCTCCTTAACATCAGCCATCTAGAGCGTCCAGACTGTATAGTCTGACTCACCCCAAATAGGGCCCATTCCTTTCTTGAAGCAGTGCCCATAGGCAAGCCCGGGACCACTCTAAGATGACTAAGCTTAGGTTAGTTACTATCTTGCCACACATGCCCCCTATTCTCTCCTCTTACTATTGCACATTCACCCCTAGGTCATCCCCCTCCTATTGCTTGTATTGCCTATGTTACAACCCCTCTCTATGACGTAGGTTGTTATCTGCTATCAGGGGGCTTGCATGCCTCCCAGGATAGTAATTGCCTGCTTTATTGTATGAGACACCAGAATGATCAAACCTGTTCAAGGATGAATTGTATTGCCCCTCTCTGTGATGCATGATGCTGTGATGTATCCCCCTAAAGTAATATGATGCATGGTTAGCAATAAATAAGGAGAGCTGCTCCTCAAGGGGGGCTGCTCCCAAGAGGTGGCTGGCCGAGGGTGGCTGGCAAAGGGCGGCTGAGGAAGGAGGGCTGCTCCCATGAGGGCTGCTCCCATGAGGGCGGTGGACGAGGGGGCAGCTCCCGCGAGGGAGGGAGGCGGCTCCTGCTCTGGCAGCTGGGTTCCCCCCACAAGGACCATCAAGCGGGGCGGAGGTAAGCAATGCTACCATGTAATATGTATGAATGTATTGTTGTATTATCTCTCATGCTCTTGATGACTTTAATATAATACTTATATATCTCAACCGTACAATTGTGCATTACTGAACCCAGAAGTAGTATTACTGAACCAGTGAGTTCAAGCAGTGGGTGGGGCTGGAACCCCACCTCCTCGGCGTCACTTTTAATTTAATACTACACATGTGCAAGTGACACCTCCACATACATGTGCCTCCTTCCACATACATGTGCCTCCCTCCATGTGCATGTGCCTTCTTGTACGTGCATGTGCACCCTTCCACATACATGTGCCTCCTTCCACATGCATGTGCCTTCTTCCACATGTATGAAGAGGGAAACAGAATTCGACAACAAACCCAAATATGAGTGTAAGTGTGGTTACTTAGAGGGCTCTGGAAAGAAGACAGCCCACTCCCTTCTCATATCTCTGATTCATAAAGATATTCCACAACAGGCAGACAGGCTCACTGGCCCCAGGCTCCCCCAAGCAGAGGAGGCTCAGCCTGTCCCTTGCTGAGGCAGGGTGACCTTTGGTTGGTGTCCAGCCTCACATGGTGGGTTCAGTGTGCATGTAAGTCCATCCGTCAGTGCCAGCAGGGCCAGGACGAGGCCTACATCTACCGACGGTTCAGAATGTCCCCTTCTCTTGCCCACACCTCTCCTGGGAGGCTCCCTTTGCATGTCCAGCCCTAGCGTCCTCAGCTGTAAAAGGAGGGGCCAGAAGACAGCTGTTGGCAGAGAATTGTTATGCTGGCCCAGTGACAGTGGACTCTCCGTCAAGGTCCAGGTACTAAGTATTTGAGGGTTCACAGGCCACACGGTCTCTGGAGCCACCGCTCAATCTACATCTACGGTCACACAGGAAAGCAGCCACTGACAGCAGCAAAGGGAGGCGGAGGCAGCGGATTCCCAACACCAATCCTGGCCTGCAGGCCTCAGGTCAGTCTGCTGCTCTGTGGAGGCGGAGTAACACTGTACCCTGTTTCCTCCTCCTTGGAAGGAAGGAAGGCACGAAGCTCAGCCAGGAGGGGTTCCCATCATTCTATCCATGCACACAGCAGCATGGATTCCGGAGCTGGATCACCTGGGTTTGACTCCTGACAGCACCACTAACTGGCGGTGTGACCTTGGATAAACGATTAACCTCCCTGGGTCTCATCATCTCAGTCCTATGAAAAGTTACATCACAGTAGAAACTACACCACAGGCCTATTGTAAAAAATAAGTGTGTTTACACATACGAAACCTTTACAGCATGCCTGGGGCATAAACCCAGTCAAACCCATGGGCCCTGAGTCGATGCCGACTCACGACGACCCTAGGGACCGGAAAGAAGGCCCCGTGTGGGTCTCTGAGGCTGTGGATGTTTACAAGAGCCTCCTCTTTCTCCTGAGGAGCGGCTGGTGGGTTCTAACTGCCGACCCTGCAGTTTGTTTTGTTTTTGTTTTTTTTTTAACATTTTATTAGGGGCTCATACAACTGTTATCCCAATCCATACACACACATCAATTGTGTAAAGCGTATTTGTACATCATTGCTCAAAACATTTTCTCTCCATTTAAACCCCCGACATTAGGTCCTCATTTTTCCCCTCCCTCCCTGCTCCCCCCTCCCACATGAGCCCTTGATAGTTTATAAATGGGTATTTTGTCATATCTTGCCCTGTCCGACTTCTCCCTTCATCCACTTTTCGGTTGTCTGTCCCCCAGGGAGGAGGTCACACACAGTTCCATGTAATCGGTTCCCTCTTTCCTACCCATTCTCCCTTTACCCTCCCTGTTTTGCGACCCTGCAGTTTGAAGCCCAACATGTAACCCACTATGCCACCAGGCTCTGCACCAGCAAGGGTAGCTATACTGTCACTAGTACAAGAATGCGTTCGAGGGGAGGCTTACCGGAGACAAACCTGCACCTCCATCTGGAAGAATCTTCCAACGGACCCTGAGCTTGAGCAGGCTGCCTGTGGAAAAGCACATTGAACCATGAACACCCAGCCTTACCCGGCCGGGACCCTCCAACCCCTGCAGAAACAAAGAAGTGCTTGCCTCGCTGAGCTTCTTGAAGACGAACGGGGTGCCTTGCCTTTGCCCTCGGTAGACGGCAGCAAAGGTGCCCTCACTGATCTTGTGGTCTGGGTTGAAGTCATTGGTCGCCTGGACCACGTCTGCCTCCCTCCAGAGAAGGCTGTCTCCGGCCAGGCTCCCCAGCTTCCCCGGCTCCTGAGTAGAGGTGTAGAAATCCTGGCAACCAGACACAGGACAGACGTTACTGTGGGAGCTTGTTTTCTCCACTACCTCCCAGAATCTACAACATCAGAGCTCAGGGGGAAAAAACACACCAACCAACCAACCAACCAACCAGCCCAGCTCACCGCATAGAGTCAACACTGACTCATAGCACCCTCTGTGGGTTTCCGAGACCATGAATGTTTAGGGGAGTAGAAAGCCCAGTCTTTCTCCCCAGGAGCTGTTGGTGGTTTCGAACTGTCAACCATGCAGATCACAGCCCAACGCGTAACCATTACACCACCAGGGCAACCCAGACACAGGACAGATGCTACTGTGGAAACTTGCTTTCTCCTTTGCCTCACAGACTCTAGGGCAGCAGTTCTCAACCTATGGGTCGTGACCCCTTTGGGGGTCGAACAACCCTTTCACAGGGGTTGCCTAAGACCACTGGAAAACATATAAATATTTCACAATATATAATTACATGTTATTTTTGTGATTAATCACTATACTTTAATTATGTGCAATTTGTAACAATGAAAATACATCCTGCATATCCGATACCTACATGTCGTCATAACAGTAGCAAAATGATAGCTATGAAATAGCAACAAAAATAATGTTATGGTTGGGGGTCACCACAACTTGAGGAACTGAATCAAAGAGTCGCGGCGGCGGCATTAGGAAGGTTGAGAACCACTGCTCTAGGACATCAGACCTGGGAAAGGGCCCGGCCATTCAGATTCTAAAACCACTGATGACTCAGTGCATGCAGGCTCCACAGAGACGCGGTGTCAGCGTGGGATCGGTATGGTGGGTCCTTCCAGTTTTGATGAAATGCGGTCATTTACTCGTGTGTGTGTGTGTGTGTGTGTGTGTGTGTGTGTGTGTGTACACGCGCGTGTGTGCATTCACACTCATGGATGAGAAGTGCCTGTGTTTGGGGCAGTGGAAATTAGGTGAGGGTGTTAGATCTCTCCCTCTAGTGGGGGAGGTAGACCTCAGTCCTTGGCTCCACGCGAGAAAGAATTCACGTTGAAGCCTGGTTTGTGATCCAAGTGAGTTTTATGAAAGTTAGAAGCAGTTTCAGGTTCTACAGTAAGTGGAACACGAGTCAGACAGAGTCCCCGGCACCATTGCGGGGCCTCGGCCCAGCCACACTGCATTGTGTGACAGCAGCTGGGGGAGAGAGCCAGAGAGCACACTCCTGGCCTTTTCAGCCCCACCCCTTGGGAGGCGTGGCCAACAATACTGGTCGACCCCATCGGCTGAATCAAATTCACCTGGCCCAGATGGGCCAATCCAGGTGTAACGCCCACCTAGGTGTACCACCCCTTCCTGGCCAGGGGCTTGAACCTAACATGGGTAATTTCCATTCTCATATGTACAGTATCCTCAATCTATGGGCATGACCTATAATGGTCATGAAGGAGCTTCCATTACCCAGGGAAGAGTGCTACAAAGGTCACGTGGAGGTCTGTGCTCAAATCCAAGTTCCTCCTTTAATGTGCTGTTGCCCTGAGCACGTTGCTTAACCCCAGGGGCCTCCATTGTCGGGAGCACCGACGAAGGTGACAGGCCATCAGGGGAGCATTTCGAGGACAATGTCCGATCAGAGTTCGCTCAGAGATGGGCATCAAGAAAATCAGTGGGCTAGAGACGGTCACACAACAGGCCAATGGCCAGGCTGAGTGTCCCATCCTGGTCCTCTACCTGGTCTCCATGCTGGGCCAGACGCCCTGCTATAAAAGCATACAGGTTCGTAGACCAAACGTGGTTCTGGGTAATCAGAGCTTCAGAGACCACATGTATGTACAATCTATGTTTTTACAAATAGCTTTGCTTCCATGACTTCCCTTTATAGAACATGTTCCTATGCATAAATTTAAGTTTGCTCACACTAACTGCACAAAGCAAAGGGTTAGGCAGAGCCTCCCTTCATTGCTTACTGGGTGGCAAGGATCAGCATGAGTCCGATTCCCACTCGGAGATGGGGCCAGTCTCCACCTTCCCACGTCTCCATTATCCTTGTGGCCCGTCCCTCCCTCCTGTGCCACTTTCTTATCCCTGGCCACCCTGAGCCATGTCAGCACATGCAAATTAGGCCTCTGTCCCCACAGTCCATGCCTGACAGTCCCCCTCACCGAGTCAGAGTCCACAAGGGAGAAGGACTCCCTCAACCTCACACCCACCGGGCTGACACCAGCCTCTGCTGGCTCACTGACCTCCCTCTCAGCAGCTCACAGAGTTCATGAAGACTGAGACCGTCCTTACTGCTGCCCATGTCTCATACGCAGGAAACATGTGAGCTAAGAGAGATGCAAGAGCTTTGCAGGGTCCCACAGGGGACCTCCGCTGTCCCCAGGGGCAATGCCACCTTCTCCTGCGTACAGCTGTCATCACCAACCCAAGAGTCCAGCGACTTCTACTCGTAGGACCCTCACAGCCCTGACTGACTGCCTCAATCCAGAAATGTGCATGAGCTATTGCATCGAGTTGCCAGGCCCAGGACTTGGGGTGCCCGGTCATTCCACACAGCTGAGAGGTTTTACGTAATCAAACTCCAAACCAAAGCCACTGCCAACGAATCACTCTAGCTCACAGGGACCCCATAGCGCGGGCAGAGTAGAACTGCTCCTCTGGGTTCCCACGGATGTGAGTCTTCACAGAAGCGGAAGGCCTCATCTTGCTTCCACGGAGCAGCTGGAGGGGTCAAACTGCCGACCTTGCGGTTCTTGGTGCAACACATAAGCCACTAGGGCTTTTCCTAATAAAGGCGCCTCAGCTGCTACAGAAATCCCAGTGGTGCTCGTTGAGAAACCACAGATAAGGTCAGCCTGAGCTCTCTGTCCCCCAGGTACACATGCTTCTGTTACAAAAAATCACCCACAGTGCCATTATCCACTGAACCCTAATGAGCAACGTCAGGATTTAGTTAATGAAAGGGGGACCATGCTGCATACGCAGATTTCATTTTTGGTGTTTCCACGCATATCACGATTATCCCAAGTATTTAAATGATCTCTCAAAACAGGGCTAATTGTTCAAAGCAAACAGCCTGGATTTGATTTGGCAAGTCTGTTTTGTGGGGGGGGGGACTTCATGGGTCAGGCCCAGCCAAATCTAGCTTCCCCAGCAGGTGTGCCTGGTGCAATCCCCAGTGTTTGTGGGAATCCCCCAAACCATTTAATTCCTCTTTAACATAACAAGAACAAAACAAAATGTCTAGAGTCAAAGGAAATACTTTTTATTTTTCATCCAACCTGGACTTTGTCTCTATAACCAACACAATCATAAAATGTGATTTCTAAAAACTAATTAATTAATTTAATTTTAAATGTATATGTGTGTGTGTATATATATGTATATATAAAATTTAATGGAGGAAAGAGCCAGTGAGAAGGCAGAAGCACCGGAGCCCATGGGTGTCAAAGTGTGGCGCTGAACCATGTCACTGGAAATTGAGAGTAGCGTCAACACGTGGGGAGGAAGGGGCTGTAACAAATGACTGTTGTAACCACTACATCTGGAGAGAGAGTGTCAGTCATCAGCTCTGGTTTAAACACAAGTAACTGGAAAGGCTCATTAAGAGCTGGTCTCACTAAACCACTGTCGCCCCCATCCCCACCCCACTCCGGCCCTCCCCAGTTTGGCTGATTTCTGGAACTCAGTCTCTGGGCCTCCTTCCTCCTCACCCTCAGGGAGTAAAGAAGCTGCATTTTGCCAAGGGAGCCCGGGGTGAGGGGCTGGGTTTACCTTTGCGTTGGGGGAAGCAGGGAGGTTGCTCGTTAAGGAGTGAGGGGTGTCTTCTTCAGAAAGAGACAGGAGAGAGCACTGCTGAGCGTCTGGGGCTGGAGCGGACCCTGTAAAGGAGGACAAGTGCTGGAGGGTCTCCCTGCCAGTCCCAGCCCCCTGCAGCCATTCACTCCCCACACGTGTCCCGACACACAGTGATGGCAGCAGCCAACACACTCCTCCAGGCCTACCTCAGCTAATCCTCATGATGCCCTGAGGAAGGGCCACTTGTCCCCCTCTAACAGGCGTGAGAGGGAGCAACCAGGGATCCGCTTGATTTTGCTCAGGGGATGCAGAGTTGACGGTGCTGGTGAGATAGCTGGGAATGGGCAGCAAGGATGGCCGCACGGTGGGAACACAAGTCAGGGACGCCAGATCCCACACACAGAGGTGTTGCATATGTGATACAGCCCAGATGTGCAGACGTGTTGCCTTGGCATATGTGAGACGGACTAGACATGTGGATGTGCTGCCTTGGCAAGAAGGGCTTCCGCCCAGTGGACACAGGAGGGCCTCCAGGCAGTGGACCAGAGCAAACAAAGGCGTGGTGGTGGGGAAGTCCCGGGTCAGGAAGGCCCCTTAGTTAGCAAACATTGCATCATGGCTGGCACTGTGCTGAATGCTTTACACACATGAACCAATCCTCACAGCAATGCCGTTCCAGCTCCTCTTTGCAGGTGGTGAAGCTGAAAGAGATGTTACGCAACTTTTTCCAGGGCGTACTGCCCATGGCAGGGCCAGCGTGGAACCGGCTGGCTCCGGAGTCCCTCGTGCGTGAAGATAAGTGAGGAAAGCAAGCTTGACAAGTTCAGGGCCAGTTAAGTCAGTTCAGGGGGCTGGCATTTCCTCACTAGGATTCAGTGTGGGGCCGGCCGGCTGACCGGGTTGGAGAGGGCAGCAGGCAGGGAGCAGTCAGCTGTGACCAAAGGCCATAGGCTCCCTTAATTTCTGGAAATATCCTGCTGCAGAGATGGTCTCTGAGTTACTCGGGGGCTGGCTCTTACAAGGGTTCCTGGGCCCAGCTGACCTCAGGGCCACTGGCCAAATCCACTGGGTTGAGGCATTCCCAGGTTACAACATCAGGAAAGAGGAAATCAACAAAAGGGGAAGAGCAGCAAGTAATTGAAACTTTGATTACAAAAGGGTGCATTCAGAAGACTGGAAACAGCACCGGGGCCAAACTAGAATCATCTTAACCAAACTGCCACCCAGGCCAAAAAGAAAACTAACACCCAGAAGCCATCACCGAGTCAACGCCGACTCCTGGCAAGCAGAGTGGCAGAAGAGCTCGACCCCAAGTGGCTTCCAGAGGCTGACTTCTCAGAAGCAACCCACACGCCTTTCTGTAGGTGCCTCTGGGGAGACTCAAGCCTCCAACCTTTGGGCTAGCGGCTCAGCGTGTTAATCATTTACGCCAGGATCCCCAAGAACCCAGGCAGGAGCTGATAAAACCCTCTTTACCTGAGATAAGGTCTGGGCTCCTTTCAGCATGAAGGAGGCCTGGCACAAAGGCTGCCCTGACCCTCCTTTCTTGGGTCTTCTGTAGCCCGAGTCTCTGTGGCACGAACACACCTGGCAGACCTCCAACCATGTGCCCTGAAATCCATTCCCGAATTTGCAGTGCAGTCACCTGCCCCTGGCTCCCCACCATGGGCTGATGTGGTCAGGGTCGGGAGTGAGGCACATGTGACCCCTGAGACAATTCTGGTAGCTGACTCAGGACTCCCCGAAAGACACTTCCTCCGTGTCTTTCTTTCCTCTCTCCACGTCCCCCAAAATACATCCATATCCTAATCCCTGGAATCTATCAATGTGATGGTATTTGGGGGAAAAACAATGTGGTGTTTATAATCTGCTCTGATCCGCACAGGCAGATGTTAGTAAAACACGGGCAGCACATCTCATCCGGGAATCCTCTGCCTTTGTTCGAGATCCACCCGACATCAGCAGTGATGTCCCTCATCCCAGTCTCGGAATCCAAACCTGGCTTGGGTTTCTGGTCGTTCCCTATCGATGTTTTTGCCTTATCTTTCACAAAATCTTATTTGCCTGCGATAATATCTTAAGGCTGTCGTCTGAAATGTCCCACATTCTGTCCACTCTCTTTGGAACGCACTCATATGGGAATCTTTTCCAGCTGGTGGCAGGGGTGTGCCTTTGGCGTTGCATCAGCTTGTCGGAGTACCTCACCTGGTATCCCGATTCCTAGAGCCTGGCTTCACACCGAAGCGCTCAGAGCAGCCTGGACTTCCTCCGTGAGCACCTGCAGGTCTTTATCACATGGCGGACAGCTCCTTTTGGTGCAGCGACTCTGTGCGTTCTCGCATCTTCTCGTGACGCTGCCTGCGCGGTTCAGTAGGTGGTCCACAGGACCCGTCAGTGCCACAACTCCAGGCTCGGTTCGGATTTTTCCTTCGATTCCTTCAGCGTCAGAGAGGCTGAGTGTGTCCTTCCCTTTGGATTTTCCAGGTCTTTGCACATTTTATGATAATACGTCTCTCTTCCCAACCACTCTTCTGCTTGGGTCTTTTCCGCCATCGTTTCTGCAGCTACTCAACATTCCGGAGAACATTTAAGTCTCTTCTGACATCCTTTTCAGTCTCCCTTTCCTGTCTTTCTAACGGCCTTTTGCCTTCTTCGTTTCATGATAAAAACAAAACAAGCAAATCCTCCCTGTCGTCAGATCCAAGCTGACTCACAGCGACCTCCCTGGAAGTTTCTGAGGCTCTCACTGTTGACTGGAGGAGAAAGCCCAGTCTTTCTCCCGAGGAGCTGCTGGTGGTTTTGAACTGCCGACCATTTTTGATTGCAGCCCAACGTGTAACCACCACACCACAAGTATGGTGCCATCCCATAGTTCATCTGGTCTTTGGTCAGTGTATCTGGTTCGTGATCAGTGGATCCGGTTACAGTCAAATCTGTTCTCGAGATGGTCTCTGAATTCAGGTGGGAGACGGCTCTTGTACTCTTGTTTCAATTTTCTGCCTTGAAAGTAGTACGGTCAGAATGCTTCTAAGAAGTGAGGACAGGAGCTTTTATCTCAGGTCACATAATCAGGAAGAACCAGCCCATAGAGAAGAACACCAGGTTTGGTAGAGTAGAGGTCAAGAAAACAGTGGGAGGCCCCAGTGTGACAGGTTGAAATGGGGCAACATCTCACTCTGCGTGTCCATGTGACTGAGAAACAGCCGCAGCAGACAGACAAGGCATATCCAAACCTGTGAGAGAGCAGTGTGACCGTGGGAGCAGAGGTTGGAGTGATGTAGCTACAGGTCAAGGAATCCGAGCAGCCCCCAGAAGCTGCTTTGGAGGAGGAAAAGACGAGATTTCACCCATTAGCCCTCCCCACCCCAACCTCGAATCCAAGCCCGTGGTCCAGATGCCAGAATCCTGGCCTCTGGAACCGTGTGAGAGTGAGTGTGTACTGTTTCAAGCTGCTGAAGTAGTTAATGCGTTACGGCACTCCTGCTTGCTTGCCGCACCTCCTCCAGTCCCCACCCAGCAGCAGCCTGGCTCTGGAGGCTGGGCCCCATCCCCATCGTCTGGCTGCCTGCCACATCTGTGCACCGGCTGCCCGGCTGCCCACCTGCCTAGGAGGGGCAGCTGTAATTCATGTCGCTCACCCTGTCTCAAACAAGACGCTCCTCGAACCCTAGGTCTCTGTGCTACTGCTGCTGCTGCTGCTGGGTCTAGCAGAGTCGATTCCGACCCACAGGAACCGCACGTGATGGAGTCAAACCGCCTCCCACCCTCCCACCCCACACCACCGGGTTCCTCCACTGTACATTCACAGGTCTTTCTCCCTCGGAGCTGATGGGGGCAGGGTGTCACCCGGCCAGCCCTGTTAGTGCCTTCCTCTCTGTGCTAGCTGTGTGTCTCCTGTCACTGCGCTGACTTCTGCCCTGTGGGTGGCCCATCCCAGCACCGGGTCCCAGGGCAGAGACCCCACTGGGCATGTGGTCTCTGTCTTCTCCTTCTGCTGGGTTCACACACCCAGCCACCTTTTTCTGGTGACTCAGCCGGAGTTTGCCCTGCAGGTGGAAGCAGGTCTCCTGTTTGGGGAGCTCCGTGGCCTTCTCTCACCCAGATGGGAACTTCCCCAGCAGGGGTGGAGGGTGGGGTGGAACACACAGACTTAGCCCATCTATTTATCCCTGTGGTTTGGGGGCGGGATCTGGGTCAATACCACAGGCAGACACACTGAAAAGGAACAAGAAGTCCTTTCTCTCCATGTCTTCTCCGCTTCCCCCTTTTCCATTCTCATCAATCAGTTCCTTGTGCTCGGCACTGGGAGGCGGCCTGAACCAAACAAACCAAGCAACCCAGCTCACTGCCATCAAGCCGATGCCAACTCACAGCGACTGGATTCAGAAGAGCCATCTTTCCATCCTCCAGCAGGACAGACTGCCGGCTCAACAGGGACATGGGATGGAATGGGAGTTGGCCAAAGCATTGACAGAAGAGACTCGGGGGGAGAGGCCTGGGCCTCCTGTGTGCCCCGGGGTGGTCAGAGGGATGGGGGGCACTCTCAGGTCACAGAGCCTCCCTAGGATTTGCTCAAAGTATCAGAAGTCACTGAAGCTGCGTGGTGGGCATTGTGCGCTCGCGAGACACTGCTCTGTGCTTCTGCAGGAGCTTTGAGGCTTTAAGTGGCAAAATGTTTAAAAAGAACATCCAAGGGAGGGGTGGGACATGGGTCCGGAAAGCAAGCAGAGCAAGACGCAGGTTCTGTGTTGTTGACCATCCCAGAAGCTGGATGATGGGGACACACGGACTCATTGTCCCACATTCTGTGCCTTGGCAGGTGTTTGAAACTTTTCATAATAAAAAAGAAGAGAGTGTAAGTTCCTTTGAAAACCCCTTCTTGACGTCTCGTCATAGTGGCTCATGCAGCACCTGTCCTCGAAGGAGACAGGCCTTCAGAGGACAACTGCCCCGTAACAGCAGGTTTTAAAAGGCCAAGTGTGGGGTTACTCACAGAAAGAACAATTCCCTGGCGGTCAGCCGGGAGGAGATGATGGAGGGAGGTAGCAGAGACAAGCTAATTCTGAGGACGGGAAAGGAAGGGCAATATGCAGTAAGTGGGGAGTCAGCTCAGCTCGCCCAAACCCAATGAAGATGTGGATGGTCCGCAACCGCCGGAGATGCTGGAATGTACCACAAGAACAGTAGTGGCAACTGAACATGTGAGTGGTCCCATGTGAGGAACAGAAGGATTTCTCTTAAGTTGTCTCCCCAAAATATATGCCAGACTTAGCTTGAGAATAACTGTTCATTAGGCAGCGAAAATAGGTCAGAGGTTATTCTCCTTAACATCAGCCATCTATAGCGGCCAGACTGTATAGTCTGACTCACCCCAAATAGGGCCCATTCCTTTCTGTTATTGTTCCCTCAAAGCAGTGCCCATAAGCAAGCCTGGGACCACTCTAACATGACTAAGCTTAGGCTACCATCTTGCCACACATGCCCCCCTATTCCCTCCTCTTACTATTGCACATTCACCCCTAGGTCATCCCCCTCCTATTGCTTGTATTGCCTATGCTGCAATCCCTCCCTATGACGCAGGTTGTTGTGAATTGTATTGCCCCTCTCTGTGATGCAGAATGCTGTGATGTATCCCCCTAAAGTAAGATGATGCGTGGTTAGCAATAAATAAGGAGGCTCCCTGGTTCTGACGAGGGTGGCTGGAGAAGGTGGCTGGCCGAGGGTGGCTGGCCGGAGGTGGCCGGCCGAGGGTGGCTGGCAGAGGGCGGCTGAGGAAGGAGGGCTGCTCCCATGAGGGCAGTGGACGAGAGGGCAGCTCCCGCGAGGGAGGCGGCTCCTGCTCTGGCAGCCGGGATCCCCCCACGAGGACCACCAAGCGGGGCGGAGGTGAGCAATGCTACCATGTAATATGTCTGACTGTATTATTGTATTATCTCTCATGCTCTCGATGACTTTAATATAATGCTTATATATCTCAACTGTACAATTGTGCATTACTGAACCCAGAAGTAGTATTACTGAACCAGTGAGTTCAAGCAGCGGGTGGGGCTGGCACCCCACTCCCCTGTAACATTTTTAATTTAATACTACAGTCCCAGAGGGAGCTGTGTACACTGCGGACAGTGTGGAGTACATGCCTCCACACGCACAGGTACACTTGTGTAGGTGTTGCATGTATAACTTCACTCACTGCCAAGTCCACCTTACAGGACAGGGCACAACTGCCCCTGCGGGTTTCCAAGACTGTACATCTTTACAGGGGTAGAAAACATCGTCTAGCTCCCTGAGAGCGGCTGGTGGTTTTGAACTGCTGACCTTGTGGTTAGCAGCCCGACGCATAACCACTGTGCCCCCATGGCTCTTTCTTTCCCCTTGATGTATAGCCTCATATATGTAATAAACATAACATAGAGCACACAGGACACTGATGGAAATTCCCTACAAACATCTAAACACCTGATAAGACAGTGTAACTGGGCGTGAAGGCTACAGACCACGGTCTTGGGAAACAACTAGGTCCATCAGCTCAGAGATAATGTTCTGCATCTCACTGGGTGAGTTGCATCTGGGTTGTACATCTGTGAGCAGCATCTAAGGGGCATCAACCTGTCTCCTCTCATCTGGAGCAAAGGTGAGGACAAAAACCAGACACACCAGGAAGCCATCTGTCCACAGGCTTCAGGGCCCATGTGACCCAGGACCCCACAGAGGACCGAGTGCTGAACTGCCCTGCCCCTCCAGCCCCTCACAGGGCACCCCCCTCCCACTACCCGGCGTGGAGGGTGCCTTGGCCCACCCATCTGCACCCAGATGAGAGGGTGACTGGGTGACAGATGACACCAACCCTGGTGTCACTGTTGCCTTTGCAACCCCTCCTCCTGTGTCACAGGCCTGGTGCTGCTGCTGCAGTGGCCTTGGGTCACTCTGGTACCACCCCTCCTGGGAGAATCAGGGTGGGTGGTCTGCATGCCCCAAGCACCCCAGTGCATGGGCTGGGCTCAGCGTGCCGGGCACCAGGGGTGGGTCCTCAGCAAGTGGCTCCACCTCCTGACACCCCCACCCCACTCCATGTGTGTTCTCCATGGGAATGCTGGGCCCAGTGAGGCCGTGGGGGTCTTCCCAAGAGAATGCAGGCCTGCGCTTACTGGGCGACAGAAGTGATCAATCTCCTGATTTCAGCTTGGGCACAAAGAGACGAAGGACTTCCTGTCTGTGTGTGCAGCTGACTCGACCATCCGGACTTCAAAGCGCAGAGGCAGGCAGAGCACAGGCCGTCTTCCCGTGACCCCAGGGGCAGAGGGGGTTCTGTGTGGGGCTGCTAACCACAGGGTCAGCAGGTGGAAACCACCAGCTGCTCTCAGGAGAAAGAGGAGGCTTTCTCCTCCAGTAAAGACGCAGTCTCAGAAACCAGGAGTCGGCATCGGCTCTCAGGCAGAGTGAGAGAGCGGCGAGGAGCAGGAGAGGAGGGGCGCGGCCATGACCTCCCCAGTGCACATGAGTGCACCCTTACTCATCGTTGTTCCCCAGCGCCCCGTTTGCTTTGGGGACATTGCCCCGTATCTTTAATTGCTGATCAAAGCTCTCCATTTTGGTTTTCGTTTTTTGTTTTCATAAAATCTTTTAGCTACAGGACATTAATTGAGATTCCTTGGCTTGGCCTGAAATTAAGTTTTCTAGACTCGACCTCTCGGGTGTGTTGGGTTACCTGTGGAGTGCTACTGAGACCAGCCAACATTTAATGAGCGCTTACTTGATGCTGCTTGGTCCCTGGCGGTGCAGTGGGTTACCACGGAGGTGCTAACTGCCAAAGTCAGCGGTTCGCACCACCAGTCACTCTGCAGGGGCGGGGGACGAAACTTCCTGCTCCTGTAAAGACTGATGGCCTGGGAACCCACAGGGGCACTTGCTTCAGCCCTGCCGTCCAGGGAGGGGCACTGGGGCTGGAGCTGACTCCGGGCAGTGGGTTTCCTTCCTGAAGTGCTTGCTTCCCTGTACTACCTGGGGAGGTAGGCTCCATTACAGCTCTGTTCCACGATGAAAAGGCCAAGCTCAGAGAGAGTGAGTCCTTCCCCGTCTAGAGAGTGGTGGAGCTGAGATTCCACCACAGATCTGTCTGACGTCTCCACCTCCGTGGCCCAGGCTCCAACCCAGCGAGCCTGCAGGGCTGGGATCCGTGGAGAGCAGACGGAGGCGTGAGAACAGAAACACGGGCGTGGGTAAGGCATCCTCTGGCTGAGTCCCTCTATCATTCCACAACTGGTCCCCAAGCACTCCCTCCAAACCAGCACCCACCCACCCTGCTGCGCCCCGCCCAAGCGCCAGGCAGCGAGACAAATCTGGAATGCCCTGGAGCCAGAAGGACAGCAGCTGTGGTGGTTAGAACAAGAAGCTTTTTCGACTGTCATAGCACAAATGCACACACACACACACACACACACACATCATAGCTGTGTGGTCTTAGGCAAGCTGCTTCCCTTCTTGGGGCTCTGCTGGAAGAGAGGCCACAGGGCGGGCAACAGCTCTCACCTCCCATTGCACAGGCCGACACCAACCGGCAGGGAGGGCTGGCCCTGTACTGCCTGAGACTCTGGGGAGCGGCACACTCAAGAGCCCCCCCCCTGCCACCCCCTCTCCCGAGTTGGGGTCCCAGATGACAGTACCTGGGCCCGGGCTGGAGGCTGGCTGCAGGGGCCGCCCCAGCTCCGGTTTATCCGAGGCGTTGCCCACTGTCACTGCCAAAGGCCCTCCTGGCTTCGCCGTGTCCAGAGAAGGAGTAGGAGAGTGGAGTTCTTGAACCGGTTTCCCTGAAAACAGGATGGAAAAGGAATGCGAGCTTATTCAGTGAACAGGTCAGCCAGGGGAAGGCTGGGTCCAGAAGCCAGAGATTGGGGCTAGTCCTGGCTCTGGCTGGCATGCATGCTGGGCCTTGGGCGGCTCCCCCACTCTCTGGTTCCCAGCCTTCTTGTGTGACACTCGGAGTCAGAAACACCCAGCTTCCAATCCGACTGGCTGTGTGACCTTAGACCTGCAGCTCTCAACCTGTGGGTCGTGACCCCTTTGGGGGTCAAATGACCCTTTCACGGGGGTTGCCCAATTCATAACAGTAGCAAAATGATAGTTACGAAGTAGCAACAAAAATGTTTTGGTTGGGGGGGGGGTTCCACAACATGAGGAACTGTATTAAAGAGCCGCGGCCTTAGGAAGGTTGAGAACCACTGCCTGAGACACTACTTTCCTTCTTTTTTTTTTTTAATCGTTTTATTAGGGGCTCATACATACATCAATTGCGTAAAGCGCATTTGACACTACTTTTCTTCTCTGAGCTGGCCGCACACGGGGAGGGGGCTTCTCCAATGGGCTTCAGGGGGTTCTAGATGCAGGCGGGGTCTGCAAGGTGGGTCTAACAGGGGCATTTCCTGCCGCTCAGCTTTGACCTGCAGGAGACCCCCCCCCTTAGGAGTCCCACCCCTAGCATACCCAGTTCATCGCCTCCAGGCTGGGTTTCCTTTGAGTGCTGGGGGGCTGTGGCAGGTGGAGAGCAGTCAGGAGACACAAATGAGTAAGCGGTGAAAACTAACTGAAAGGTGGGCCTTCCCCTACCCTCACCCCCGCGGTGCCTTTGCAGAAAGGCCCGGCAATCTGCACATGGAGACTGCCACCGAGTCCTGCCAACTCTTGGTGCCCCTACGGGACAGGGTAGAACTGCCCCCTCCACATTTCCGAGATCAGAAGAGTTTGCTGGAGCAGAAAGCCCCATCTTTCTCCCAAGAAGCGCCTGGTGGTTTTGATCTGCCAACACGTAACCTCTACGCCACCAGGGCTCCCCCTGCAGACCCCAGGTCCATGACGGCAGGAAACAGCCCCGCAGACCCCGCCTGCAGCCCCCTCCCCCACCCCGCATGCGGCCCAGCCCGTGGGGCCTGGACACCCTCACCCATGGGAGGGGCTGCGAACCAGAAGCCCTGTAGAGACACACCAGAGTCGGAACTGGCTTGAAGGCGGTGGGTTTTTTGGTCTGATGACCTACCTTCAGGCCCCTATTCCCGCTCAGTCTTAGCCTCTGCCTCTCTGTCAGGCCAGAACGGGCAGGGACAACTAGGCCACCAGATCATTGTGGCTGTGCTTTTGCCCGGAGGAAAGCCTGGTCTGTCTATGTGTCAGGGTTTCCCCAGTGACACACCGGCATGTGCATCCCACGCCAGCCAGGGGCAGCAGGGGGGGTGGGGGAAAGGGCCTGCAGGCCGTGCCCACACTCCCACACGGCAGGGCCGCGCTCGACCACAGATGTCAGCTGACAGCGCCGTCACCAGCTGCAGGGACCCTCGGAGGAGAAGCTTTGGTTTCCTGTGAAGCACCCACTCTGGTGGGCTTTGGAAGTTTTTTTCTTTCTCCGAGACAAACAATAAACAGTATTTACAGCCATGAAAACCTTCTGGTTTTACCCGAGTCCCTCGTGTTTGATCTGGAGGGGCAGGCTTCTTTCCATCATCAAAACCGGAAGAGGCAGGAAGCGTGGGGCTCCTCTGGGTACCGGTTCCCCATCTGAAAGCGAGGAGGGGCACCCCCACGCTTTCAACCCAGAGGTGGGGGGTGGGGCCCAGCATGCTGAAGTAAAAATAGAACGGGAGGCGAGGCAGCCACCCCGTTCAACGTTCAACGTATGGGGCCAACCTTTCCCACACACACAGGGCTTCCTGTCTGCCAGCTGGTCATGCGCCCTGGTGACTGACACACAGGGGCGCCTTGGGCTTTCTCTCTGTGACTAAGTTCTCCAAAGAATCCAGTGGGTGGAGTTGACCTTGCAGGGTCATGAAATGCACGATGACAGTTTTCCTGGGGTCACTGGGTAGAACCTGGAGTCCTGGGTTCAAATCCAGCCATCCAGCTGCATGCTGAGCTGCCTTTTCCTCTTAACTGAATGAAGGAAGATAGCTAGAAGCCCACCCTCCAGAACTCTTGTAAGGCCTAGGGGGAAGAGGTGGGCCAAGCTCGTGGCACAGGACTCACCCTGCAGGGGGCCTTGGCCAACCCAGAGCGAGGAGACACTAGGTACAGCAGAACAAGCAATGCCCCGTGATGGCTCTTGTGTGGGTCCTCTGTCACCACCCTGCACCCACTCTACCAACCATGACGTCCCGCTGGAAGTCCTACCCACACTATTCCAAATACCAGCAGGCCGCCCAGCGCTGTCAGGTCTCAGCGGAGCTTCCAGCCACAGACAGACCAGGAAGAAGGACGAGCTGGCCCACTTCTGAGAATGTGGACACCTTGTGAATGCTCCTCATCCCCGCCCACAGGTGCCACGGAGGGTCTGATGGAAACGCTGCTTGTGTTAGCCACCGCGGCGTGTATCCCAGTTCACGGGGGCCTCTTGTGTTTTGCGTGTGTGTGTGTGTGTGTGTGTGTGTGTGTGTGTGTGTTTTGCGTGTGTGTGATTCTAAGTGGGGGTGCTATGAATCCCCTGGGGGGAGGGGGGAGGTGTTAACATAAAGGAAGCATGGCAGTTACTGTATCAGACCTCCTCATCTAAGATTCGGGGACAGGAGCGTCCTTGTGTGAGGCTGCGTTGTCTAGAGGCGAAGGTCAGTGGCCCTCCAAGATGTATAAAAAGGGAATTTGTACTCCAAGGCCATTTTATATCAAGACGACATCCCAGCCCAGTCCAGCACAAGTCCACGGGTCAGAGGTTAGCTGGAGCCCCCTTCAGACACCCGCCCATCGTAGCTGCAAGCCAATAGCACAGGTGAAGTGGGGCACCCAGGAAGACCACATGCTGATGGGAGCGTGGGCGGAGAGCTCCCAGGTTGGCTTCCAGGGCCAGCGGCCCACATGGGGCCAATCCCTAGAGGCAGACACAGAATCCCAGCAAGTAGGGAGAGCCAAGGGCCAGGAGAGACCTTCTCACCGTCTCTCTTCTAAAAAGGCCACCCCCCCAAGGAGGCATCACCAGGCCACCACCTGATTGACAGGCTGGACTCTGCCCCCACCTCCACACAGGGGCCATCAAGTTGGCATCAACTCTGACCAGGACTATCACTACCAGCATCGACGGCCCCGGGCTAGGAGCTGGAGGCCCGGCCTTTTCCCTTTGACCAACGCTGACCCTCCCCCCCTGCACCCATCCCAGGGCACTTGCCATTCTCTGCTGCATTTGTTTGACCAGATGCTGCGAGGCCCACGCAGAACTCGCGGAACAAACCCCAGTGACGGCCTATGACTCCGGAGGTGGTTCTTTAGTCCACACACCTTCCCAGGCATGCAACCTGACCCCTGACCTGCTGTGGCACGTTTTTCAGTCTTTCAGCTGGGCTGAAGATCCCAGAAGGACCCCTGACTGCCAGTAAGCCTTGCCCTGGAAGGCATTCCTCTCTCCAGCATGCCAGCTGGAGGCTAGTGAGCCTACTTCCAAAGACAAGGGGCCAGAGGTGCCCCTGCTCCACCAGGACACCCCCTGTCTCTCACACTTAGGGTCAGTACACCCACTGCAGGCCCTGCTCTGTGGGCCACGAAGCCAACCATGCCACCCCCACCCGTCTCTGGTGATACCAAGCTCTCTCCCCACCTCCTGGGTCAGGGTGGGCTCAGAGCAGGGCCCGGTGGGCGTGCTCTGCCCTGTCTCTTCTCTCTGGTAGCAGGAGGCTGCCCCAGGCTGAGACTGATTCTCTGAGCTGGCAGAATGGCAAAACGGAACAACTCCCATTAGAGTGCTCGCCACCTTAGTTGCATGGTCCCACCCACAGGGTTCCATGCACTTTTCTTTAATTAGCAGGCTGTCCATGTCCCCTGGTGGGACATAAGCACCTAATTTGCATAGTCCTATCCAGTCACTTCCTGGAGTTACAGGACCATACTTGGCTCAAAAAACAAAACCAAAAATATCCCTCCTGGCCATCGAGTCCACTCTCTAGGGCAGGGGGCCCCTGTGGGTTCTGGAGACTAACTGTTTAAGGGAGTAAAAAGCCCCATCTGGCTCCCTCAGAGCAGCTGGTGGTTTCGAACTGCTGGCCACTCGTAAGCACTCCACCACCAGGGTGACAAAGGCCAGATGAGGCCATTCACGGCACCACACCCCACAAATGGGTGTTGTCAGTTCTAACCAGTCTTCCTGTGGCTATAACCCCACAAGGGCTGGCTGATGGGGCGACCTCTTTTCTCAGTGTCAGATGCTCCAGATGTGGCTCCCTCTCCCCAGTGATGAGGCACACAGCCAGTTTCGGCGGGCAGGTGGCCTGAGGACCTGTCTTTCTGAGCCCCTGTCTATTCAGCTCTGACTGCAACCCTTCTGGGGCGAAGGCCCGGCTGTGACCCCTGTTTTCTGCTGGAAGAAAGGGAAGCCCAAAGCAGCTGTCTGATTGTGAAACTGAACCCAGCAAACCCCGCCTCCATTCAAAGGTTTAGATTTTTGGCTGTTGATTTATGCTCTCCTTCCATCCATCTGCCCGTCCAAAAGACTAAAGGCACCTGGCTCAAGAGCGAGGCACTGCACTTTGGAGACCCTGCCTGTTAGCCTGCCAAGTGCCGGGCCTTGGGGGGAGGGACCTCAAGGCGGTAGGGAGGCGGCTTTTTCTCAGTGAAATTCTGGAAATCTCCCGGGCTCCACCGCCCTTTGGGTAAGCAGTGACAAAATAATTGTTGCACTTGTCTTTGCTCTTAAACTGACTCATGGGGCTGGAATGCGGCCCTCCCAGCACAAACCAAAGTGATTCACCACCACCAGAGTCCTGGTGTCACCTGGACCTCTCTCCGGGCCTCTTGTCCGGCTCAGCCATCTTGGGCATTCGTGGGCCAGCACACTACCACATTCCACCTTTGGCTCGGCCAGAAACAAGGCACCCTTGGGTGTGACCTGTCTTTCTGGCGGCTCCCTCTGGTTCTCCCTGGGGCCTGAGCACCATCAACTGTGGAAATGACACACCCCGCCCCATTCATTCATCCCTCGGGTCAGAGCCTGGGGACGTCCTTCAGTACCCAAACTGCTGGGACCCTCACAGTAAACCAACCACACCCAGCATCCCACTGCTGTCAGGTCGGTTCTGACTCACGGATTCCCCTTGGCTGTAATCTTTACACAGCAGATTGCTGGGCCTTGCCGCTCGGTGCCACTGGGAGGTTGTTGGGACCACCAACCTTGAGGTGAGTAGTCAAGTGCAAGCCATTTGCACAACCCAGACGAGTAAAATATCTCCTTGTAAACCGGGGGAGTTCTATGCTGAGGACACTGGGGCAGGGCCCTCAAGAGGAACTGTTTATGTAGGCAGGCCATCTGGGAGGCAGCGCTGAGAAAGATCAACCAAGGGGCCAAGGCAAAGGAGTCGGGCCGGCCCAAGGTTCCAAGGAGAGGGAGCAGCATCCGCAGAGACCTCGCGGACAATATCCCATTGCTACATCTCCATGGCTGAGCTCAGAGAATGCAGGAGAAGAGGTAGAGAGCATCAGAGCTGTAGGCAAGGGTCAGACCATGGGAGACCAAGGTTAGTTAGGACAAAGCCATTTTAAGTCCCCTGGAATCAGATTTCTGGGCTCATGGAATTGGTGCGGCTCACCAAGACCATCCGTCCTGGGTGTCCTTTTAGATCCTGAGGAAACAGCCCCTGACAGTCACCTCCAGGTCGAACAAGAGTCTAGAGCAGGGGTTCTCAACCTGCCTAATACCGAGACCCTTTCATACAGCTCCTCAAGTTGTGGTGACCCACCCCCCAACATAAAATTATTTGCATTGCTACTTCATAACTGTAATTGTGCTACTGTTATGAATCGGGCAACCCCTGTGGAAAGGGTCATTAGACCCCCAAAGGGGTCTCGACCCACAGGTTGAGAACTGCTGGTCTAGACGCTTCTCGGCTAAGATTGCTTTCCCGTTGGCACTTGGTTCTTTTGGAAAATTATCCAGGAGCCGGAAGCCCAGGGTCTGAGCAGAGGCTGTGTTCTGGAATGTAGGGCAAGTTCTTGCTAACTCTGTAAACAGATCCAGAAACCCTGCTTGTGCTTGGATGTGCAACTCCTAAGAATCCACCTAACGGTGATGGGCATAACCCTCTGGTGGACTGAATTGGGCTCAAGCCCAAGTGTGTCCGTCGACTCGGCGTTGGTTGGGTGGTGCTGTGGCGACGCAGGGTGCTAGTTCTGTAAGGCTCCCCGCTCCCCCACAATGTGAGCTGCTATGAGACGCCCATCAGAGGATTAGGGGTGGGAGACAACACATATCATCCTGGTCTGTCACAGCCCCGATTCGATGTAAAGCAGGGGGGGATTTCCTGGGACGAGGCCAGCAACCTTTGATCTTACAAGAGATAAAAAGAGAAGTGAGTTGAGATCAGAGGGCCTGCTACCACCAAATGGAGCCTGGTGGCTGCTGATCACAAGGTTGGCTGTTTAATACCACAGGCGAACCAGTGGGAGAAAGACGAGGCTTTCGATTCCCAGAAAGATCTTAAAGACTTGGTGGGGAGGGAGGCTTATATAGGTCCCCGGGGGAGAGTATTATGTTCCTAGTTGGACACTATTGACCTAGTTTCTATCCATTCCTTGGTGCCCCAGACAAGCAGGACTTTGAACTCTAGTCTTTTCAAGGCACGCAACATCTTTCACAGGCTGCACCATTAGGAAACCATTATGAGAAGTGGGCTTTACCTCAAACTCACCTGTAGCACATTTGAGGAACTGATATACCCCCTTGGGCGTAAGGCTGGAACGCCCTACGTGGGAAGCAGCAGCAGATCGCTGTCCCAAGGGCCATGGAATCGATGGTCACGGAACTGTGGTTCGGATCACTTGATTTGAGGGTGACCACTGAATGCGGCCTGAGAACGCCACATATTTGCAATTTTATGTTCTTCGCTTCTTTTCTGCCGTGTTAGTCTAGCAGGCCCAGTTCGCCCACCTTTGGGGATGAGTGTTGTTCAAAGTTCTGCCCTATCGCCAACCTTCATTGTACATGTTAAACAGTGTCCGGTCACTTAAGCTTGCCATCTGGACAAGTCAACAACTCATGTCCTTTGATGTAAAAAGCCGGTCTATACAAGTATAATTTCCTTTCCTCGACAGTGTTTTAAATTGTACACTATTGGCTAATTCATGATTATTCAATTCTAAGGAGTGCTGGTAGCATGGTGGGTAGCATATTGGGCTTCTATGTGCAAAGTCAGCAGTTTGAAACCACCAGCTGCTCCTTGGGGAAAAGATGAAGCTTTCTACTCTGGTAAAGAGTTACAGTCTTGGAAACCTACAAGGGCAGTTCTACCCTGTCCTATAGGGTCCCTATGAGTCAGAAATAAATAACTCGACGGTAGAGCAATAGAACTACCTATGTATAATGTTCACTATTCTAGTCTGGCTTCCCAGGTCAGCGGGAAGAAGGCCAGAGGAGCTCATTACCTCTTAATGACTTCATTTAGGAAGTGACAGACATCAGTTCCACACGCAACCCACGACACATGTTCTCTATTGTAACATGATAATGAGCTCTCTAGAGTGAACCAGAGACACACATAGCCGTAGATAAAATGGATTTGGTGTTCGCACTTAAATTGTAGCCCTAACCTAACCACAATGAGTTCTTATGCTCTGACCCTACTCGCTGTCATGGAGAGACCACTGCTGATGTGAGTGCTCTAGTCACGTCCTACAGGAAGTAATTGGGGTCATGAGCCCCTCCAAGCCTCTTCCCACTGCCCTTGGAAGCCACATGTTCCAGACGACATGCAGAATGAGCGGGCCTTCTGACCCACACTGCGCTTTACACGAGTGAGAACTCCATCGTTGTGGGGTTTTTTTGTTACATGCTGGGCACGACGGCGCCCATCCTGATTCATGCAGTCCCTGGGGAGTCCAATGGCTAACAGGCTTGGCTGCTAACTGAAAGACTGGAGGTGTGAGTCCACTCCAGACACTGCAGAAGAAAGGCCTGATGATCACCTTTTGAAAAAGAAAAACAAGCCGTCCCTGAGCACTCTGCGGCACAGCTCCACTCCGGTCCATATGGACTGACTGCGACAGAATCCACTCACCAGCAAGTGGTGGTTGTCTTGGCTGAAACAGTCAGAGTGGGTGTCTGAAACGAAAAACCAGATGGGCCTCGTTTAAACAGCTCTGCTCAGGACCAGGAGGGCGGCTCCCTTCACCTCACCCCTGAGCCTCCCTCTCTGGGAAGGAGACTGGTTTGAATGCACCGCACATGTCCCTCTGTTCCTTCTCACAGTGCTCCCAAGAAACCAATGGTGTCTTGCTTTCCCCCCAGTAGAATAGCAAGGGGAAGGAAAGTTAGGGGACCTGTCCTGAGTCACATGGCAGAAACCGAACTTAAAACACAACTACAACCAAACACCATCTCTGCTTGGTTTGGCAGCCTGCCAGTTCACAATAAAGTAGACAGGGCAAATGCTTAGGCCCATTTTTCAGGTGGGCAAAGTGAGACTTGGTGCCATCCAGAGTCCTACCCAAGAAGTTATGGCCAAGTTCCTGTCCCAACTCTATCTCTTACTAGCTATGTGACCTTGGGCAAGCTTCTTACTCTCTGAGGCTCCATTTCCTCATCGTATCCCACAACTCTTATTGTTTCCCACACTATAAATCTTTGGTGTTTGTCTGTTTCCACATAACACATTTAATTTTAAAAGGATTTAACATATTTACTTACGAGGGCTTCAAAACAAATGTTTTCAACTTGAGCGCCTTAATTTTTTGGGGGGGGGACATTTTATTGCTGTCTGGGTGAACAAACTTGCTTCCCCTTCAGCAGTCAAGACAGATTTCCTCTCTGGGCTTGCCCCCCCCCCCCACTCCTTCTTCCCCTCCCCTTCTTCCCCTGTTTTTGGGCTCTGTTTTGGGGTCCTGTGTTGTTCTGAGGAACATGCTCCTCACGCATATTGCTGGCTCACTGCTTAAGGAGCTCAGAGAACCAGCCGCTCGGACCCACCAGCGGCTCCAGGAGAGAGCAATGAGGCTTTCCACTCCCATGGAGATCCACAGCCTCCTTGTGCCCACAGGGTAAGAGTCAGATCCGGTGCACGGCAGTGCGTTTGCCTGGGGTGTACTGTTTGGCTAGATGGCGGACTCCAACGGTAGGAAGACTGTGACCTTCAGGGAGCGGACTGGGATGCCTTTCTCCCACCGCACCACCATGGCTACGTTCTGGGACAGGGCAGGTGCTAAATGAAAGTGACTGAGAATCCGGATATCCGGATTCCTGGCCTAGGCTGGGGGGTGGTATCAGCCCAGCACAGTGCTACCTCTCTGCCAGTCTCCAGCCGCCCCACTCTGAATCCCATCAGGTTTCCGTCCTTCCCGGGGGTTGGGAAGGGGTGGTCCTGGGACCCCTTTGAAGGGCGCTCAGGCAGGGGCTGGCAGCAACTGGGCCTCTTCAGGAGAGAACAACAGGTTCGTTTTCTTCATCACCTTCATTTTAGGCAGGGGCCCAAAAACCACTCCCTGCCCGACAAGAGACCAGCTCCAGGAAGTGAGCGGGGTGGCCAGCCAAGCTGAGAGCTAAACATGGTCCCAGTTGCACAGCCCAGAAAAGACTGCATGGAAACTTCAAAACGTCAGAGAGAGCTCCTCGTTCTCCTGTTCAGGTGACAGCTACCCGGAACCCCACAGCCTCCTCTCCACGGTGGGCATAACCACCGAGGATGCCCTTCCCTTCACCCCCCCCCCCCCCCCCCCCCCCCCCCCCCCCCCCCCCCCCCCCCCCCCCCCCCCCCCCCCCCACCCCCCCGCCTGCCTCTCCAGCCTCAGCCTCCACACTCACTGCAGGTTCTCTGACTTTGGCCCCTGCAGCCTCTTCCCAGGCCTCCAAACATGGCTCTCTTCCACCAGCAGGCTACCACATGCCGGTCAGTCTGTCGGTCACTCTGCCCACCCCATCTGTGGGGGGTCCTCCCTGCAGTTGGAGGCATCATCTCTCTGCAGGGAAGCCCTCCCTGGTACAGTCGACGCCTCTCACTGCTCACTGTCCCACCTGCCCCATGCCCTCACCCTGCCTGCCCATCTTTGAGCCCCAGGATGGATGGCAGCGGTGATGTGTAGCTGTGTAATGACTGAAGTAAGACTGGCCTCCCCCACGTGACTATAAGTTCTCACGAACTGGGTCCTGTCTGTGTTTTCACTGCTGCAGGCATTGGATCAATATTCCTTTCTCTCAGTGTTAACTTTCTTGTCTACGTCTGTGGAGCTGACTGACTCCCGAGGGATGGAGAGGATTTCACACCACACCGAGTGTTTTCCTTCTACCCTTGCAGCTACAGCCATCAGCTTTCCTCCCAAACTGGCATTCGACCAACTTGTCACCGAGTGGGAGACCCCAGTTCATAGCAACCGCACGCACAACGGGGCTGGACCACTGGTCCATTTTCCGAAGCTGATGCTATGACACCCCATCGTGGCCCCACGCAGCGCCTCCACGGACGGCGGGGTGGTGGCCAAGGGAGTAGCGCTCTGCCCAGGAGAGGACTCTTGGTCTCCCACGTAGAGGTGAGAATTCTACCCACAAACATTGTCTGGAACTGATCTGCCCAGATTAGGGGCCAGAGTTCTGATACCTTGACCTCTGCCTCAATTCCTGCTCCAAGCTAAGCCTCCAAGTGCCACGCGGGGAGGGAACAGAGCTCTGGTCGCTGAGTCCCAGGGTTACCCAGGCCCACAGGCCGGACTCTGCTCTCCAACACGGGGCTTCCCTGTGAGCCCCCAGGAATTTCACCACAGTCAGTACTTCAACTGGATTTCATGGAGCTGGAGCAGGGGTCCTCAAACTATAGCCCGTGGGCCACATGCGGCCCGCCGAGGACATTTATCTGGCCCACCGGGTGTTTTTTGCCCCGTTTGTTTTTTTCTACTTCAAAATAAGATATGTGCAGTATACATAGGAATTTGTTCATAGCTTTTTTTAAACTATAGTCCAGCCCTCCAATGGGTCTGAGGGACAGTGAGCTGGCCCCCTGTTTAAAAAGTTTGAGGACCCCTGAGCTGGAGGAACCCCTGAAATGCCTTCCCTGGGGTCATCTTTAAAGCTTAAGCCAAAAACATCCCCAGGCCAACTTTAAGGCCAACAGTAGCATAACTGAGCCAGCAGACAAGACTGCCTTGAGCTTTATACTCTTTTAAAGACCACCTATAAGGAACTTTGGTGGACTGTCAGTTAAGTGGTGGACTGTTAACTACAAGGTCAGGGATTCAAGCCAACCAACTGCTTCTTGGGAGAAAGGTGAGGCTTTGTGTTCCTACAAAGATTTACAGCCTCAGAAATCCTATATCGGATCACTTTACGTTGGAATAGCAGCAGGTATGAATTTTGGGGTTTGTTTGTTATATGCACTCAAATTGACAACTAGGAAGATTAGATAGAGGGAGGGAGTTCATGTTACCAGGGGAGGAACAGCTCAGATAAGAAGGGCAGGAAAAGTCACATAATTCCAAGCAGGTAACCGGTGTCACTGAACAGCATCTGTACTAACTGCTGGATTGCTGTGTGTTTTGTGGTGTGGATTCTCAACTACAACATAAACGAAATTCTTACTAGTAACAGGGGATGTAAACATTTGTTAAATGTACTAAAATCAACTAATCAGAGTAATAATTTCACTTCCGTTGAGTTGATTCTGACTAAGCACCGCTAGTATAGGACAGAATAGAACCGTTCCTTTGGGTTTCCAAGGCTGTAATCGCTACAAGACTGTAACAACTGACGGGGGTAGAAAGCCCCGTCTTTTCTCCCGAGGAGCAGCTGTGGTTTCAAACTGCTGACTTTGCGGGTCACAGCCCAACCATTACACCACCGGGGATCTGGTGAAATAGGCTGAAGGGCTGGTTAAAAACACGATTGCTGGGCCCCATTCCCAGGGTTCCTGGTTCAGTACATGGGTTGGGAGTCCAAGAATGTGAGTTTCTAACAGGTCCTCCCAGGTGATGCTGTGGCTTCAGAGTCCCAGGAACACACCTGGAGAGCCACTGACAAAGAACCTGGCCAACCTTCCAGGGGGCCGGGGGAGGGAGGGGGACTTTCTTTCATGGGTTCTCCGCAGTCTTTGACTGTGGCTTCCTCCTTGATTCCACATTGTGTTTGGGGCCTGTTGGGGCTGCAGCAGGTGACACTCTTTGGTTGAGAGGCATTAAGTCTTTAGGAGTTGAGAGAGAAAACTACACATCGCCCAGAAATCCTGAGTGTGGAGCTAGTCTCACCTACCCAGTGGCTAGGACTCCCGAAATGGTTTTATGAGGAAAAGGTGATGTATTTCTCACGCAGGGAAAGACAGAGGGAGGCCCGAGTCACAGACTGATCATTCCCCTCCAGTATTTCGTCTCCCTGCTTCTAGTGTCAAATACACCCTAGCAGTTTAATCAGGCTGATTGATATCCATAAGGTTGCAGCTGGCACCGACCTTGGGGAACAGATGAGATTTTCTACTCCCATAAAGACTTCCATCCTGACTACCTTCCGCCACAGGGACCTCCCACACAGACAGCAGAAGGGCAACAGCATGGATCCCCCCCAGCAGCCCACTAACCACACACGTGCTGGACACCCCATCTGGGCAGCCAGCCCAAGGCCTCAGCCTCCGTCTGTCCATGCTGGAGGGGTCTGGCCAGCAGTGGACAGAGCTCAGGCAGTTACACAAATGCAGCTGGCCACTGCCCTGAACTCTGGGAGTCCAGCCAGATGAAGCGGGCACCTACAAGCGGTGCTTCAACACAGAAGGCTACTGGAGGAAGCCGGGCAAGAGAGCTTCTACCCTTACGTGGACGTGGTCTTCACAAAGAAATTCCACGTGCCCCTGCTCTTGAGTCCTTGGTCATACACCACCCGCCGTGGGAGCCAGAGCTCGGGAAGAAAGGGCTGCCACAGGGCCTGTCCCCATGAATCATGGAAGGTCTGGCTGCAACCCCTCCCCACCTAAAGTTTCAACAGGTGTCAATAAAGTCCAGCTGGCAAAAAAAAAATATTTCCGTCCTCAGGAACCCTAAAATGGTCCCCATGAGTTGGAATTGGCTTGATGACAATGGTTTGACTGAGATGATGATTCTGGAGAAACAGACATTGCCATTGTGGACATAATCTCCCCAGAGCAGGATGTATTGGTGTGCTCCTGGGATCAGACTCTGGCCAATGGCCCAGGAGCATAAATTCCAGGTGCAACTTTTTGGGTCGGCCTTTTAAAGACAAGGAAATTATCCACTGGTGCTTTCCCGCCTTTCCCTTCTTGGGGGGACCCTGGTGGCAGTGGGTGGCACACTGGGCAGCTCACCTCAAGGTGGGGCATGAATCCACCAGAAGAGGTTGTTTGCTCCCCGGCGATGTAAAGGCTCAGAAACTCAGAAAGGCAGATCTACTCTGTCCAAAAGGATCACTCTGGATTGGAACCACCTCAAAGGCAGTGGAGTTGGGGTTTTTGTTTGTTAGGGAGGTGTTAATCCTCATCCTTCCTTCTCTAATGGCCGGCCAGAGGGCACATCGGGCAGTAGAGTAGCCATTTCAGATTGGAGTCAAAACTAGGTGTCAAAGACGGCAGAGCACTTAAGATAAAGTCTGCTCCTAGACACAGCAGAAAGAAATGTTTGTCTTGTTAAAACACTGTGCCCGGCCTTTGTTAAAGCAGCGAACCCAGGATGCCAACAAGGAGAACCAACCAACAGTAAGAACCAACCAAAAGAAGAAAGGGCTCAGGGCTGGCAAGCAGGTTTGTAGGGGCAGGAATGGGTAGTTGCTATGTATTCTAAAGCTAATGTAATAGTTACTACGTATTCTTATGGTTAATGGTGAAAGGATTTTTATTGTGACAAGAAATTCTTTAATACAGAGCAAAGCATTTCTCATTTGAACAGTTTTGACAGGAGCGATTCCGTGACACGGTCACATCCATCACGTGTAACCATCGGCACGACCTTCTCCCACATCCGTCTGCCACAGGAGCAGAGTGGCATTCCTGCTAGCACCTAGCTTTCAACAATGGGCTCATGACAAAGGGCTTAGCAACAAGGAAGGCGGGCCGAGGAGACTGTCCAGGGGCAGAGACCTTCAGCCCAGCCCATTGTGAAAGGAGGCCAGGTTGCCACCCATAATTCATGACCAAGAGCTGTAGGAAAATATGTCCCTGAGGAGAACTGAGTGTACACACACACACACACACACACACATACACACACACACACACACTCTCTCTCTCTCTACACCACCACCACCTCCTTGCCCTCCCTACACCCCACATCCTGTTTTCCAGTTTACAGTCAACTTTCAGAAGGCCACAGTGAAATCTGTTACCCAGAGAGGCAGCTCTCAGAGGGAGCCACTTCACATCTAGGATGTTTGGAGAATATTTTTCAAGGACTGTTTTGTTAAAATCTATTTCTAGAGCTCTTGAAGAAGTGCTGGGCAGAATCATGTTCTCAAAGAGAGGAGAAAGCTGAAACTTTCTCCTTAAGCATGTAAATACCAAATAACTAACAGTAAGGCTCTACAAGGAAAGAAGGGGAAAGTTTGGGCATACAGAATTTAAAATGCCCCCCCCCTCTCTAAATTCACTCCCCCAAAGTGCCAGATATCTGCAGTACTGTTTCCCCTAAAAAAAGAAGAAACGTTAAAAGGAAGTACTCTGCCCAAGGACTCAAAATAATAGTAAAACCACAAACAGATACAGAGATCCCATGACAAATGTACAACCAAGGCACGTGTGGATGTGAAAACAGTGTAAGATATGACAAAATAATAATTTATAAATTATCAAGGGTTCATGGGTGGGAGTGAGGAGGTTAGGGGCAAAAAGAGGAGCTGATGCCAGGGGCTTCAGTGGAGAGCAAATGTTTTAAGAATGATGAGGCTAATGAATGTACAGATGTGCTTGACACAATTGATGTATGTATGGACTGTGACAAGAGTTGTATGAGTCCCCAATAAAATGATTAAAAAAAGAAAGAAAACAGGAGTTCATCTCTCTTCCTCTGACAGTGCAATCAGCGAGACTAGAAAAGAGGTTTCGGGAGCCAAAGGCGGCCTTTCACAGGCTCAAGGCCGGAGGCAGTTGGAACAGGAAGGCATGAGTCTTAGTAAAGGTGACAAACAGAAACGAGGCTGACAGGCCAGTGTCACAGAGATCCGGAGGGTTTCCTGGAAGCGGAAGGACTGTGTCAAGTGGGCTCGATGGAACACAAGTTCCCTAAAAGGAAGGTCTTGGGCCCAGTTTCTGCTCTCTCCTGGGTGTGACTCCATCCTCGTCAGGGTCAGACCTGGGCATGGTCTTGGTTGGGAAGGTCAAGGAGAGCACTGGGCACAGCAAAAGTGCTCAGGGAGTATTAGCTTACAAATAAAAGTGCTCAGGGAGTGAGTATTAGCTTACAAATAAAAGTGCTCAGGGAGTGAGTATTAGCTTA
>NW_022103928.1:60958999-60960301 GCF_000313985.2 Echinops telfairi | reverse complement strand
CTCAGGGAGTGAGTATTAGCTTATACACTAAAGTGCTCAGGGAGTGAGTATTAGCTTATACACTAAAGTGCTTCCTCCTAAATGCTTCCCCCCCCACTATCATGACCCCAGTTCTACCTTACAAGTCTGCTAGACCAGAGGATGTACACTGTACAGATAGCAACTGGAAACACAGGGGATCCAGGGCGCTTGATCCCTTCAGGACCAGTGGTGAGATGGCTATACCAGGAGGGTGGAGGGAGGGTGGGGTAGAGAGGGGGAACCGATTATAAGGATCTACATGTGGGGACAGACAACAGAAAACTGGGTGAATGGAGATGTCGGACAGTGTAAGATATGACAAAATAATAATCTATAAATTATCCTTCATGAGGGAGAGGGGAGCGGGGAGGGAGGGGGAAAAATGAGGAGTTGATGCCAGGGGCTTATGTGGAGAGCAAATGTTTTGAGAATGATGAGGGTAAAGAATCGAATATACAAATGTGCTTGATACAATTGATGTATGTATGGATTGTGATAAGAGTTGTATGAGCCCCCAATAAAATGATTTTTGAAAAATAAAAATAGTGGCATCCTCTCAATAGTGTGAAATTGTTGACCTCTAGGGTAATTTTTATATATATCAAAATTACCAGCCCCCAATAAAATGATTTTTGAAAAATAAAAATAAATAAATAAACCAAGCAAAAAAAAAAAAAAAAGAAATTCTCATAGGAGACTCCCATTAACCACAAAAGAAAAAAAAAAGATTTGTCAGAGCCCCACCAATAAAATGATTAAATAAATAAGATATTTGCAATGAAAAAAAAGACCCAGAACTAAAAATCACATCAATGAGTATAAGGGGGAGTGTGGAGTGGAGACCTGTATTAATCTGGGTACTTTAGAGAAACAAATCCACAGAAACCCATGTATAAGAGAGAGAGTTTTATATAAAGGTTAAGTGCGCATCAAGAAAACATCCCAACCCAGTGCTGCCCAAACCCACAAGTCCAACATTAACCCATATGTCCAACACCAGTCCACAAAGTCCTCCTCCATCTCACAAAACAGATGCAATGATGCCGACTGCAGGAGGGAAGCTGAATCAGTGAGTGTGTAAACATCTCAGCTCTGGCAGGGGTCTCCACAAGGCTTCGCTAGCACCCAGGGCTGCATCGGGGTAGGTCCATGTGGCTTCTCCTTGGGGATGTCTTGCAGGAAGTCAGCCTTGCAAGCTGAAGCAGGGAACTGGCTAAGGCAGCTGCACCCTGGTCCGACCATCACAAAGCAAGAGACCCGAGAACTAGAAAGGCGAGGCTC
>NW_022103928.1:60951790-60958899 GCF_000313985.2 Echinops telfairi | reverse complement strand
GAGGCTCACGGAGCCGTTTATCCCTCCGCCCTTCAATTAACCCCACATGTGTTTATCGGTCAGGTTGGCACAATAAACTAACTCAAGACCCAAAGTGCACCTGTAAACAATTGGACATCCCCTTACAGAAGGGTCTCGGGGAGGAGACAAGCCAGTCAGGGTGCAGTGTAGCACCGATGAAACATACAACTTTCCTCTAGTTCTTTAATGTTTCCTCCCCCACTATCATGATCCCAATTCTACCTTACAAATTCAGCTAGACCAAAGCATGTACACAGATACAGATAAGAGCTGGACACACAGGGAATCCAGGACAGATAAACCCCTCAGGACCAATAATGAGAGTATCGGTACCAGGAAGGGAAGAAGGTGGGGGGAGAAAGGGGAAACCGATCACAATGATCTACATATAACCCCCTCCCTGGGGTGCGGACAACAGAAAAGTGGGTAAAGGGACATCGCAGTCAGTGTAAGACATGAAATAGTAATAATTTATAAGTTATCAAGGGTTCGTGAGGAAGGGCAAGGGAGGGAGGGGAAAATATGAGGAGCTGATATTATGAGGGGGAAATATGAGGGCTCAAGTAGAAAGAAAATGTTTTGAAAATGATTGTGGCAATAAATGTACAAATGTGCTTGACACAATGGATGGATGGATGTACTAAGAGCTGTATGAGCCCCCAATAAAATGATTTTTTTTAAAAAGAGCTATGTTGGCATGAGTGTTTCTTTAACTATCCATTAACTATCTGTTGGCATTTCTAATAAGCCTTAGAGATTAGTCAGTAGCCAGGTTCTAACATCAAGGAGTTTCAGTGGTGTAGTAGGTGATGCTCTGACCAGCTAACCACAAAGTCAGCGGTTCCAACCCACCAGCTGCTCCTGGACAGATTTAAAAGAGCTGGAAAAATCAAAGGAGTCTTTGTGGCTATGAGTTGGAATGGAACAGACTTGAAGGCAGTGAGGTTGGGTTGGGTTTAACCTCCAGGTGGGTGTGTTCCACAAGAAGACCTGTGACTCAGTCCCTGCCCCTGGGCATTTGGCAGGTTCTTTGATTGCTCTGCCACCTCAACCCTCAGTTGGCTTCTCTGTACTGCAACATGCTCAGCCCTCCACAAGGGGAAAGCTGGGCTCTGCCTGGCCCTGCCCTCATGTGCAAAGTGAACTGGGCTTGCATGCCAGCCTCTCTCCTGACTGGATTCCTTTCTTCCCCGCTCTCCGTCAGCAACCTCCTTGTCTCCTGTTAAACCCAGGAAAGGGAAAGGACTTGTAGTAGCACACAACATCACATCACTACAAAGCTACTTCAGGCCTCTCTGGCCAAACAGGAAGGGGGCCTGGCCTCCAGGGAGGATGTGATAAGAGGTCAGCTATCTCTCAGGACTCAAGAGAACCTCCTAGTAGAAAGGCCAGGTGGATTAGGAGGAGTTTGGTTCAATTCCAGGAGAGGGGAAGGCTATGGGGTTAGGAGGAGAGGCCTGAGAGTCACATCTGTCAGGTGTTGGGTGGGTGTTGTGTCCCCCCAAAAAATATGTGTTGTAAATCCTATGCCCTATACATGTGGTTAGGAGCCCTGGTGGAACAGTGATTACGCAGTGTGCTGCTAACTGCAAGGCCAGCAGTTCAAAACCATGAGCTGCTCCCAGCTGAGGTTGCATTGACTGCGCTTTTTGCATATTTGTGTGCCTTTTGGTGGTGATTTCAGTGTTTAAAACAGCCGCCAAACAGAATGCTAAAGCATCAGCTACAGTTCCATCGTGCAGAAATGCAAGGTGTACTTTGTAGAAACATGTGTGTGCCAGATAAGCTTTGCTCAGGCTTGCCCGGCCGTGCTCCTGGCTGGGAGTTCCATGTGGGCCCACCAGCAACTGATGCCAAAGGGATCTGGAAACACAACTGTATGGATCAACTGATGGAAATGCTGTGACTGGAGCCTCACAGGAGCCTAGCTCTGTATTCCCCGAAGAGCAACAACTCAGTATTTGATAATTAAGTGTCTGCAGTAACTTTATAATGAAAAATGAGGGTTTGTGGTATTGCTACCTGTTAAATACTTTCCCATCAAGTACATATGTGCTTGTATGAGGGCAATTTGGCAATATTAATATCAATACTAATCAAATCTTAAAATAAGACCTAGAGCTATTCATAGGCTATTTTTTTCTTTTTATTTTCCTCCTATGTCTATCTATAGAAGATAGGCAAGATAAACAATCTCAAGGAGAAAACAACAGACCAACGGTTCCAGGGGTACAGGGGCAGGGGCGGGGGATGGAGGGGGAAGCCAACAAACCCAGAAACAAGGGAACAAGTGATCTGAAATCAATGGCGAGGAGGTCACAGAATGCCTTGTGGGGTTGTATCAAGTGCAATACAGCCGAGAGAAAGTATCAGAAGCTAATGAAGGTCAAACATGATAGTGGGAGAGAAGGAAAGTAAAAAGAAACTGAGGAAAGAACAAGGAGGCAAAAGACATTTACAGAGGTATAACATAGGCATGTACATATGTAACTATGTTAATATACAACAATAGGGATATAGATCTATGTTCACCTATTTATAGGTTAAGTATTGAGATAGCAGGCAGACTTTGGACCTCTACTCAAGTCCTCCCTCAATGCAAGAACACTTTGTTCTAATGACCTGGCATTCTGTGATCACCTTCCTGACAGGATCACTGAAGTCAAAATGGGTGCATAAACCAATGTTGTGAAGTAAGCTGATGGTGCCGGCTATCAAAAGATATAGTGTCTGGGGTCTAAACAAGCGGCCATCTAGCAGGGAAGCAACAAAGTCCACATGGAAGAAGCACACCAGCCTGTGGGATCACGAGGTGTCAACAGGGTCACATATCAGGCATCAGAAGACCCCAAACAATTATACTGATACAAGGGAGGGGGGTCGGAGTGAAGACCCAAAGTCCACCTGTAGACAACTGGACATCCCCTCACAGAGGGTCACAAGGAAGGGACGATTCAGCCAGGGTGCAGTATAGCACTGACGAAACACACAACATTCCTCTAGTTCTTTAATGCTTCTTCCTCCTCACTAGCATGACCCAGTTCTACCTAACAAATCTGGCTAGAACTAGTACAGATAAGAGCTCTGGACCCCGGGATCCGGGACAGATAAAGCCCTCAGGAACAGCAATGGGAATAAGGATACCAGGAGGATAGGGAGGAAGGTGGGGGAAGATGGGGAAGAAATGGGGAACTGACTACAATGACACACAACATCCCGCCCTCGATCCCCAGGGGAACGAACAAAACACGGATGAAGGGAGACAGCGGTGGGTGTAAGATATGAAAATAATAATAATTTATCAGTGGTCCATGAGAGTGGGAGGGTGGGGAAGGGAGGGATAAGAGGAGCTGATAACAAGGGCTCAATCAGAAAGAAAATATTTTGAAAACGATGAAGGCAACATATATACAAATGTGCTTGATACAATTGATGTATGGATTGTTATAAAAGCGGTAAGAGCCCCCAATGAAATGATTTATTAAAATTAAAATAATAAAAAATGTAACCCCCAAACTTAAAATATGCAAAATCGCAACCTTGTCATTTCAGTGTTGGAAAACATCCTACAGCTACACTCACATGTGTACCCTGTAAAAGGTATGTATGTCCAAGGGTGTGCGTCATGCTACTGTGCAAAACCGAAGAATGCTGGTGCAGCCTAGGCACCTACCAACAGGGGATGAGCCTCTGTCCAAGATTTGCAGGGTGCTGCGTGCCGACCTGAAGTACCACCAAGATCTAATGCTAAGCCACGCCCAGTGCCATGGAGTAATTGCAGCTCATGGCTGCTCTAGAGGACTGATAGACTGCTCCCGCGGGTCTTCGAGGCTGTACGTCTTTACAGGTCCTCACGTTTCTCCAGAGGGGCGGCTGCTGGCTGTGAGGGCTGACCCTGCAGTCAGCAGCCCAACACACCATCCACCATGACAGCAAGACTCCGGAGAGCTGCGAGACGAGGTGAAGGCAAAAAGAAGCTCCACGGCGCGTGCACCTCTTTGTATTAAAAATGGCTGCAAATATACACCTGTGTGTATTCAACTAGTAATCTACAGGTGGGCGGTTCTAACGCATGCACGGGGAGGCCCCGCAGAGACGAGACCTGCTCCCAGGATAACAGCCGAGAAAACCCCACGGGGACGTTCCCCTCGGTGGCACGTGGGGTCTGCATGGGTCAGAATCGCCTTGCCCACCGAGGATTTGGTCTTTGTGCGTGGAAAATTGCCAGAAAGACAAGCAATTGTTAACAGTGGTTACTTCTTGGGACATAAAATGGAAAACTTTTCACTTTGGGGGTGGGGGGTGTTATAGCTTTTTATTGATCGACGTGTGGAATATCTGAATAGATAAGCACCGTGTAAAACGCACAGAAGGTGTGATCATCGAGCCTCCGTTCAGCACCTTCTCCCGGGCCACTCGGCTCCTCCCCGGGAGGGAGGCCTCCAGGACAGGGTCCAGTGTGGGAGACGAGGGAGACGCCTGCCTGTCCCTGGGGTGAAAGTGCCCCTCGAGAGCTGACCGGCGCTCTACTCACAGTTGAGGACGATCTGCGCGGCGCGGTAGAGCTGCAGGCTGCGCAGCAGGTCCACGAGCTGCCGCACGGTCGCCTGCCGCATGGCCCACCACCACAGCAGCTCCCGCGTGATGCTGACGCCCTGCACCCGCTCCATGGCCTTGATCTTCCGCAGCTGCGTCAGGTCCGTGATCACGTAGGAGGCTGCAGGGGACGGGGAAACGCTCAGCTCAGGGGTGCGAGGCAACCCCTGCCCCTCCACCCCTGCCGGCTTCCCACGCGGGGTCCACGGGCAGCCCGCGTGACAGCGCCGGTCCCATTCCGTACCCTTGGGGACCAGGCCGTCAGCACCGCTCAACTAAGGCGCCTCGCAAGGCTCGGAGGGTGGGGGGGCCTTGAGGTTTAGCTCCTAGGACAGGTCATTTCCCCGGGGTGAGCCTCAGTTTCTCCACTGTAGCACGGGGACAGCAGCTGGCCTGCCTCCCTTCTAGAATGGAACAGTAGGCAGCGAGTTCACTGCGTCCATTCCCGAGAATCCGCCCCGCCTGCGGTACACAGCAGGGAGGGAATCCGCCCCGCCTGCGGTACACAGCAGGGAGGGGAACGCGCATGAATCCCCGGGACAGGACACCGTGAGGAGAACGCGGATGAATCCCCGGGACAGGACACCGTGAGGGGAACGCGGATGAATCCCAGGTGGAGGACAATCCCCGGGACAGGACACCGTGAGGGGAACGCGGATGAATCCGCGGGACAGGACACCGTGAGGGGAACGCGGATGAACCCCTGATGCGAGAACAGTGAGAGGGCGGTGGATGAATCCCCGATAAAGGCCCGAGGTTCATCAACAGCACTGTCTCCTCGGTCGGGAGATGCGCTATTTGGACATGGCCTCTGCCTGTCAGTGGAGGCCTGCGTGTTGCTAAGATGCGAAACAGGTTTCGGTGGAGACTCCAGGCTACAAAGGACTAGGAAGAAAAATCAGCCATTGAGAACCCTATTGACGGCTCAATAGGGTCCAATCATGGGCTGGTGCGGGATCGTGCAGCATTGCATATGGTACACTGGTCATGGGGCCGCCACTAGTCGAGGGCTAACCCAGAAGCAGTTAACAACGAAAGCCTGGCACAGGGGGTGGCAGGGCTGTGACTAGGGGAGGATGAGTTGTTTGTTTGTTTGTTAGGGTGCAGATTTTGAGGGAGCACCTGCTTACAGAACTGATCTGGGATGTGCTTGCCCCTGTGAGAAAGGGCTGCCTCCAGTTTTGTGCCCCTGGTGCCTCACTAGCTCCATAGTGAAGTGTCCCTGCTAGTCCCCAGTGGGTGAGATGCAGTTAGGCAGCTAAGGTGGCCCTTCTCTGATGTGTTGTAAATTCCAGCCTCTACACGGGCGATGTCAATCTGGTTTTGAAGGGAGTTGTCTGAAGCGGGATTAGGGTGGGGTACACCGTGAGTCCTCACCTTACTGGAGGGCACGTCTCAAGTCACCACCCTTTGCTTCTTGGGGAGTGCAGTGCACAGAAGGCAAAAGCCACGCGTCCATCAAAGCTATCTTTACGACCTCCTCTTCCCGCCTCAAATGCACAGAAGCAGAACCTGCTTGGACTTCTGGACATTGGCTTCTGGCTCAGGCTCTTTGGTCTGGCGTGCCTATGCCTGATCTTTGGATCTTGGGACTTGAGTTGCCACCTATGGCCTGCACTGATGTCACCAGCTTCCTCAGTCTGGTGGATGAGAAGGTGCCTCCAGACAGGTGTCGAGTTATTTGTTCATTCATTCATTCTACATATACTACAGGGCACCCACAGTGTGCCAGGCCTGTGACACCTCTCTCTGGTGATGCCCTGGGCAGTAAACCAAAACCCCAAGGAGGTTCGTTTGGGGAAGACAAGCTGTTACGGATCGACTTGTGTCCTCCAAGAAGGTATGGGAACCCTGACCCCCATGCCACCAGCTGATCTGCAGGAGAGAGAGGAGATGGACAGTCTCAAGAACCTTCAGGAGCAGTTCTACTTCTGGTGTGTTTTTGCTGAGCATATTCTGAATAACAAACATATGAGTAAGATTTAGAAAAACAGAAACCTGCTCGAGAGCTAAGCCGAGAGCTGTCCTACAGAGGCTTCCCCGAGAGCCGGTGCCTTCAATTCATACTTCCACTCCCTCAGATGGTGGGGAAGTACATGTCTGCTCGCTACAGCCACACCTGGTGGCCTATCTGTCACAGCCAAGCATAAGACACAAGCAGAGGTGGCCGGAGGGGGCAGGGTAGGCATGAGACTAAATGAACAAACTAGGCCATGGTGGCCCGGAGCGCCAGGCCACGACATCTGGGCTTGGGGACCTTGGAGGTCTTAGGCAGCGGTGAGAGCACCCATATCCCTTCTGTGTGGGCTGGATTAGGAGAGGTGACAGGCCCCAGCTGCCTGAAGAGGTGACGAGTTAGAGATGGAAAGTTCCTGCGCTGTAATTTGAGTCACTGGAAACCCCAGGCCAGATTCCTGGTCAGTGGGAAGTGACATCAGCAGTGTCAGGGCTGCCTCAGGCTGTGGAAAGAGCAGACCTAAGGGAAGAGGAAG
>NW_022103928.1:60922046-60951690 GCF_000313985.2 Echinops telfairi | reverse complement strand
CCTCCCACCCTTGGAGGCAGCGTGATGTAAAATGGGAAAACAAAAGCCCAGGACTGCCATCAGCAGCCGGAGGTCCTGCTCTCTGGTGGCACGTTCTGCCCAGGAGCCACAGAAGAGAAGAACTCAACTCCGAGGGGCCCTCTGGTTTGGGCAGTGTAACCCCAGGAAAGTGATTTGTGTCTGCAGTACTGGTCTAGCTCCATCCACTTCACCAGACCCTTAAGACAGAGCAAGACAAATGAGAAATCCTGGGGAGCTGAGGCCTGTTGGCCAAGCAAAAGCCACGCACATGTTTCTTCCAATGGACACTGGCAGCACATGGTCGTGGTGGGCATTCTTGGGGTGGGGGTGAGGGAGAAAGCAAAAGTCCTCATTGATCATCCCAACTTGGCAGCTCCAGAGAAAACCTTGAGTTACACATTTGCTTCTTGTCTCCCAGAATTTGTTCCCACAGGTATAATACATGCTCATGTTGGTGGTAGAGAGGCCTGGGTTCAAATCCCGCCTCTGCCAACTACTTGCTGTGAAGTTGGGAAGGCCCTTCACCTCCCCGAGTGCCTTGGTTTCACCTGTAAAATGAGGATAGCAGCAGCAGCAGCTACTACAGAAGGTGTGTCATATTATCTCTGACAACAACCATACAGTGAGCACGTGTATCAAGTCATCTGTCATCCTATGACCTGTTGACAGGGGCAGTGGCCAGACCATACCTCAAAGCTACCTCTGAACCCTGCAGCCCTCACGGCTGTTATTCAGTTCACCCTGTATTCTTACTCTTACTCAGATTCTACCTGAGCATCTCCCTTTGTCAGGTGCTGCCCTAGGCTCTGGGAATATAGGTGTGAGGTCTCTACTCTCAGCAAGCTTATAGTCGATGGAGAGAAAACAATCCAACCTATTGTCCAACTCAGAGCAACCTAATAGGGCAGGGTAGAGCCATAGAGCATCCACAGCGGCTGTAAACCTCTGTGGAAGCCACCTGTGGCATCTTCCCCCACAGAGCGGATAGATTCCAACTGCCCACTTTGCCATTAGCAGCCAAGCATCTAACCACCTGTGCCCCAGTCTACAGGGAGAGGCAGATGAAAACAAATAATAAAAAAATCACGTCAAAGCTTGAGAAGCAGAATACAGGAAGTGAGACCCAAAGGACAGTAGTGGTGGTGAGGGAGGCAGGACGGCCTCACGAAAGGTGGCAGGAACTGAGATCTACAGAACTCTGTGGTCAGCAGAACTGCCCCCAAAGGTTTCTCAGACTGTAACCTGTTTATGGGAACAGAAGGAGTAACTGCTGACCTTGTGGTTTAGTAGCCTAATGCAAAGCCTACTACACCACGAGATCCTCCTAAGGGAGGCAGAAGGCCAAGGTCAGAGCTAAGATGAGAGAAGCAGGCAGGGGGAGGGGGTTGAAGATGATAGACTGCTGACTCAGCCCAGGGGAAGGAGTCACCAGAGAGACAGGAGGCCAGTTTTGGGGAGAAAGGACAAAGAAATCCAGCCCCACTCCCCCAGCCCCCAAAGGGATACAGCCCAGCCTACACCTGGCCTTGCTTCCATTGAGACCAAGTGCAAATCTGTGGCCTCCAGGATGTAAGGCAATCGAGTGGCGGTGCTGTGCGCCACAGTTTGTGGTGGTTGTTACAGTCGCAATAGAAAACGAATACAGATTGTAGGAACCCACTTAGCTTAAAGCACTCCATGTTGTTAAAATTGCCATCCAGTATGACCTCAACCTTGCTATTCCTAGCCCCTCCCCGATAGCCTGCCAGGCTCTGGCTGAACCACAAACACTCCTGCCAGAAAAGCTCCTCCGGCCCTCCAGACAGGCTTTGACTCTGCTCCCCTAACCTCTCCCAATAACCTTCTGCCAGATAAGCGAGGAATGCAGTAAGTCTTGACAGACCCTGACTCATCACAGGTGTCCCTCCTGACCCTCTCCCAATGTCCTACCTGTCTGTTCAGCAGAGAATGGAACTGAATGTCTCCTCCCAATCTAGCCCCCTGGTTTAACTATTGTATAAAGCCTGTCTGCCACCCCTGATGAGGGTTGAGTGTGCAGGCACGAGCCTCCTCTCTCGGCCCAGAGAGCTGCAATCAAAGCTGATTCTTTCATTTTCATGAAGTGGTGCGGTTTGAGCTAGTCAGCCATGGGAAGGACAGGGGGTGGCTGGGGGAGGACAGGAGGGGAGGCAGCAGGAACTACAAAGACCAGAGTGGGCGTGGCAGGAGAGAATGTAGAGATGCTGCCAGCCAGCAGGTATCCAGCGGGCTGCAGAGGGGCAGGGGGGAGGGAGCACTAGAACTGATGGTGATGACACAACTGAGTTAACCATGGGGAAAAAAAGTTCTAAAATTGATTGGAGTGTCAATTGTGAGGAATGGGGGAGGAGGAGAGAGTGGAGCACATCCTGGGCCACCAGGCCTTGAGGACGATGTTCCCGATTAGAGCAGCCAGTCCACAGAGAGGACCACATGGCCGGGCCCCACTATGAAACATGATGTCCCTCATTGACCCATACCCCTACAGGGGACAACACCGGAGACACAGTGTGGGAATTGTTGCCCAATCTGATCCCGCCACACGAGGCAAAACACTAAAGGGGTGCAACAGAAAAGCAAGGGAATGGAGCGGCAAGGTCCCCAAGGAATGTTGAAAGTGGACTTTGGGGCCAGGGCATGGTGCCCCATCAGACTGGACTGGAAAATATTCCTAAAGGCCAACAAACAGTCCTTGGACTAACTATAAGCTTTTCTTTCTTGTGTTTTGTTTTTTGTCATTGGTTTGTTGTTTTGTTGTATATTGTTGCTTGGTTTTGCTCTGTCTTGTTTTTGTGCGTTAAAAAAAATACAAACGCAGAAATAAATATGTTTAGGAAAAGAAAAAAGAAGGCATAAAATGCCTAAAATACCCACCACTTTGCCTGGCACGGAGCAAACGTAGTCAGTCCACAAAGACAATGTTCCCCATCCTAGTTTGGTCAATAGTGACTGAGGTCTGAAAGGCTTCTGAGCAGTCATCCACAATGCAACTATTGGCTCTGCTCGTCCAGAGGAAAGGAAACGGAAGGCAATTAGTCCAACAGACTAATGAACCACAGGAATACCAGTTTCCGTGACCTTGAGACCAGAAGAACTTGGTGGTGCCCAGCTACCACCACCAACTGCTCTGACAATGATCCCATTAGAAGGTCCTGGGCAGAGTGGGATACAAAATGTGGAAAAGAACTCAAAATTATGAAAAATACCAAGCTCTAAAGACTAATGGAACCCCAAGATGATGACCCTTAGTCACCCATCAGTTTTGGAAATGAACCAAGTCTGTGGTTCATTTTCCAATCAGACAGCAGGTCCATAGGAAGAGCCCAGCACTAGGGAGCTACACAAACTTTGAACAACCAACCATCTGAGATCAAAAGGGCAACATCTAACCAAAGGCATAGTTCAGGAGATTAGGGAAGGTGGAATGATCCCAGAAACAGAAGAAGAACATGGGATAAAGCATGGTACACAGAGGGGATTGCACCGCGTGAGAGAGATGAAACAACATGTGTGCGCCTTGTTGAGTGGAAAACTGATCTGCTCTGTAAACCTTCACTCAGCTCACCATAAAACATGGAGGAAGAGGAAGAGGAGGAGAGGAGAGAGAAAAAGAGGAGGAGAGGGGAGAATGGTTACCCCAGGGTGGTGGAATTTTAACTAATCTTTTCTCTCTAACAATATTTTGCCATAAGCATGCATTATGTTCCTTACTGGGTTACAAGAGGGCTTCTCAGGTTTGGCACTGCCGACACTGGACAATTCTTTGTTGTGAAGGGCTGCCCTGGGCACTGCAGGATTTTAAGTACTAACCCCGGCCTCTATGCACAGCATCTCTCTATTTGTGACAACCAAAAAGGTCTCTCTCTGAACATTAGCAAATGTCTCCTCGGGAGTAAATCCTCCCTAGCTGAAGACTACTCTTAAAAATATGCATATCTTGGCCAAACGTAACGGATAACACATGAGGGGGCTTCAAAAATGCATGGAAAAATTAAATTAAAAGATAATGGAAGTTTTCCATGAATTTTCTGACTCCACCTCACACACTGTCATTCTATTAGTAGTAGTATTTCAACTGTATACATACATACTCTTTTAAATGTTATTTTGTAATTTAAATGACCAAGTAAAAAATATGCACACCATTTAAAAAATAAATTAGCACTAGCTACATTGATTAAAACAAAACAAAAAAATGATCATCTTTAACGCTTCCTTATTGTTGTGTGCTGTTGAGTTGATTTTAACTTCCAGCAACCCAATAGGGCAGATTAACTTACATGGGTATCTAATTATGTATGTAGGTGCTTTTTTAATACAATAATTTTACTAACAATTTTTATGAAGATACAAATATCATCTACAGTTCACACACACACACACACACACAGCACACAGCTTCTTCCTAAATGCCCAGGTCACCTGGCTAAATGTCAGCGGAGTGAAAGTTGGGAGAGGTGAGGTAGGGCTGGGGGGCACCAAGAAATTACAACATCGTGTTTCCTGGTAGAGCCAGACTGCGGGGGTTCAAGTCCCACACCTCCTTTTTGCAGCCCATTAAATAAAATACTATATGTAAAGGCTAGAACTGGCCCCAGCACATGAATGGCTATTCCTACCAGAGCAACAGGAGGTTTCCTACTCCTGTAAGGAATTAGACTGTGAAACCCACAGGGGCACTTCTACCCTGCCCTATAGAGTCGGAATCGACAGGAAGGCAGTGAGCTTGGGTTTGAGTTTATTCTTAGGGGAAGGGGGCCCAGGAGGCTGGTGGATTATGCATTGGGCTGCTAATCTCATGGTCTCCAGTTCCAACCCACCAGCTGCTTCGTGAGAGAAAGATGAGATTTTCTGCGAATAAAGTTTACAGCCTCAGAAATCCACAGGGCGGTCCTACGCTGCCTTGTTCCTTAGCTAAGGTCGCTGTGCTTCAGAACTGTTTTAGTTATCCTTACAGGATGACGTTTCACGGCGAACGGCAGCAAAGCAGAGGTACTGGTGACGAACAAGAAAACAGCTGGCAGTGGGTCCCAACAGAAAGCTCAGCGCCAGCGCACCCCCGGGGCACAGTCCACCTCCCGGGTAACCCAACTGGGGTTCAGGGAGGGGTCCGGCGCTGCGCGGATCCCGAGCGAGGCTCGTCCAGGCCCAGGGCACGTACAACCAGCCCAGCCCCGGGACTAACAAAACCGAAACCCAGACCAGCGCGGGTGACCCGGTGGGCTCCGAGCCCTGGGATCGATCCATCGCGCCCACCTCACCTGCGCCCCGGCCCCACTCACCGAACTGCATCCACTGCCACTCGCTGAGGGTGTCCATGTTGCGGCACAGGTCGTCCAGCACCCAGGAAGGCAGCTGGTAGATGTAGCAGCACATGGCGGGGACCTGCCCGATGGCCCGGCCGGGGAGCGAATGAGCCGCACGGCGGCCGGACCCGGCTGCGCCCGGGGTGGGCGGCTCCCTCCGGCCGCCCGGGAAGTGGGAGGGACCGGGCGGCGGGCTCCACTGCCCCCGAGCGGCCGCCAGCGGCACGACGCGGTTAGCGGGGGCCGCGCGGAGGGTCCCCGAGCTGGGCCAACAAGGGGGACCAAGCTCAGCAACTCAAGGCCGCCGGGGGGAGGGGGGAGGGGGGCTTTCGGTGGCAGTCTGATACCCTTCTAAATCCATTTCCATTGTACCTGGCTCTAAAGGACATACACTCACTCACCAAATATTGTACTGAATACCTGATGTCTGCCAAGCACTGACCTAGATGTAGGAGCTCTGGGGTCACTGTCGAAAGGTCGGTGGTTCAAACCCACAGGCTGCCCCACAGGAGAAAGATGAGACTATCTACTCCCATAGAGGTCGACAGCCTCGGAAACCTTGTCGGCATGAATCCGGGGTTGGGAAACATAAAAAGAAAATTCACAAAACCCTTAAGGAAGCCCGAGGGGTCATTGGCTTGAGGCGTTGGACTGTCGGACACAGTGAGGCCCATACAGATGTGCAGTTTGGGAATTCCTACGTTCCTGAGGGGCTACCTGCTCTGCCCTGCAGTCACTATGAGCCAGAATCCACTGAATGGAGACGCAGAAGTCTTTTGTTTCATGGGATTTATAATCTAGGTGTTTTGACGGAAGGACATTAGTAATAAATAAAAAACACCAAGTAAATTATCACGTGTTAAATGGCAATAACGTATCCTCCCCTCAAAAAACACACACAGCCCAAGAATCCATTCCAACCTCTAGCCGCCTGATAGAACAGAATAAAGCTGCCCCTTAAAGTTTCCAAGACTTTATGGGAGCAGACAGCCTCATCTTTCTCCCTTGGGGCAGTTGGTGGGTTCCATTCATAATCCTGCAGGTGCAACTCCATTCATAAGCTCACTACAGCGTGCTTCCCAATGGTAATGAGGGTAGAAACCAGCCAAGGGCTCCACAGGTGCATGGGTCATGAAGAAACTAGATGGCACCTGGTTATCAGGAGGAATAGTGTCTAGGGTCTTCCAGGGTTGTCTCCCAACAAGCAGTCGTCTAAGTGAGGCGTCAACTAAGTCCACATGGAGAAAGCACACCAGCCTATGTGATCCATGGATTTTAAATCATATAATCCAAATCCAAAGAAAGGAATGGTATCAGAGTTTAAATCGTGAACACCTGGTTTGCAGAGGGCTATGGATGCAGTGGAAGGCCAAAATCCATGTGCAGGGTCCATGCATGGATTAAGCCTCTGGTGAATCCCCTCTGATCTTAGTTGAGGGACATGAATAGTCTTGTTATCGGATAGAGAAGTTTGTAAACTCAGTCATGGCAAATGTAGTTAAGTTAATGTGTAAATTCTTATCATTTGATCTACTTTTTGATCCATTTTAAAGTTGTAGGGGAAATACAAGCAGATTATGCCAGCCCCTAACAAATCATCACAGGTCCGGTAGGGGCAATTGTAAGCGATAATAAGTAAAGATTATGGTAAAGTCATAGAGAACATGAGAGATAGAAGAGAGATTAAAATAATGGAATCAGACACATTTCATAGTAGCATGCTCACCTCAGCACTGCTTGGTGGTCCACGTGGAGAAGTGGAAGGTGGGAATTGCCGGAGCAAGCGATAGTGGGGAGAGAGAGAGAGCTTCTCTATTGCTAACCAAGGCTTATATCTCTTTGGGGGCGAACAAGGCCCTAATTACAGGTAAAGACATATGTCACAGGAAGGGGTTGTGCTATAGGTACTACAGTAATGAGAGGGGCACAATCTAAGGGTGTACACGCAATAGGAAGGGGAGGTATAGGGGTACACATGTGACAAGATGAGCGAATCCTAGATTCTGGGAGGCAGATTAACTTTGGATGCCACTGAGCCGGTTTGACCTGTTCTCTGGCTCACTATTGAAACCATAATCAGTAGGGTGTAAACCCCACCTACTGGGACCAGACTGATGGCCACAGCCTTTAGTGCGAAGTAGCCCATTGTTCTTAACAGCAGGGAGTGGGCCCATCTTGTGGTGGGACCAGACAGTAGTCTGGCAACTGACTGCCTTCAGGGAGGATGTCTCTAAGCATCTGACTTCCCACCATATGCTAAGAAATAGCCACTAATGTTTGGCATGTCTTTGGGGGAGAAAAAGCTGGGGGAAAGTCTCTTTATAACACCACAATTCCCCCTTTTGTTTTACATATAAAATTTAAAAGAGCCACAGGGGCAGATTGGTTATTTTCTATACATTGAAAGCTGTCAAGGCAAATTTAATGGCCAAATTAATATAGCCAAAAATTCAGGTTTATGGTAAACGTTTTGAATCCAGGCACAAGGGATAAAGTCTCACTATGCACAACTGCTACTGGGGGAAGGTATGAGAGGGGCTGGATGCTGCAGTGGGAAGAAATAGAGCCAATAGGAATGTCTGCTTCTATAGGGAGATAGAATCAACCATTTGCACACTTTAAGGCAACACAGCTTTAAAGAGAGAAGCTGTGGATATGATAGACTATCGCAGGAAAATGTACTCGGACTATGTCTCCAACCACCAGTGGTGGCCTTCCTACCGTGGAATGCGGGCCTTCCAGTTTCCCTCTGTACCAGACAAGGAATAAATCCCAGTTCTATTTCCCTCAGTGCTAGTTTCCCAAGTTTCCCCCTTCTGCATCACATTTAAGATTTAATAGTGTCACGGAGGCAACATGGTCTCTCTTCATTCATATCTCTTAGCTTCCTATAGAAGCAACACGAGACTGCGAGCATCAGAATTATGATGAACAACACAGTCATTCTGGAACTTAAGCTATGTGAAATGCTTTGAGTCCAGGCTCGAGGGTCCAACCCTTCCAGGCCATTCACCAACTGCTTAATCATGTCAGAGCCAGGAGATGCCTCAAGCTTGTCTTTGAATGTACAGAAAATATCCTTCTTAAGCTGATCAACATCTAATGAAGTGTTTCCCTTAAACCCTTGCAAATGTTTTCTAATCAAATCCCAATCATGCAATGTTTTATTATATGGGTAAGGAGTTATACAAAAATTAGTTACATTCCAATCACATTTTAGCATTAATTGATATTGCAAGTCCATGTTTGATCTCCCAGCAACTGGACAGTTTGCTGCAGCTCCGCTACTCACCCCCCACACACACACCAGTTCCTCGTCCACCTTTGCCTGAGTGGCCCAGAGCTGAAGTGAGTTAGTTCACTTGCCACTTCTGTACGAAATGCTCAGTTTGGATGGACTCTTACAGAGCACCCCCAGCGACGCAGCAGTGGTGGCAATGGCTATGAGTCCAATTATAGCTGCGATGAACATTCCCACGAATCGGCGAGGTCTTTTCAGCATTTCCAACACCACTTGCATCCTGAAGGACGATTCTGGACTGCTCTCCCATATCTGCATTTCATCTCCACTGGGATCCACACCCCATCCTGCTCTTTAGGATGAGGATGCTGTCTTTTGAGAGGTTTATAAGCAGAGCATGGTTAATGCAAGCGAACAATTTACAATTATGGCAAGTGGCACTGCGAGCAGTTTCATTTATGACGGTGTTTCTTACAGCAAGCACATAGGGCAGCTTTACACACGAGGCTATATATCGAGTCTCATTCCTGTGAAAAGTATAAGTATAGCCAGACCGACTGGTGCCAGTAAAGCTTCCTGTGTAGCCTGTTAAAGGCTTAGTGGCAAGTGGTAATTTCCACAGGTCCCACTGTTCAGGTCCTGTCACAGGCTTCAGTAACCTGGGGCGGGGAGGCACAAGGCATGAGGACCACCAAGCGGGGCGGAGGTGAGCAATGTTACCATGTAATATGTCTGACTGTATTATTGTATTATCTCTCATGCTCTCAATGACTTTAATATAATATTTATATATCTCAACCGTACAATTGTGCATTACTGAACCCAGAAGTAGTATTACTGAATCCGAGTAGTAGTAATAGGAGTATTAGCGGTGGGGGCTGGCCCCCCCACCTCCCTCAGCGTCATTTTTTATTTAATACTACAGGAGTCCATCAGCTTTACTCTGCAAAACCTTCCTCCAGGTGACAAATGGACCTGGATCCCAAACCCAATTCCCGTCTTCCTGGGACTTCTTAGGATCAGCTTTTTCTGTGGAAGTGAAAATGTGTTTATCTGCCCAACTTTGTTACAAGCTTTTAGCAAGGAGAAATTTTTTTTAGTTAAAATGACTAAATGAACTTTGTCACACATAAGATTTCTCTTCTCCCTCTTCTGTTTTAACAATGCAGATATTAAATCACTGCTAGCAATCTCAGTTAACTTGCTTGGTTTTGAACCAGTAAAACGACTTAGATAGAGTTGATTGTTATATAGAGTTCGGCTTCCAGCTCTCCGGGAATCTAGAGAGCTAACTAATTGTGAGAACTTCTTACCACATTCAGGATAATTTGAAAGACTGAAAAATTCTTAATAAATTTCTCCAGCTGTTTTTGAACTAATTTACCACAGCCATTTTTTTCTATAAGTTTATCAATAAAATTACAGGCTCTTTACACTGTATGATTTTACAATCTTGCAATATTCTGTCTTGGTTAACTTCTCTCATTCCTTCCAAGCCGGATTTAGAGGAAGTTAGTGGGCAGGTCTTAGGCCCTGGTGAATGTCTTAAGGAAATGACCCCATATCCAGAGCTTAAACCGTTTTCCTCCAATTTCTAATTCCATGTGGGGTGCTGTTGGTTCCCCACAACAGCATTCCAAAAGACCCCTTGATTTAAAGGGTGGTCAGATTTCTCCATTACTCTTTCCTGATAGGCATAAGTTTTAACTCTAGAAAGGCAAGGAAGCAAAAATTGGTTTAAGCAATCTTCCTTCTTTATAAACCATGGCAGACTTCATCAAAGCCTTAATTTCTTCTTCATAATCCTGATCAATAATTCCAGTAACCACCAGAATACTTTGAGAATTTAGTTTGGACTTTCCTAATAAATGTCCCATAGTCTGCCCCAATTACAGCTCTTAATAATTTATGATTTGATTCCAGCTTTTAGCTTTCCTTCAAAACTCTGAATAACTCCAGTATCAACTTGAATTCCTGGAGTACTTAGGTTAAATTTTCCTGATAAAAAATGTATTACTTTTTCAATAAGATGCTCCTGCTTTTTAGAATCAACAAACTGCTGTGAGGGCTTCTGAGTCTTTAGTAGGTTAATTAAACTTACTGCAGCGAGGACAGAGGCTGGGCTTTTGCACGTTTGGTTAGGTCTGGTGTCCTGCTGTGAGATTGGGAGATACCTGTGATTGCTGCCATTCAAAGATGCTTTTGCTGGGTTAGGCAGAGGCTTTGCCTTCTGCGCTCTGTTGGGCAGTGCTTGGATCAAGCTCCTTCCTCTATTTCCTGTGCTCTGTTCAAAGGGGCTCTGAGCATGCCCTGCTACTCGTTTTTTTGGCTGGGTGTTACTTCCTTGTAAATGTCCCCTATTGTTGAACTTTGAATGACAATGCTCTGCCCAGTGACTACCTCTATCGCAGCAGGGGCAAAAGTCCAGATTTCCCTGGGTCTTTTCTGCAGTGAATTGTCCTGTTCTTTTGTAATAGCTGCTTATAGTCTCTCTGATAATGTCCCTCTGCTCCACACGTAAAGCATCTCCCTTTAGGTCTGGTGTAGTTTGCCAAAAGCAGCAGCCATGAGGTTGGCTCAGTGCTCATCTGTCCCTACATTCCTGCACATACTGATATAATCTAACAGCGTGCTCTGTTCCTTGAAAGGGCGTATGGCAGCTTGACATGATATGCTCGTGTTATCAAATGCTAATGTAAAAATAAGATTATCTGCTGCAACCCTGTCTGACATATTCATGAGAGGGGGACAATCTAGGGAGGCAAGAACAGTGGCATGTCACCTTTCCTTTAAGTTAACGAAAGATCTGAAGCAAGCTGTCTCTAACTATGGTCCAGATTCACCCTTTGTAATTAATATGAGAACATCTCTGGCGGAATATGAATACCGGATTTCTGCTGACTGGAGGACACTGATGAAGGCGTACCTTTCACCTTTAGAATCTTTGCAATATCAAATGTTGTGGAACAAAGCAGCCCTTTCACAAGCACTCAAAAATGCAGAAGAGGATATAGATATAGGGATTCTTCAGCTGCTAGGAGATGAGAATTATGTCACAGTTCAGTTGCAGCTACAGTTTAAGGATCAGACACACAGGAACAAGTCTGCCTAAAGCCCTGGGAGAAAATAATACCATCAGGAAGCAGGTAGCCAGGTTACATGGCAGTGAAGCAAAGAAATAATGAGCCTTAGATTTTATATCCAGGTTACAGGATGCTGTCCCCCTCACTGCTGTATAACCTATAGTGCAATCCCTTCCTGTGATGTATGACTTTACCTGTAATTTGTGGGCTTGCACTCCCCCCAGATATATAGGCCTGGGTTAGCAATAAAGAGCGCTCTTGGGCTCCCCTCCCTTGGCCTCTGGTCAGCTTCCCTTCCTCTCCCATCCTCACTCCCATTCCCTTTCCCCTTGTCCTCCTTCCCTTCTCCCTCTCTCCATGTGGACCACAAAGCGGGGCTGAGGTGAGCATTGCTACCATGAAATGTGTCTGACTCATTATTTCTATCGCTCATGCTCTTGATGACATAATATATATATATACATATAGACCGTACAATTATGCCTATCAAACCCACGATTAGTGGTGGGGGGCTGGCCCCTCTTCCCTCCACATAAATATATATATTTCATATATATATGAAATCCTGTGCCCTGGCTTTGTTTCTCTAGAGAACCCTAACATACCCTTCAATCATTTTATAATTTTCTTTTGCTGGTTTTTGCCTTAAAGTCTATTTTATCCTAAATGAACATTATCACTGCTGCCGTATTTTTAATTGCCACTAGCTTGAAGTATTCTTTCCATCTTTTGTTTTGTCTATTTTTGTCTTTGTGCCTAATGTGTGTCACTTGTGGACAGCATATTGAGGGGTCGTTTTCTTATCCATTCTACTACTCTGTTATCTTGACTAGTTCACTTAATCTATTTACATTCAGCGTAATTATCAATAGGCGTGTTATTGTAATTTTGCTGCTCTCCTTATGACATAGCTGGTTTCTTTGTTCCTCATAATTTCCTGTGCCGAGTTTGTTTGTGGGTTTCTTTTATTATTTTCTTTTAGTATTTACTAAATCTTTATGATTTATTTTGTAAAGAAACTGGTATTTATTTTCCATTTACCTTATTTCCATTTTCTACAAGACTGTAAAAGAATGGCTTCAGACTATTTATTGGTTGTTCGCGCCCAGCCTGTGGCCTGAGCAGTGGGGCTGCAGACCAGCTCTTCTCGCAGGTTAAGCACTTGAGGCTTCTGCAGAGAAGCACCGAGTCGGCATGGAGGGCGTGGGCATGCCTTCAAACCAGGCTGCGGTCCTGGGCTGAGCAGCATTCCACCAGGAGAGGGCATGCCTTCAAACCAGGCTGGGTCCTGGGCTGAGCAGCATTCCACCAGGAGAGGGAACAGTTCCTTCACCCTGAACTTCTGTGGGCACGGCCTTTTCAACAGTGGCCTGGTCTTCCATTCCAATCTCTTCAGAAGCAGAGGTCAGGTACCGTCTCCCACAGGAACTCCTGCGTGAACTGAAAGAACTTCCCAGGCCAATATCTACATCAGACCCACCCAGTGAATTCCTTTGTTGTTACACAGGAAGGTGATGTCCACCGAGCAGGGCAGAATCCGTTACAGAGCAATGGTGAGCAAGTGAATGTGAGGATTATTCACTCTCATTGTGGTTACCCTGTCATTTACTCATTTCTTTCCAAGTTTGAGTCTGTTCTAGCTTGAAATCCACTTCATTTCCTCTCTATGTGGAAGAGCTGCAACAATTTTATTCTGTAATTATCTTCTTTACAAATGGATCTCTTTGGTTCCCAACTTTCATTATACTTTTATTTTGTAACTCTGCAAATGAGCTTCAAAAAAGGCGGTGGAAACAATTCCATTATCTTTCATTTTCCCACAAACATATGAAGTCCCTTCATAGCTCTGTAAGAACAGGGACCGGCCTGCCTGAATCACCATCCTCTTCCCTGTTCGTCTAGCAGTGCCTCCTGGACACAGTGACACTCAGTAAATATGGTAGCACACAAGTGGCTCCAAGGTGACGTTTCCTGCGCTTTCGACTGCTGTCGCGCAAATTCTGCATAGTTGTACAAAGCTCGGAATGTGGCTATCCTTTCACCGCCACTGAGTCTGTTCCAACTCGGAGACTCTACAAGACGTGTTTGACTGTAAATCCTTATGGGAGTTGGGAGGGAGCATGAAAACCGATAGATGATGTACGTACAACTCTTTAAAATCGTCCTAACTATGTACGTGTATGACATGTATCATATCAAGAAAACTCCTGAGGGGGGAAAAAAGGATACCAAAGTTGACCAATAGTTGCACTGGTGAAGGAGAGAGGTTTTGCATAGGCAGCTTTGGGTTTATGTTAACAGTGGTGGAAAAGGCTATCAATAATGGTTGTACCACATGAAGAGTATAATCAATGGCACTGAATTACGCATGTAGAAGTTATCAAATTGGAGAATGTCTTCTGTATATTTTTGCCACAAATTAAAAAAATTACTGTATATATTTGAGTATAAGCCGACCCAATTATCAGCCAAGGCACCTAATTTTACCACAAAAACTGAATTTAAAATGTGCTGAAAAACTCAGCTTAAACATGAGTAGATACGGTACACAAATAACAATGAGTACAAGGAAGAAAATGTTCTAGAATTTATTGTCATAATGATTGTACAACTCCCCTTGATATGACTGAACTACTGAATTGTATATGTGGATGAAATTGTTGAAAAATAACATTTTTTTTTCTTAGTCATTTTATTGGGAGCTCTTACATATACCATAACATTCTGTAGTTCAACCACATCAAGCAATATTGTACAACTGCTACCACAATCGGTTTCAAAACAAAAAATAAATAAATCTTTATGGGAGCCAACAGCCTCATCTTTCTCCCAAGCAGTGGTTGGTGGATTTAAACTATCAACCTGGCTGTTGGCAAACCATTGTTTAAGCTACCAGATTACCAGGGCTCTTTTCCTCAAAAATGGCAATGATTAAGCACCCATTTTACCTTTAATGATTTATTTAGAAGTACGGTCATTTATTTGGTCAATCTCTATTAATGTACACTCACTTTTAGTATTGGGAACTGTCCCCAAAGGGACTTTTTAAAAAATTTTCATCTATCGATGGATAAAACTGTCCTTCCACCTCAAGGAAAGACATAAACCAGTCTCTGGGACATTGCCTCTTCAAGATTCCTCTCTGCTCCCTGAAGTTGTCCCAAGGCAGGGTAACCCAGACCCGTGTGACAATGCATACCTTTAGTTCCTATCTGGAGCTCCCAAGCACTGGAGAACTGCAGCAGCCAGCTCAAAACTCAAGGGTTGGGCCTAAATTAATCATCACCCTCCCACAGAGGAGACCCTGTCATCTCTCCTCACTCAAGCTAACAGATGCGGCGACATCCAAGGTCTAACTTCCCTTCAATTTTCCATAAAGTAATTCAGTGTATTTCCTCTCCCCGAGTAGTGAAAATTGTAAGCACACCTGTCTATTAACTGAAAAGCCAGGGGTTCAAGTGCAGCCAGAGCAGACCCGAGACCTACTTGAAACCCTGTGGAGCAGAATTCTGACACACACAGGACTGCCATGAGCATCTAAACCAGAGGTTCTCAAGTCTCCTCATGCTGCGACCCTTCCTCAGTTCATGTGGTGGTGACCGCCCCCCCCAACCATAAAATTATTTGCCTTGCTACTTCATAACTGAAATTTTTCTGTTATGAATCGGGCAGCCCCTATGAAAGGGCTGCTCGACCCCCAAAGGGGTCACAACCCACAGGTTGAGAACTGCTGACCTAAACGGACTGGAGGCAACATGGTTTTTAGAGAATCTCCTCTAAGCCTTTCTTTCATTAATCCCAGCTCTGTTGTCATGAATCACAATTGTGCAGCTAACTTAAACTTTCCTAAGGTCTGTTGTTCCAAATTCCTAAACAAGTTTTGTAGGTTTGATCTTTATATCCAGTGCTATTGCCCAATCTTTCTGATTACCCACACAAGTGTGTCCAATTTTTCTAATCTGCTAATGAAGTACCGTGAGTGGAGGGGAAGGTCAGAGGAAAATGTTGAGGCAGGGAGACAGAAAGGGAAAATATGTGACTACTGAAGGGTCAGCAGGAAGCCCAGTGACTAGCACAGGACGGGACAGAAACCTAGCATCCAAGTGTCTGAATAGTTCAGGAGTCAAGGATGTGAGACACTGCTACTTCACACCCTTCTACAAGGATTTCCACCGGTGTCTTCTCTTTCCACCATCATCTCAGCGTAACTACTGGTGAAAAGTACCCACAACCTTTTAGGGTTCCGTTTTCATGACGGGTTGGGAGGAGAAATGACGACTGCTTTCACCCGATTAAGAATGCTTTTCTTAATAGTTTTCTGAATTAAACTTTTTTGGCAGTAAGAATTCCATTATTATAAGAAAAATAAGCTAACAGGAAGAACATTTAAAAAACAAGGTTAGAAAGAACTGAGCTGGGGGACAGACAACAGAAAAGTGGGTGAAAGGAGGAAAAGGCTGGACAGTGTAAGGCGTGACAAATAATAATTTATAAATTATCAAGGATTCATGAGGGAGGGGGGAAATGAGGAGTTGATACCAAGGGCTTAAGTGGAGAGCAAATGTTTGGAAAATGATGAGGGGAACAAATGTACAAATGTGCTTGACACAATAGATTCATGTATAGATTGTGATAGGTGTACGAGCCCTCAATAAATTAAAAATAAAAAAAAAGAACTGAGGCTAATTGCTTGCTTGCTTTGCCACCCTACCCCTACCCAGCTCCAAGCCCGTGAGCGGAACATGTTCACCAATCTCAGAGAAGAACCAACCTGTTTAAAATAACGCCACACACCCTCACCATTTCCTTTACTCAGCACCATTTAATTAAGTATTGAAGTACTGCTTCTTTGTAAAAGCAACTACAAACCCTCAGGATTGGAAACATCAGTCTCTGAAGAGCAGTACACTGACTACACCCACAAGATTTTAAATGAAAGACAATGCTACAGGTTCTTCATCTTCCCTGGATAACACAAAACATGGTGTTCAAACTGCAGTTCTTAGTAAGAGGAACATGGACTCTCATTATGATACAGAGACTGGTTAAAAAAAATAGAACTGAGCTTGGATTAATCCAACACCTGCACTTCAAGCCCCAGTCCTGGCCCACTCTAGGACTGACTGGCTCATACAGCACATCAGACTCTGCCTCCAGGTTTCCTCCCCAGCCAACACTTCATTTTAAAAAGCATGAGACTTAGAAGTACATCACAGGATGAGAATTACCAGAACATGCTGCAAGTTGACAGTAGATTCCATGAAATCTCAAGTGTGGCGGGAAGTGTGCGAGTTTGTTTCTTTCATTTTACTCTGATTTAAGCAAATAGGAATGGTGCCTGAAAAAATGAAGAGATGCCTGGACATATCCCAACCATTAATTATAAAAGGGAGACTGTTGTAAAGGCTTATAAAGCTTATAACAAGAAAAAAAACAAAACATTTACAGTACATTAAATGAAAGAGTTGAATACAAAATTGTACATACAGTATACTTTCAACTATGTAAAAAACCAACAACATATGCCCTAAAAAAGACTGAAACAATCCGTGAATGTTAATAGTGGTTATATTTAGGTTGCATTTCTAGAGATTTCTTTCCTTCTACTTTCCCCAATTTTTCGTTAACTATGAGCTATAAAATACAAACTTCCATGGATGTTTTGAGTTTGAGTTAAAGAATTCAAGCCCAGTCTATGAGAAAGGAATTGTCCGTTTATAAAACTATAAAACATCCCAGGCTACTCCAGGAGTCCACTGTGTGCTAGGAATAACCTGCCAGACATTGGCAGGCTTTCCCCCAGTGAGGGAAATCTGCCACCAGATCCCACCTGACGACCCAATCGAGAAGCAAAAGGAAACGTCATGAACTTGAAAAAGGAAAAGAAATGCCTGCACTTGGCAAAAGCTTACTTCCAGCACAGTAGCTCCACTCCCTAACATTGGAATTACACAGGACTACCATTTTCTGTGTAGAGCCAACCCTGCATCACAAATAGCAGTCACATAGCACTGCAACAAGAGTGAACAGAGCAAAGTGCAGTGTTAAAAACAATTAACAAGTGCTTAGTACAAAATGATTCTCTTCAAAACATTTGCTTACTCTATACACATTAATGCCAAAAAACCCACAAAACCTCCAACGTATGACAGCAGCTCAGAATGTGTTCAGGGTCTGAGGGGACAGACCTGTGCCTGCCTCAAGGTCATTTCAGTCTCCCAACTGCGGGGAGGCCGGTGTGTCACCAACCACAGTACAGCAGCTGCAAGCAGATGCTAGTGCAGTCTTGGAATCAAAGGGTATGCTGTAATCCTCATGAAATTACTCACACACCACCGATACAGAAACTGGCCTGACTTGGAGGCAAAACCGCAGCTACTTTCTCCTGATCAACCCTTCTGAAGAGAGCAGGCATTACACTGAGATACGTGTCAACCTCACAACGCCTGGTGAAGTCAGCGGAGCACAGTTCACTGCAGCAGGCAGACAGACCCGACGGTGAGGACGAGCGCCTAGGTCTGAATCTGCGTCGAGACTGGTCAGGGCCATCACAGGAAGCACGGAGTGCAACTTCAATGTGACGCGTCTGTGTCCCCTTCCGTGCGCTGATGCGCAATGTGCTCCTGCGTCAGCCGCTGCAGGTCTTTCCTCACGTCTGGGCGGTCTTCTAGGTCTTCGTAGAGTGATCTGACAATGTCCAGCTTCCGGTAGTTCTCAGGTCGGACCAGGCTGCGAACTACCTGGAGGCAGCGCTCTTTCAGGGTGTACACTGTAAGGGCAGAAAGGCACACCCTCAGCCTCGGGACGCCAACCATGGCAGCCACATGTACCACCATCAAGTCTCACTTGGGATGGGAAATAAAACAGTGGGCATGTATTTTGCAGCAGTGTATAGATTTGACAGCCCCAATGCATGCCTCATGGTAGTCGATCCCTTGTGTGGTTAACTTCTGCTTGAAGCTGTGCTGGGCCTGGAATTTGTTAGAACTAAATATGGATGAAATGACACTGGCCCAAGTCTCCCGAAAATAAGGAAGCTATAGTTTTTAGACTCTTGGGAGCCCTCAGCTATCCAGCAGAAGAGCACACACTGGGGAAAGGGCCTGAGACCACCCAGAGAGAGGCACTCGGAAAGCAGCCAGCAGGACAGCTGTAGAGCTCAGCTTACCCAATACCGCAAAACAAACAAGCAAAATGGTGGTGTTACTTTTGGAGTGGTTCTAACACAGCGAGACATAGCCAATTAGTGTATAACTGGATTTGGGGGTATCTCATATCCTATTTTAAGGGCACTGGGGAACTTACTATTCCTTATGGGTATCCATTAAGGTATAATTGACCAAGTTTAACTTATTAGTGTTGGTTTTTATATACCTACTTCCTTAAAACAAAATCTCTGTATATTTTAGCTTGAACCCTATGAAGTTACAGGTATTTATTTTTTCACTCACAAAAACATCAGTTTCTTAGGGTTCACCCTAATGAAACCGTTTAAACTTGAAATAGTGAACTATGATGTTCATGTTCAATTCAACTTTTTGTTTTAAACCTTGTGAGCTTCAACATTCAAAGTCATATAAATAAAACCCACTATACTCCCACCTCCTGAGCCTATCTGGGTACAGTTTTGCTCCAGAGTCAGGAAACATTCTATATTCGGCTATTTTAATTTAGCCCATCTCTGAGGAGCCTAAAGAGCTCTAGAGATACACATCTTTTTATCCAATGTATGTCTTAAGTAGCCACACTGGTCTGAGTCAAGGTAGCAATTTCTACCGTCTCCCTTGACCTACATGAACTCTTCTCCCTCTCTTTGCTTAAATTTATACAAACCACTTTCAATAACATTAGTGCAGACAAGCTTCACAGCAGATCCACTAACAAAAGAAGAAATAGGTGTCAAATAACTCAGAGTAACAGAGATAATAAGCAGCAGAGTATGTCCTTAAGACTCCAATGCCTCTTCCTCTCTGTCATCTTGGTGGAAAAGCAAAGCTCACCTGAAGTACAGGACTGCAAATCACTCCAAAGAGTGCTGTGGGACACAGAAAAATTCCTCCCAAGTTGTCTCCCCCAAATATATCCCAAACTTAGCTGCTTGCTACACGTGGCAGATGACTATGCACTTGGAGGTCAACAGAAGTAGGTCAGGGGGTTATTCTCCCTAAGGGTTATCAGCCACCCAGAGCAAGCAGACACCACTGTTTACTCCACAACAAGTGGAGCCCACTCCCTTCTCATAAGGATAAAAGATTGTTTCCCTGAAGGACAGCCCAGGGAGGTCAAGCCCAGGGAGGCTGCTATATTGAGTCTAGGTTCCGCCCTTCTTGTCACATGTATACCCTTAGTCCCTCCCCTTCCTATCATGTGTACACCCCTAGCTCATTCCCTTCCTGTTACACCTATGCCCATTGTATATCCCCTTCCTATTGCTTGTATTGCCTATTGTACAGCCCCTTCCTGTAACATGTATGGTTGTGTGTAATCACGTCCCCTAAGTAGATATAAGCCTTGGTTAGCAATAAAGTGCCCGCCTGCTCTTGTGCTTTCCTGCCCTCTTGGCCCACGTTGTGTGTGGACCTGGGACCTGGCTGGTAAAACATGGCCATCTAGGAGGTGAGCATGCTACCACGAAACGTGTCTGACTTCTTTATTTGACTCTCTCTCCTATCTCTCTCATTCTCTATGACTATGATAATCTTTATATATATCTTAACTGTATAACTATACTACCTGAACCCGTGATTAGTTGTGGGGGGCTGACTTTCCCACACACAGTGTAATCCTGGAAGAGGCCACCGACTCCTCAATAGGTATCCAATGCATACATACGTGTACAAGTATGCATGTATACAATGTGCACACAAATAACATTACTTCGGAGGAAACAGGCTACTGGCCTAGCATCAGGCAAAAATCAGGAAGGACTTGGCTTCTTCAAGTGACTCAGCCTCTACTTATTTTAATAAACAACCTTTTTTTAAAAAGATGAAATATCAGTACCTGGCAGTGTGATGTTGGCAAAAATAGGCTGTCCATCAACGTTGAGAGACGGCACAAACAATTCCGTTTGGTTAACCAGAAGCCCATCGTAAGTCCCTGCATCTCTGAAGAGCCAAAGGTGACCTGTTAAGGAAGCAGAGTCTGTTAAGTAGCCACAGTGGTCTGAGTCAAGGTAGCAATTTCCCTCAACCTGCATGAAATCCTTCCTCCTCTCCTCTTTGTTTACGTACACACACCACTTTCTGTAACATTTCCTTTGGTCAAGCTTCATGGCAGATCCACTAACAAAAGAGGAAACAGGTCTCAAAAAGCTCAAAGTAACAGAGAGAATAAACAGCAGAGTATGTACTCAAGGCTCCAACTCCTCTACCTTCCTGTAATCTTGATGGAAAAGCAAAGTTCACCTGAAGTACAGGACTGCAAATCACACCAAACGATCCGGAAGAGAAGGCCACGACTCCTCAAATCCGTGCTTCTCAAAAATTCAGAGGTGAACAGGTTGGAGGCAAGCAGGGTCACTGAACTGTGCCAGTCAACAGGGTGGGGATGGCAAATGTTTGGTGTCTGCGGGGATTCTAAAAAGTTCATGGAAAAGTCCACTTTGAAGGTCCCCTTTTGTGGGGAACAGAAGGATTTCTCTCAAGCTGTCTCCCCCCAAAATATGTACCAGACTTAGCTGCTTGAGAATGACTGTACACTAGGCAGTCAGCGAAAGTAGGTCAGAGGTTATTCTCCTTAACATCAGCCATCTAGAGCAACCAGACTGTATAGTCTGACTCACCCTAAGTAGGGCCCAGTCCCTTCTGCTATTGTTCCCTTGAAGCAGTGCCCAAAGGCAAGCCCGGGACCACTCTAAGATGACTAAGCTCATCGAGTCCAGGGTGCACCCATCTTGCCACACATGTTCTCCAATTCCCTCTTCTTACTATTGCGCGTTCACCCCTCGGTCACCCCCCTCCTATTGCTTGTATTGCCTGTGTTGCAACCCCTCCCTATGACGTAGATTGTTGTGAATTGTATTGCCCCTTTCTGTGATGTATGATTCTGTAATCAGATCCCCCTAAAGTGATATGATGCATGGTTAGCAATAAATAAGGAGGTTCCCTGGTTCTCGGGAGAGAGGAGGACGAGGGAGGCAACTACTTCTACTCTGGCAGCCGGGTTCCCCCCGCCCGAGGACCACCAAACGGGGCGGAGGTGAGCAATGCTACCATGTAATATGTCTGACTGTATTATTGTATTATCTCTCATGCTCTCGATGATTTTAATATAACATTTACATATCTCAACCGTACAATTGTGCTTACTGAACCCGTGGGTATTATTAGTAGCAGCAGGTGGAGGCTGGCCCCCCCCCAAAAAAATTTTTAATTTAATACTACACCCTTTACATATTTTTACCACACTAAAATTTTAAAAAGTCATGCAAAAAACAACCATCATGTTGAAAGGAAGAAGCCAGACAGAAAAGGGAGCATTTTGTAAAAACAGACAAAGCTATCTAGAGTGTGAAAAGGCAGAGGTGCAATGGCCACTGGGAAGGATGAAGGGAAGTGAGTGGGCACTGAAAAGAGGGAGTTTTCTGGCCTGATGAAAATGTTCTCAATTACAACTGGACCTAGATGGTGCTGTATCTGTACAAGCTCAGCAAACTTTAAGACCTGTGCATTGCACTGTACATAAACAATATCTGAACTTATGGACCAAATGCATCCTTTACAAAAAAGGGGAGAGGGGAGGGGACATAAAGCCCCAAGTCTTAGACAGTTTAAGGAAGGAGAGGTGGTCCTCAGAACCAACACAGTCATGTTGGTAAACACCTCACTTGAAGATTTGGTAGTTGCTTAGCTTAAAGCAGTAGTAGATAAATGCTAAAGAATGTAAATTCATACAACTTCCTAAATAAAACGGGAGGCTATAGAAATGTTGATCTCTGGAAGAACTCTGAGGGGAAATTTGGGGCAGAAGTTCAAGAAGAATGAACTGAATACATATACCAGCACCAGGCAACGAGAGATCCATTAGGATCCTCACAAAATGATTGAAAACTGAGTGAGGCCAGGGAGGCCCTGGCTGACATGAAGTGGCTACCTAGATGACTAAAAGGTGGGCTGTGCAAGGCCCCTGGGCACCTCCAGAGACAGGCCTGGGGATGTGGTTGGCACAAAGAAAGGTTCTTGCTAACCTAGAGGTGGATGGTTTGAAACCCACCCAGTGGCAGCATGGAAGATGGCCCGCCACCTGCTTTCCTAAAGATGAGGCCCAAGAAAGCCCTACACCAAGCAGTTCTATCTATCAATCTATCTAACTATATCTATCTTATCTATCTATTAAAGCAGTTCTACTTTGTAACCTATGGCTAATCATGGGTGGGGCTCACGCTATGGTAAAGGCTTGCTAACCTCGCATGCTCGCCTCAGTCCTCGGGAGACCTAGTTACCCTTCACCTCGGTTACAATGGTTACAACTTCGTGGCTGGTTCCTGCCCAGCACTCTTCCTCCCCCCTAGCACCGTACCCAGGGGGGGCTTTGCAGTGTGCAAACCGAACAGTGTCTCTTCCCTGTTTAAAGACGGGCACTCTCGAAAACCCTACATAGGGTCGCTTAGTGTCGACGGACTCCCAGGCTGAGGCTTGCGTTTGAATCGCCTTTGGGGCTTCCGTACACTCTTCCCACCTCCAGGGCACCCGGTCTTGCTCGGGCCGCTCCTTCGGCGAAGGCAGCACTGCCGCGGCGGGCGGGCGCCGGCTCCCCACTGCACGCCAACCCCCATCCTGCCTGGAAGCGCCTCCACCGCCGAAAGGAGGGCCAGGCCCGGTTCCTGTGTCCCTCCCCGCCCGCGTCCTCCAGGAAGGCAGGGACCTGCTGCGCCCGCACACCGGGGACCACGGCGACAGCCGGGGCGGCGGGGGTGCAGCCCTTCTCCAGGACTGAAACGGACGCCCGGGGCCGCGGGGGCCGCGCAGCACCTGCGCGCGGCCGGCGGGGCGTCCCCGGGCCCCGGGCGCTCGGCCCGCGCGCGTACCTCGGTAGCTGTGGATGCGGCGGCCCGTGCCCGGCGGCAGCGTCGGGTAGGGCTGCGGCTCGCCGTCGAAGTTGAGCCACACGGGCAGCACGACGCGCGGGCTGCGGTTGCAGAAGATGACCTGGGACGGCTCGCGAGAGTTCACCGAGCGCAGCACCGGCGGCAGCCGCCCCGCCTCCATGTCCGCCTCGGCGCCCGACTCCTCGGCGTCCGACGCCTCCGGGCCCGAGTCCTCGGCGCCCGAGTCCTCCCGACCGTACTCCTCCGGGCCGTACTCCTCGGCGCCCGACTCCTCGCCGCCGGCTTCGGCCTCTTCCAAGTTCCCCGCCTTCCCGGGCATTACCTCAGGGGACGAAACAACCAGGGACCTGCCGCCTCGGGGTTTGCGAGCCGGAGGGGGCGGGGCGTACGTGCGCGTCCCGGGCCCGCGAGCGTGCATGCGTGCGTGCGTGCGTTTGCGCGCTCCCGGACGGGCGTGGGACCGCGACTCCGGGGAGGCCGTCTGGAGACTGCGCATGCGCAGAAGGGTCGTTTGGCTACCGGCGTAAGGGGGCGGAGGCGTTAGGTTACCGGGTTACTAGGAAGTTTTGCGCATTCCCAAAAGACCTGCAAGAGGTGTTATGTTCCCTGCCGTCCACACGATGACCCATTTAATAATTTTCTCCAAAAAAAATTTTATTCTCATTAATCAAGTTCCCATTTGGGGTCGCAGTACTTAATTTATTTCCCGTCTCAGGTCCCCATGAAATGCAGTTTACCAGTTTTTTGCATTTTTCAAAGGTATTCTATACACAAAATTAAACAGGTTTAAGAAGAAATTTGATACCAGAACCACAACTGGAAACTCCGTGTCCTGTACCAAGAGGAGTGCATAGAACATTACACACCTTAAAGAAAACAAGACTGGAGTTGCTTTTTGTTACTATTTTCTCTCCCCGCAGGGCTCTGACCGAGCCGCTTTCTCGGCTTAAAAGGGTTGGCCAAGCGTTAGATGTTCAAGAACTGATACTACGCAGAGACTTTCTCCTGTATGTAATCAGAAGGGAGTAACTTCACACTGCAGCCTGTGTGCTTGCTGAGAATCAGCCGTCGAACCTGGTGAAAACCACTGCCCCACAACAATCAAGGCTCAAGGAGCCCTGGTGGCGTTGTAGGCTAAGTGTTGAGATACAAACTACAGGGTTGGCAATTCAAACTCAACAGAGGGAGGCAGGCGAGGCTGCCTGCCCATAATGAGCGGACTTGACAGCAGTGAGGGAGTTTGAGCCCAACAATTGCCGAGTGCCAGGAAGACATGAGGCCAAGCACTTGGAATTACATCCTCGTGGGTGCACATCCCAGCACTAGCTTCAGGTATGGGATGTTGAACAAGGCTCTTAAACTGTCAGAGCCTTTAAGTTCCTCTTTTTAGAAATGGGCATTTGAGAAATATCCATGTTTAGCGGTAGGAAAGACCCTGGCGGCACTGTAGGGGGCACTTGTTGAACTGCTCACCACAAGGTCAGTGGTTCAAACACACCAGGTGTCTTAAATACCATCCCACCACAGCTCCACCCCACACTAGAAAACAAAACCAAAAATCCCAAGCCCACTTCCATGGGGTCAATGCTGACTTATAGTGATCCGATAGGACATGATCCAGCTACAAGATGTAAATCTTTATGGAAGCAGATGGCCGCTAAAGGAAGAGATGGAGTGTCTTGGCTTCCAGTGTGGTAGAGTGACTAGCAGTGAGGCTGCATCTCCAGCTATGTGGATGGTGAGCAATAGGGAAACATCGTTAAAAAAAAAGCCCCAGGAAGTCCTGTTAATCAAATCACAGTGGCTCATGAATATAAATATGACCCCATTTTTGTATTCCCATGCTAGTGAAGTGCAAAACATTAAGTTTAATATTACACAAGGCTTACATCCCCCAATTAGGCCAATTGTTCAGATAAACCCAGACCACTTTTAAGACTGATATTGTGGGTGAAGGGAGACAGCGGTCAGTATAAGACATGGAAAAATAATTTATAAAGTATCAAGGGTTCATGAAGGGTCATTAAGAGTCCAAATCGGTTTGATGGCAGTGACTTGGTTGGTTGATGTTATTACTTTCTTAGTGTAGAAAGCAACTGAAAAACACACATAACATGTTTGGCTTATGGTATATTCCCTGTCTGAAGTCGAAACTCCATTGTCCCCGTGGGGGTCCTGCAAGTGTCATTTTAGCATCTTCGGGCTGCTCATGAATATGTGTGAATAATGCTAGCCCGCCCGTAAGCTCCAGAAGGAGAAACTGCAGGTGCGGCTCACCTTTTTGTCTTCAGTGACCTGCAGAGTAAGCAAAAATATTGACTTGAAATTGTTGCCGTGAGTGAAGTTCATGGAGCTCACTGGTTTCCAGCCGTTCCTCCCCACTTGTTTCAGGACGCCGCCGCCTGCAGTCCTCAGTCTAACAGCTCTTTTCGCAGTCTCTTCCTGGGTTCACGGTTTCCATCCCGCTCTAGTGTGAGCTTTATCCCCGGACACGTGTTGCCCTTCTGATGTCCTATGGCTGGTTGTTCTCAGGATGTACCTTCTGTGTCATTGCTCTCCCATAGGCCTGGGGCTGGGCTCTACGCTGAGCCAGGCAGAGAGTTTGGTTCCAGGCCTGAAGAGTGACGAAGGGCCAGAGTTTCAGTGGTTCCACAACCCCACCTCAACCAAGAAGCCTGATCTTTTTTATGAAACTGAGTTTTGGTCCACATGTTCCTCCCACTCTACCCAGGACCTCTTCTAGTCAGCCGTGGGAGCTGGGACCATGCAGTCTCCTGGTCTGAGGGTGATGAGGCTGAGGTCCGTGTGGCCCATTAGTCCAGTAAACCAAGTAGGCAAAGTGCTGAAGCCAAATTGAATTCTTTGCCATTTATTAAAATGAAGTATTTTTATCATGAAAAGGCTTATAAGATCTGCTTTCACCTAACATAACACTTAGTTCCTATGTTTACTCTTTGTTTGTTTGTTTACTCTTAAAGTAACACTGAGTTTGTCACAGCAAATGAGTTTAGGTTGGAGGGTAAAATGAATCATTTAAAAAAATGTAGTCTACGGAAATTAGTATGTCTAAGAGTTGGAGGATACAGAGCCTTAATACAAGCATACACCAGAACCAACAATCCTATCGATGAGAGTGAAGGGGAGCACAGAGTGGAGACCCAAAGCCCATCTGCAGACAATTGGACATCCCCTTACAGAAGGGTCCTGGGGAGGAGACGAGCCAGGCAGGGTGCAGTGTAGCAATGATGAAACATACAACTTTCCTCTAGTTCTTTAATGCTCCCTCCCCCCAACTATTATGACCCCAATTCTACCTTACAAATCCAGCTAAACCAGAACATGTACACTAGTACAGATAAGAACTGGAAACAAAGGGCATGCAGGGCAGATAAACCCCTCAGGACCAATAATGAGCAGCAATACCAGGAGTGTAGGGGAAAGGTGGGGGGAGAAAGGGGGAACCAAACACAATGATCAATGTATAACAGCAAACAACAGAAAAATGGGTGAAGGGAGACAGTGGTCAATGTGACATGAACATAATAATTTATAAGTCAAGCGTTCATGAGGGGAAAAAACTAGGAACTGATACCAAGGGCACAAGTAGAAAAAACATTTTGAAAATGATGATGGCAGCAAATGTCCAAATGTGCTCGACACAATAGATGTATGTATGGATTGTGATAAAAGCTGGAAGAGCCCTCAATAAAATTATTATTTTTTAAATATGAGCATATAGATTCAGGCCTGCTGCCAAGCCCATGCTTACCAAGCTAAACAAGCCCTGCCGACGTGCTATATTGTTCCACCGGGCAATAGGCATCGCTGACCAGTGTTCTTTTGTCTCTCACGTGGTAAGAGCCAACCAGAGGCTGGTACAAGCAGAGGGTTAGCACCACACCCAAAAGAAAAATGACACTCACCTGGGAACAAGGCGGCGGAGAGGAACGACCGACCTTGGGGCAGCAGTCAACCTGTGTGGGCTTGTTTGTACAATGGCAGTACTCTTGTGAGTTTCACTTCGCTTCAACACAACTTTTCACCATAAACTCAACCGGAAGCCCACCTTGCTTTTCCCCGGTGGCTGCGTGGCCTCGAGAAACCAGCTGTGTTTGTGGAGCGAACACTGGCACCAGCCGGACACACTGCCAGTTTCCTAAGGCGACTACTTCAAAGGCACACAGCATCCCAACTTTTTGCAAACTTTTTGGCCAGTAAAAGGATGAAGTACATGTTCTAGTAGAGAGTCTAAAGATTGGCAGCTTTTCTGTATCATTTAGATTCTAAATTTTAAAGGTACCTGTGGTCTGTGCCCTGAGAGCACAAGTGACTGTGCCCAAAAGGTTGGGGGTTCAAAGCCATCCAGTGGTTCCCCAGATGGCCCGGAAAATGCTGGGTGGCTCTCAAGCACAGGAAAAACCATGGGGCTTTTTGAGGGCGTCATGTTAACACCTGGCTCACTGCGTCGGACTTGATGAGCATGGGTTTTTCTAGGGGGGTAGGGTGGCTTCTTTAGCTTTATGAAAAAGGGAGCAAACACTCTGGGAGAGGCGAGAGGCAAACAACAGGCTTCCTATCCACTTTGTGTTGCCTCTGGTCCCAAGATGACTCAGCTGTTCCGCAGCCACCAGGGTAGCTCCAAGAACCGAGTACCAAGGATGCGAGGACAGAACCGGGCGTTTCTCCAGTGCTGAAGCCACCATTTCACTGTTTCTGCTTCTGAAATCTAGGTCAAGCTTTTTTAATAGAAAAGGGTTTTACTATCAAGAGATGCATAATGCATGCATGCCTGCTAGCTCACTAGTTCAAAACTAATTCAAAACCCTCACTAGTTTTCAATGATTATTTGAATTAAGCCAAATTACTAGCCTCTTCCCAAACCTAAGGGTTGCCTTGGAGGCTCCCGGGGTGGCTGGGAAGTTCCTGGGCGTCGGCTCCTTTCACATTCACATTGGGAGCAGAGCTCGAAGAATTCTTGAAGGAATTACTCTGCAGAATCCTCAGGTCTTAAGGTTCCGGGCAGACAAGAGGTACAGTGGGACCCGAGAGAGGCAGCGGGCCCTCTGGTTTTCCCTTCCCAGAGGGAAGGCTTGGCTGGTGTGGCTCTCTGTGGTGCCCTGCAATTAGTTCAACTATTGGATGGCAATAAGCAAGATTAATAACACTTCTTGACATTTTCACATGTAATTGCGAGAAGCAGCAATTGTCCTGCATACGGGTTACCCTCACGCCTACCCCATGACGCTCATGTTACAGCTGACGTACAGCACCAGCTCAATGCCTGGTCAGCTCACTGCCAGGCCCCAGACAAGGTGGATCCTGAACTTTAGGAGCCCTGGCTTCCTCACTGTGGAAAGATGGGCGGTGGGAGAGGCCATGAGCCCCAGTGGTAGTAAAAGTACTCTGGAGAGGGGCTCCTGGTGGGAAAGGTACTCTGGAGAAGAGGGGCTCCTGGTGGGAAAAGTACTCTGGAGAGGGGCTCCGGGTAGTAAAAGTACTCTGGAGAGGGGCTCCTGGTAGTAAAAGTACTCTGGAGAAGAGGGGCTCCTGGTAGTAAAAGTACTCCGGAGAGGGGCTCCTGGTGGGAAAGGTACTCTGGAGAAGAGGGGCTCCTGGTGGGAAAAGTACTCTGGAGAGGGGCTCCTGGTGGGAAAGGTACTCTGGGGAAGAGGGGCTCCTGGTGGGAAAGGTACTCTGGAGAGGGGCTCCTGGTGGGAAAGTTACTCTGGAGAGGGGCTCCTGGTAGTAAAAGTACTCTGGAGAAGAGGGGCTCCTGGTAGTAAAAGTACTCTGGAGAGGGGCTCCTGGTAGTAAAAGTACTCTGGAGAAGAGGGGCTCCTGGTGGGAAAGGTAGTCTGGAGAAGAGGGGCTCCGGGTAGTAAAAGTACTCTGGAGAGGAGCTCCTGGTGGGAAAGGTACTCTGGAG
>NW_022103928.1:60885021-60921616 GCF_000313985.2 Echinops telfairi | reverse complement strand
TAGTAAAAGTACTCTGGAGAGGGGCTCCTGGTGGGAGAGGTACTCTGGAGAGGGGCTCCTGGTGGGAGAGGTACTCTGGAGAGGGGCTCCTGGTGGGAGAGGTACTCTGGAGAGGGGCTCCGGGTAGTAAAAGTACTCTGGAGAAGAGGGGCTCCTGGTACTAAAAGTACTCTGGAGAGGGGTTCCTGGTGGGAGAGGTACTCTGGAGAAGAGGGGCTCCTGGTGGGAAAGGTACTCTGGAGAAGAGGGGCTCCTGGTAGCGAGAGGACTCTGAAGAAGAGGGGCCCAGCAATGCTCAAAGTGCAGGGCGTCAGTGTCCCGTCCCCTTTGGGAAACTCCTGGTTAAAATGAAGGCACGATTTAAAGCACACTCCAAGGGCCCCAAAGACTTGCACCGACCAGGAGACTGACCTCCACCCTCCATCTCAGCTGGGAGTCACCACCTGCCTTCACGACACCCACGGGCGGCACAGGACCAGGCCTGTACACACACGTACACACACACACACACACACACACACACACACACACACACACACACGGCGGCACAGGACCAGGCCTGTCTGCTTACTCTACGATGCACACACGAAACCAAAGAGCACTTCCTAACAGGGGGCACTGAATCAGGAAAGGACCATCCAGAACATTCCAGGGAAGGGGTGGCTTGAGGCAGCTTGGGGAGGCAGGTACAATCTGAGTCGGGGGGGGGGGGGACTCGTGTACAAAGCGCCATCATCTGTGTGAGTCCAAGGGGGGTTTCTGTATCCGGAAGCCGCCTGGGGACTTGAGTTGGCTGTGTTTTCGGTAAACGCTGAAGGCCAGAAAACCTTCTCAACTCTGCTGAACTATATGCTTTGTGAAGAAGTGGACAATTTCGCTTGCACTGATGGAGTGTCCTGTGTGGTGGTAGAAGTGTATGAATGCTGGAATTTCAAAAGACTGTAAGCATCATGTCTGCTTCAATTTTTATCTTTTATTAACGTTTAAGGTGCCTACACAGTAAGCACTTGGCAAATATCTGAATGACCAAATGATTCCCAGGATGAGTTGGCTGGACAAGCAAACACGGGGGCTCGGGCTGGTTGGCCACCTAGGCTGCAACCCCCACGGCCAGCTCTGGAGGTTTTATGTTGAGAATCATCCCACATGTCCCATTTCCGCGGAGAAGGGAGGCCCATCTCCAGCTCTTCTCCCCACCACACGCACAGCAGTCAGAGAAGGTTGAGGAGTTTATTAGGAAGTAAGAGAGGCAAAGAGATCCCAGGTGACACGGGGAAAACAAAACAAAACAAAACAAAAGCCTCTGAAAATGTCCCTCCAAGCAAAGTGGGGGCCTGGCCTTCATCTCCCCCAAAAGACAAAAATCGAGTGTGTTAGCAACAGCACTCCCTGGCAGCCACCTAGCCAGGGCACGAGTGTCTCAGCCAGGACAGGTCCCACTCCCTACCAAAGGGGTGCCTGAGACAGACCGTCTGAAGAAACAGCGCAGAGGCAGGAGGAGCTCTAAGGAATGGCTGGCAGGGAGAGGTGGGAGGACCACACACAGAGTCCCGGGCTGTTGGCTCTGAGTGCCTCCAGATATTGAAAAGTAGTTCTATAAAATGTTGCTGAAAAGGTCAAGTGTCTAATGTCTCCCCGAGTCCCCCTGGACTCCTCCCCACATGCCACATCAGACCCCCAGATGTACATGGCAGAGCTCAAAGGCCACACTTTTGAAAAGAGGAAAACGAGAACCAGCCCTGCTCTGTCAGGAGAGAAGGCGCTGGCGGCTGCTGGGCCTTCCCGCGCGGGCCTGGGTCTGTCAAGCCACTTCCCAGCAGCATCCCGGCACAGCTCTAGGTGAGAGTCTCACCTTTTGTGACCTGTCAAAGGAAAATGGACATTTAGATAAACTCAAACACATCCCCGCACACCCCTCTCCCCGCCAAGATCTCATCCCCCCGAAGAAAACCTTGCTGTTAGCAATCCAACACGTAAACACCAGGGTTCCCTTCAAAGGCCTCCAATCACAAACCAAGCTCACTGCCACGAGTGGACGCCGACTCGCGTGGGTTCCCCAGACGGCCACTCTTTACAGGGGTAGAAAGTCTGGCCTTCTCCCTTGGAGTGGCTGGTGATTTCACACTGCTGGCCTTGTGGTTGGTAGCCCAACACACAACCACGACGCCTCCAGTCAGTGCCAACTCAGAGACACTACAGCACAGGGCAGCACTGTCCCCGCGGGTTTCCGAGAGGAACTCTTCACAGGAACACAAAGTCCCATTTGTCTCCTGCTCCAAAGATCACTTAAAAGGATCTCATTTTAGATCCCAGCAGGGAGAGGGCAGGCAGGGGGAGAAAAGCACACAGCTTGGGGAATCATGGACCTGGCTAAAAGCAGGCAAAGGACTCCCTTTCTCTATTTTCCTGTGTGCAATCCACTTTCCGGGTTTTAACAGCAATAAGTGGAAATGTGCATCTCCCTGGGACAGCCCTTGTCTCACTGAGGAAGGCCCTCACCCACCCTACTCACCCGAGCTTCAATGTACTCTATTCTCCGTTCAAGGGCTGTCAACTTCTCATTTAGCGTCGCGAGTCTTGAACGACACGACATATCTGGTAAAAGGAGGCTGCTGTTTAGGATTAATGTCACTCCAAACACAGACACACACACCCAGTAACTAAGTTGAAAAAGGAGGAGTGGCGCATCATGCAGGGTACAAACAGGGGAAGGGAGAGAAGAGTCGGACGTGTTTCAGAGATGCAGTGCTCAGAGTGGATCAGCAGATAATGTCCCCCAGACTCAGGATCCTGTGACCACGTACACCTGGCAAAAGGGACAGTGCACATGTGATTAAGGTTGGAAACTGAGATCTGGAGGTGATCCTAGATTATCCAGATGGGCCCATGGAGTCACAGGAGTCCTTAAGAGTGGAATTGCATTAGAGAAGTGGGTCGACTACAGAGGAAAGATTCAAAGCCTAAGAGAGACTTAACGGGTCATTGTTGCCTTTGAAGATGGAGGAAGGGTGCCACCGTGAGCCGAGGGATGCAGATGACCATGAGAAGCTGGGACTTGGCCTCTGCTGACAGCCAGCAAGCCTTCAATCCACAACAGCAAGGAACAGAATGCTACCAACAAGGGCAAGCGGCAGACCCTCCCCTAGGGCCCAGAGATGATGCGGTCCTGAGTTTAGCCCAGTGAAGTGGAATGCTTAGCTATGCAATGTCCGTGGGTGAAGCTCCGACATTTGAGGTTGTTTGTTACAGCAGCAAGAAAAAGTGAAGACATCAGGGGAAAGAGCTGATACCAAGGGCTCAAAGAGAAAGTAAATGTTTAGAAAATGATGATGGCAATGTGTGTATAAATACGCTTGATATACCCGATGTATGGAATGTTGTAAGAGCCTCCAATAAAATGTTACTTTTAAAAAAAGAATACATCAAGGCTCTGCGGACAGCCATTTGCAAATAGGCAAAGGAAGCGTTTCAAGGCAGGAAATGACAAGAGGAAGAAAGCGATCTCAATTGAGAGGAAAAGGGAGAGGCCCAGGAAAACCAGAAACTGGTCAACGGGGAAGTGCCCACGCTCCCAAGCTCGTGGGATATGCCTGCAGTTCTACTGCTGTGGGGAGCGCACGGCGTCTCATCAGCATCTGCACAGCCATCATGGAACAGAGAGCTTGAGAACAGCCAATACCGACGGGGCCCACACCCCATCTGGGAAAAACAGCTCAAATGCCCTTTCCTCTGGATGTTCCCAATCTTCTTTCCTGTCACTCAAAATGGAACCTAGATTTTTCACTGAAACATCTTTTCCTCTGCAAACTTTTCCAAAAGATGACTATTCTCAACCCCCAGGAGAAAAAGGTATCTAGCCATGCTAAGTGTTTCCGAATACCTCTCCCGACAGGTTTTTTCAGCCAGTTCTCAAAAACCTTCACTTTGTCAGCCTTTAAATATCTGCTCTCCAACACACTCTCCCACTCGATGATTACAACACTTGGCTAACAACCTTCCCTTTCATCTCTTCCTCGCTTGTCATGCAAAAGCATGACATTCAGCATCCATTTTTGACAAATCTTGCTACACCCAACCTGTGCCTTAACTTTCATTTTGTGTCCACACCTTACTCAACCTGCCTCTATCAGCAGCCACACTACTGTCACCAGAATCTGATTCTAGAACATGGTCGTCATTCTAAATGAGCCCTGTCACCATTAGCAGCCCCTCCCCACTCTCCTCCACAGGCCCTGGCAGCCACAGGGCTACTTCCCATCCCGATGAATAGGGCGATGATGGGCAGCCTTCCTCATTCTCTCCCGTCTGCTAGCACCCAGGCAGACCTCAAGCACCTCAGCACCCCGCCGCTCCTGGGAGGCAGGTCCAACAGGAGCGGGTCTCGCCCTTTGGGGTTTTGGGAAGCACAGCAGCACACCCTCCTTGCTCTTCAGGAGGAGCATGAACGGCCTGTCATTTCCCATAAAAAGAAACATACCGGAGTTAGGCGGACATGGGGGGTGGGGGGGGCGGCGAGAAGGCCCTCTCAGATTTCTGGTGTGAGAGATCCGTCCGTCTGGTAAGGAAGCACAACAGAATCCAAGGACAACACTTCGCTACTGGCCCACCTGCACAAGCACGGTCGACAAGTAGATGTGTTCACCTCCAGAAACCTTGACTGTCCTTCAGCTCACATTACGTTCAAACCGGGGCTGGCAAACCTCACTGCAGAGTGAGGTCATGTACACACGGTCACCAGACTGGACCTGACAAGCCCAGGTCTTGTCGAGGGGCGTGACGGTGTCTCCACACACCACCTGGCTCCAGCTTTCCTCTTGCTGCACGTAACCTGCCACTCACTAAAAACATGACCGCGGCCTTTCCCATGGCTGGCTGCAAGCAATTCTTAGCCTCCAGTAAGAGTCTTGATTTCGTAGGAATAGGAACCGTGTCAGTGGATTCTTACTCCTTTCTCACATCATCTGACATGTCAGGGGTCACAACAGGCATGCTCTATCGGTTGGCTAAGTACAGAAACGGAGGTTTTAATATAGCCACTTCCTCTATTTTCCTCTTTACTACGGCACATTCTGAATCTCACGCAATGAGCGTGTACTTAGCAAGGGAAATAAAAGTCAAAAGCTGTGCCGATCTGTTTTAAGGAAATCCACTAGGTTCAAAGTGCTGAAGGGAGTGGTAGGGCGAGGTCGCTGCATCTGAACCAGTGTCCTCCAGCAGTTCACTCAGTCGGACAAGCCTGAAAGAGAAAACTGCAGAGAGATCCTTTGTCACATACACACAGCCGATGACAGCTCACAGGAAAGAGGATGGAAACCACCGAGGCGCCATCGATGGAGGAATGGGGAAACCAAGATGGTGCAGACATACCCATCAATGGAATACGAATAACGAAGCCATGAAATACGAAACAGATGAATCTGGAGCCCATTATGTAGGGCGAACTAAGTCCATCACAAAAGGTTGTGTGGCCTCCCTATTATAAGAAGTGAAGAATAAGCAGTAAAGTAACCATGTAAGATCAGAAGGTCAACATTTACCAACAGCAAAGATGAGAAGATGAGGCAGCACCGGAAAGCTAGACTAATGGAAACAATGAAAATAATTAGGAGGTTGACAACACTGTCTAAAAGCTAATGCCATGTAGATTGTATAAAAATTGCTGTTAAAATGTCTGTACGAAAATTCCAAGTGTAAATATAATTTTGTGTGAAGGTAATTTTCTGTGTAAACTCTCACCTAAAAACAATAAAATAAAATTTAGAAGAAAAAACGAAGGAAGTTATTAGCATCTTAGGAAAGCTGTCCCCTCTGCAGAGTCTCTGCGGTCAAGGTGGGGACGGTCAAGATTGCTGTCATTTTCTAAAAGGCCCACAGCTCCCTCAATAAGCTCTTATGGAGGCTGCACCACCAAATCATTGCCATACACACAACAGAAGGGTCACATCAGAACTGATGCCAAGGGCTGACAGAGGGAACGTGTATCTCACACACCACTCTCTAGAATCCTCCAATGACAAGACATGGACTCCCAGCTCTCCTAGGGTCCATCCAGTTTCTCGGTCTTTGCCTAAACTCGTGGGTCACTCTTCAGGGACTTGCCTGAGCTACACTTAATTTCTCAAATTACGTTCATTTTTAATCTTGCTTCCCAATTGTTTTCCCTTACTGATAATTTTTCTTCAAAATAATTAGGTTCACTTTTTTTTTTTTTAGGTTCACTTTTAAAAGTCTTCCCAAACCTGTAAATTACTCCCAAACCTTAGGACATTATTATCACTTTAGGGAAGGACAAAGGCTTGGGCTGAAGGGTCACTGTTCCTGGCACCAAAGTAACATTTTGGGCATCTGGTTTCCTCAGTTTAGGGCTTGATGGAAACAACAAGAAGGGTCATTTTCTCTGTCTGATCACAAAGTGTGACTCATACACCTGTCATTTAAAAATCTTGGAGCAAATATTTTCTTGTCTATTAAAGAAGGGGGCAATTTCTCCAGTGCAAATTCTAAAACCAAACCCTTCAATTTCCAGTCAGCCCCAAGTCTTGCCTACTATCAGTGGGTGTGATATTTATTCCAAGAAGACTCATGTCAAGACTTAGTGAACCAAATGCTTATTCATACAATTCTTTGCTCAGAAATGAAGTTATTGCATTAGCTGGGTCCAATGTGAGGGATGTGGATGATAGTCTGAGTGGGCACACATCCAAGCTCTACTTGTTTGTTAAGTTTGTTTCTTAACGCAGTGAAAACGGCCTCAGTGGCTTGTCTCACATTCCCTGTCTCTCCAGAGCAAGCCAAGTTGCAAAGCACTTCATTCTTGCCCCCGTGCCCCACCTCTCAAATACTTCAGCTCTAAGCACGCAGGGAAAAGAAACCAGTAGAGAGAGATTGGATACTCAAAGTCTGTACAGAGCTTTTAAAAGGCAGCAAAGCAAATAGGTCAGGATTTCTGAAATGCTCCCAGCTCCTTTGAACCACTTTGTCTAAGACCTTTGAACCTGGTCTGCTGACTTCAGACCCACTTACTGGCCCCACTAAACCATGCTCCTTCCCTAAAACCCCTCTTAGCGGCCCACCAAGGACATTTATCCGGCCCGCCGGGTGTTTTTGCCCCATTTTGTTTTTTACTTCAAAATAAGATGTGTGCAGTGTGCACAGGAATTTGTTCATAGTGGTTTTTTTAAACTATAGTCCGGCCCTCCAACGGGTCTGAGGGACAGTGAACTGTTTAAAAAGTTTGAGGACCCCTGCTAGACTCTGGAGCAATGAGCAATGTGTCTGAATATGTCTCACTGACACACATCTTTATACTTTCATTTTCATTACCTTAATTAAATAGTTTTCCCTATTTAATCTTCATTCTGAAATGGTGAAATCATGGAACCGAGCCAAAGCACACGAGTGGGGGGGGGGGAGAAACTATATATATAATATTGTATATTTTAAATATGTAAACAAGTATGATTTAAAATAAATATATGAAAGAAAAACTAGACGCCGCCCCCATAACTTAGGGAATTGCTAGGTCTCTGCCGGGCCTGCTCCCGGGCGGGACACCCAGGTCTGTGGAAGCAACGTCGGCCTGTCACAGGCGAGACGCACTGCTAGGAATGATTTGGGGACACTGTCGCTTTGCTTAAGGAACCCTGTGTCCCTCCGTTCGTTGGGAGGCACAGGACACTTGCTCGATGCTAGTCATACAGAGACTGCCAAGAATGGACTTGGACTTAACCTCCGGATGCGGGCGGCCGTGCCCACGGGCATGGGCACGCAGCGGCTGGGCGCTGCGCAGGGAAACACGGGCAGCGAGCTAAAGGGGGCCCCGCTTGCTTCCTTCCGCAAGAGGCCCCGGCGGCGGGGCGCCCAGGGCCGTGGCAGGGCCGGGCCGCGTTCGGGAGGCGCGCGTCCGAGGGTCCCGCGGGGGCTGGAGGGGCGCGGAGCCCCGGGCGGCTCGCGAGGGAAAACCGGACCCGAGGGCGGGCGGGCGGGCGGGCGGCGCTGCCCGGGGAAAGAGGGCTCGTGCCCGGGCGCAGAGGCCGAGGAGCTCGGCTTACGGCAGGCTCAGCCCGCGCCGCCGGCCGGGAAACGCGGGGCCAGGGCGGTGCAGGAAGGTGGGCCAGGAGGAGGAGGAAGCGACGAACGAGCGACAAGGAGCTCCCCGCAGAGGCCCCCTCGGGGCTCCTCGGCACCCCGCCTTAGAGGCCTCCCTCCGCCCTGCCGCCCCTGCTCGCCCGCTGACCGAACGAGTTGAGAAAGTCCGTGATTTTCTTGATGCTGCTGGTGATGACCTCAATGTACTCTCGGTTCGCCCAGTCCTGGTGAATCTCCCGCTGCACCGGATCCTCCTGTCCCGCCATGGCGGCTGCTTAAGGGAGAGCGACTGCGCACGCGCCCCGCCCCGCCAGGCCTCCAGCGCGCCTGCGCCGCCGGCCCACACCCATCCCTGGGCGCGCCCCTCCCCCGCCGTCACGGTCACGTGGCGCGCCTGCGCACAGCCACGCCCTCGCCGCGTGTTCGCGCGTCTCCCACGCCCCGGAACACAGATGCTCCAGCGCAGGCGGCGAGAACCGAGTGCGCTCGCGCTAGCGACCCCCGTCCGCCCCCGGTTGCCGGCCCGGCTGCTCGTTCCGGGCGCGTGGGCTCGGGTCACCGCCTCCCTCCGGAGCGGCTCCAAACAGCATGTGCAGACTCTGAGCATGAACACGCACACAGCATTAAACACAAGTCATTTTTTAAAAATCCCTTTCAACAACCCAACGCGGTGTTTCACCTCGCTTTTATCACGAGTTAAAACATTCGGCGGGGGGGGGGGATATCCAGTGATGAAGCTGCGATCAGATGGGTAGAATTATAAATAACGCCACACTGTAAGTTGGTCTGGCGCACTCCTTTCAGAAGGCATATTTTTCTTTTTCCATCTTTAACATGAGAACATTGATGGCACAGCTAATTGCTGACATCCTGAAGAGGAACTGAATGCTACCACAGCTGCCCTCTTGGGTTTTGGCGTTTTTCCTTCACGGATTGCGTGCCTGAATCTGCGGTACACAATTTTTAGGCGTCTCATTCGACCAGTACCGGGGTTTTTCATCATTGAGCCTCGGCACTTGTTATCCTTGCGCTTGGCCTGGTAGCCACGTTTGCTCCAACTTCTGTAAATAGCAGGAGCTGAGCTTCTGCAGAGACACAAGGTGTGTGTCTTCGTGCAACGCTTTCCGCGCCTGCTGCAACGACCAGTGGGAATACTTACAATAGCAAAAGCTGTTGAAATGTTTTAACCTAATCATTTTATTTATTTATTAACCTAATCATTTAATTAAGAAACATTTTAAAGAAATACAAAAACTTGGTAGCATTATCTTTTTTAAAAATTCAACTGGGGAATGGCTAAACTACTGATTATGGCAATACTGAAACCATCAAGCTTGTCCACCAGAAAACACGATCAATTGAAGACAAAATGGAAATGCAGATTTTTCCCTTGTCTGAAACTACTCAAAAATATGTCTGCTTGAGAACACTAGGAATACATTAAAAATGTCAATATCTGATTTGCTTAGCATTATCAATAATTTTATTTGGTTTGAAGAAAGATTTACAATCAGGTTTGTACAGGACATGCCTTGTATAAAAAAAGTGACTGCAACCTCAAATGACATTTAACAGGAGCTAGAAATAAACCAGTTTTAACAGTTCTTTTATTAGAGATTTTTCTAATCTACACGATGCTATTACTTCACTAGGTCCTCACAAACCCTGTGGAAATTATTACCACCCTGGAAATTACTAAAGACAGGAAAATGTAAGTGGTTGAGCATAAACTGCTGATTCCAATCTGTCTGAACTTTTCCGCATGTTCATGTAAATGATTTCTAAAACAAAGTAGATGCTGGCAACAAGGTAGCCTTCCCTATTTGAGATCCTGCTTCCTAACGATGATGCAGTGTTTGGCTCACATGTCACAGAGAAGTCAGACAGGCTACTTTTCACTTAAAGGCAGGCCCTCTCAGTTGCAAATCCCAAATCTAGCACAGATGAGTCATCTCATCCTGTGAGTTTTGGTTTCCCCATGTGTAACAGGAGGGTGGCATTGTTGGGTCAGGACTGTAGGGAGGGTTGTGGAGTAACACTAAGTGGAGGCTGGTACTTTCAAAGCATGCACTCCAGTCAGTTCATATTTATGCAGAGACCAGAAAATTAAACCTAATAACCAACAATCTTGAATCACATAATTTTGCTCATAGATTTTCATGAAAAAAAACCCAATAAAAACTACTGTTTACTTTAAAAATAATAGGTGTTGTTTTCATTCAAGAGGAAGATAAAAACAAACTTACTGAAGGGAGGGTTTTATAATTAAAAGACAAATCAAGTGCATCCCTTGTAGCACATGTAGCACAGTGGGCACCTGATGGTGGGCCTCCAGGGAGTCCCTCACGATGAACTTCCAGACAGATCTCTGCATAAGCCCGTCTCTGGGGCTCCGTTTCTACCAGCTTCACCCACAGTCTGAGTGAGAGCTCCTCTTAGTACGGTTGTACATCCCGAACGAAATGTGCTGGATGAAGACAGGAGGGCCAGTGGGTCCCTGGTTCGTGTCCTCTACGGCATCACCACAGGTGCCATACTGACAGCTGGCAGAGGGAATGGGGAGGGAACTGGAGAGACCTCCTCCTCTACCCCTCTGTAAGGGGAAGATGGAACAGGAGGGTCCTTTCTTAACTCGCAGTCAAGAATTTAGCTCTCCTTGTGTTCAGCGTTTGGTTTCCTCGCCAAGGGATCTAAAGATCCCAACCTGGTCATGTGGGTTCCAGACCCCCGAGCCCCGTGTGTCCGTGTGTCCGTCCTCTGCTCCAGATGCGGGGACGGGCGATGGCTGGACGCAGAGGCCGATACTGGTGAAGGCACACAGGTACGGAGTGGAACTGGCCGACCCCCCTGGAGACTGTCCGGAAACCAGGTTTTCATGAGGTGAGTAGCTAGCCCAGCCCGGCCCCTACATTCCGGGGGTGGGTACCCCATACCCCACCCCCACCAGCTCGGGCTTCTAGGAGACCCTGGGTCACAAAGGCGGTTGCCAGGCACCCAGTGGAGAAGAGAAGCGGCTGGGGAACAGCGGCCGCCACTGGAGCGCGCAGCCCACCGAGTTCAACAGGTGAGCCCCAGGCCCCCCAGGACCAGGCGGTGGGGTGGGGGCGGGCTCGGGTCCCACTACCGCCTCGCCCTAGCACAGGGACTCCGCGCCCCGGGAGGGAGGGGCAGCCTCCAGCTCCCCTGGCCGCTGGCCTCTTTCCCAGGTGGGGAATGTCAGGGGTTGCATGTAACCCGCCCTCGGAAGAGGAAGCCTGTTGGCCCAGGAGAACCTGACTTCTCAGGTCCAGCACCTTCCAGGTGGTGGTGGTGATGGAGGGGGTGAGTCAGGACTCATTTCCATGACCTCTATGCAGTGATGGAGAGGCTGGGGGTCAGGAGCCTGGTTCACCTTTTCCTTTCTCGTGAGAAAGGATTCCGGATCCTGGCACTGTTTTATTTGGACAGAGGCCCCTGCTCACATGGTGGTATAGCTGATACTGAATACATGTCCTTAGGGGTCATGGAATCAAGTATCTAACAACCTAGGCTGCCCTTTGGGGGTGGGTGTTTCTCGTTCTGAGGCAACCCAGATCTTTGAACTCTTCGAACGTGCAAAGGGGATGCTTACAATTAAACTGCCATCCGGTGTAGTTCACTCGGACCCACAGCTACCCTGGGGACTGCACATGTAATAAAAACCAAATTAGGTGGCGGAAAGCAATGTCACCAGTAGTTCTTTAGGAAAAACAAAACAAAACAAGTATCACAAACCACGGGCTGGCGGGGGAGATAATTACTGGATGGGATTGAATGAGAGCCGCAGCAGGTACCTTTGTGAGGGGAGAGAGAAGGGACAATTGGCTGGAGAGAAAATGCCGCCTAACACACAGATAGGTGCTTGAAATGCTAACTGAACTGAGAAACACTGGCAATTTTGAAGTATAATGATGGGAAATCTGGAGCCTACTTGCAAAAATTTTTTTCTTTGCAAAAATTTTGAGTTAGGAATATCGTGATCCTTAAAGGGTTATCTTAAAAGGATGGGTGGGGGGGGAGAGATCTGGGTCTTAACTACACGATGGGTGGGTATCCTATAGATGGGGGGACGGCAAAAAAAAAACATGTAGAAAAACTCCCCAAAATCTTAAAAATTTTGCGAAGATGGGCTTTTGGAAACTCTCTTCTCCCAGCCTGGGGTAAAATTTGAAGTCATGCCCCGGCGGGCTAGGGCTCTGAGTGACAGCTGTGCTGTGAGAAAAGCCCAAGGCTTTGAGGGACAAGAAAAGACTACTGTGTAATTAAGAGAGGTAGAATTCCTCAACGGGGAGTCTCGAACCCTGGAGGGCTGGCGTGGACTTGGATCGCTGAGCTCCAGCAGCAGGATTCCTGCATTCTGCAAGTCCATGAGCGGGCACACTTTGAAATCACCGAGGTGAGGAGAAGTGCCGAGCTTCAGCGTTAACAATATTTGGTAACACATGCTCTTCCAGTCTCATCACGAAGCCTCGGCGGCCTTTGCCACCTCAGGGTAGATTCTCTTTCGCCGCTGTTTTCCACACTGCCAACTTCCTGAAGATGGTAGGAGACAAGTCCGCTTCGTATTCTGTAAAATCGCTTTAGCCAGCGGTTCTCAACCTGGGGGCTGAGACCCCTTTGGGGGTGGAACGCCCTTTCACAGGGGTCGCCCGATTGATAACATTAGCAAAATGACAGTGACAAAGTAGCAATGAAAATACTGTTATGGTTGTGTGTGTGTGTGGGGGGGAGTCACCACCACATGAGGAACTGTATGAAAGGGTCAGGGGTTAGGAAGGTTGAGAACCCCTGGCTTAAGCAGACCTTCAGAGACGTACGGTAAGGTTTCAACTGACTAGATTCAATGCTAGCTACCATCCCCTTTATAGAATCGCTGTACCCCGACACCTCTGAGAATCTGTTCATGGGAAGTTCAACGCCAGTGCAAGTCATTAGTGAGGGAAAGATGTGAGTCTGCCGGGGCCTCTCCTCAGCGTGACCACACCAGGGAAAATGTGTTCTGATTCCTCCCCTTTAGGACTGACCGTTCATGGCAGGATACCAGCTGTGGTCACCGTGGACCCCACTGGACGAGAGCTTCCAATGGCTGCGACACACGACGCCTACACCTTCTTCCAAACACCCCTTTAGGGCCTCCCCTTGCTTCCCACACACGCCTTCTGACCTTGAAGTGCAGCTGTGCTTTCAAGAGGTCACGCTGGTCCTAGACAGCCCATTTATGGAGACAGGAATGAGTCCCAGGCTGCCTTGCCACACCTCAGAGCCCCGCAGCGCAAACAGCAAACGAGGGCTGCTCCGGAAGCCCCAGCCGGTCCGCCTCAGTGGAGTGGACTCAGTCTTTGGCAGGGTTGTCACGGCTCAGCCACCCAAGTGGACTGGGACCTTCAGAGTCTCAGACAAGTCAGCCTTTTGCAAAATCATCAGCCGGGAGCACCAGTGGCCCACTGGACTGAAGGAGCCCCAGATTCAGATGACAGTGACCATGTGCAAACAGATGCTGCGCTCCATCCTTCTGTTATATGCGACGTATAAGAAATGCACGTTCGCCCTGCAACACTCCAAGTAGAGGGTCTCCACTCAGTTCCCAGGTCTGCACCTCACAGAACGTCCACGTGGACACAACAGGGACACCAGGACACCAGCCCAGCCATCTTGGTTTGCCGTCCAGCAGTGACAGCTCACAAGCCCCTTCCCTGCTTTCCCTCCCAAAAGGGCCAGTGACACAGAGCAAGGGAGAACACTTCCCTTGTAGAGCTGAACGAGCATTTCAGAGAGTCAAACCGGCATGGCTGTGTACATGTGGCAGAGAGCCATTAAACCCACCACAGAAACCAGTGAGCCCCGTGTGACTTCACTGAAAACACCCAAGACCACCATCAGCTGGGCAAGAAAAGGGGGCATGGGAGGGGGATGGATGGAGTTCTGTGCGTCAGTGGATGGAGGAAGGGATCAGGAACCCAACGTGAGCCCAACATAGTTTAAAAAAAAAATCAAAATCAAATACTTCCTCCCTCTACTAGAAAGAGAAACGCCTAACAAGTTATACTCTGGTGCTGTGGGTAGAACAGAAGAGGGCAGAAATATTAGCAAACCTTTAGCAAAATGTACAGCTTAGCTGGAAATTGAAACTGGCTTTTCTGGCGGAAGGCAGCATACTATGCACCCCTCCTCGTACCTGAAGTGTGCTGAGGTTTTATTTCCAATAAACTGCAAGTCATTTGGTACCATTCTCACACAGACCACAGGTATAACTCAGCGTAATGTGGAAATACCAGGAAGCTTACAGACACAAAGTCAACCCCGGTCTGATGCTGCCTCTCTTCCCTGTGTCTGCCATCACACGATGGTAAAATCAAAAGTCACGCAGCCGGAATATTCCTTGTTGCCATTCCCTGGGAATTGACAAGACCAACTCAAGGCTCTCCTACCAGTCAGTCATAGCGACCCTCTCATTTCAAAGATGGCCCTCCTGTAGGGGCACACACTTTGGGGATGTAAAAGTGATGCTTTCACACCCCTACTCCTCCTCTTGCACAAACTCCAGTTCAAGCCCCTGAACCCCTGGGTAATGAAGGGACTCCAGTAAGAGGAGGGAGATACCAGAGGCAGAGCAGGCAGGGAATTTATTTGTCAAACTGGTAGGAACTTCAATTCCAGAATAGATCAGAGGGTTTTGAAACTAGCTCATCCGTCGTGAGTGACGGGGCTCAGACTCGGCTGAGCGGGATTTGTACTCTGAGCACAGCACTGGCACACGCGCCCAAACTGCAAAGTCGTGGCTATGCCACAGCAGAATCCCGAGTCTGGTGAAATCCTCCTCAGTTCTCAGGATGCAGCACGGCCCCTTCTCGGAGGATTCCGCGGGGTGACCGCGGAAGCGAGCTGACATCGAGCCCTGCGGGCAGCAATGGGGCAGAGCTGGCAGTGGATCTCAGGTCTAGTCAGACTCGTCCTCACTCTCATCGCTCTCTTGCTCTTTTCCTTCATCACTTGCTGCTTCTGCTTCTTCCTAGGGGCAAAGGACAATGAGGTGAAACACTGAGGTCATCGTTAGAGGGGACTGGCTCCCGTCGGACATACAAATGGGTTAATTGCCAATAACAGGTTGAAACAGTTTGTTTGTAGAACGAACCAGAGGCTCCCCGTCCCCGACATCATGGCTCCTCACCCAAGACCATGGCGGGAGACCAAGCTACTGCTTGATTCACTCGATTCACTGTCCTGCAACGAAACCAACTGGGCCTGGCTTTTCAGCAAGCCACGGTCCTCCAGCTTACTGCACGTACTTGACCAGGGAATAAAGTCGGACTTCAACACAGAAAGAAACATTCGTTCAATGAAAAGGTAGTGTGTGATAACAAGGGGCCATCTCATCGGTGGCTCTGAGCAGGGAGGTTTAGGACAGAGTAGGAAGCGGGATGTCTTCTGCCTTAAGTCCTTTATGGAAATAAGGTTGGAGGTACGTTTAGGGGACCAAGTAATAAAATACACCTTTTCTTCTGTCAGCCTCAAACTGCACACAGAGGCTCCATAGCAAGGGATCTTGCTTGTGGTCCTTGGGGTCTGTAAGTGCACCCATATTGTAGCAAATTTTACAAGTGTCTTTTTTTTTATTTAAAGCTTTGTGGTTAAACTCTCAAAAGCATCCGTACTGCAGAAATAGCAAGGAGTCCGTGCTCTACTATCCTTTAGTGGTAGCGATTTTGTACTCTGATCAAAGCATTTCTCTCTGCTATGTCTGGACAGTTTAAATGGCTAGCTTCATTGGTCTCAACACAATTTGACTCCTTTTCAACCCTTTAAAATGATCTCAGATAGAAACGAGAGAAACTGTCTATAGGTGAAGGGAGCTTTCAACTCTGTTTCAAAACTTGAGATACTTGATCCTAAACCTGTGTGGCTGCTTGTCCTGGGCCGCACAGGTTTTATAAAAGCACACCATCTTTTGTGAGTGTACGTGTGTGGGAATGGAGGTGGCGTAGGAGTGTTTGATTATCAGCAAAATCAGGGCCTGTCCGGTCCTCTCTGCCAACGAAGAATCGTGAACACATGCGGCCAGCAAGGCCCCAGCACTGCCCTGGGCAGCCTACCTCCTTAGCTCTGCTCTTGGAGGCCTGGGACGCGGTGTCCCCTTCGCTCTCGTCCGCGGTGCTCTCCTGGGTATTCTGGGATAAAATCTCTTCACCCTAAATGCAGACCAGGCGAATGGTGAGCTGTAGCGTCATGTCTGGGACCCCAAGGGTGGGGGGGGAGGAAAGGGAATGCAGAGAAGTGAGAGTGAGGGGACGACCGGCAGAGCGTGGCTCAGTCTGTAGGAAGGAGAGGAAAACGTTCCAGCCTCTCCAACGAAGTCACATGCGGACACCGAGTTGGCCGGCATCTGGAGGAGTGCCGTGCGGCTCTGGGTTCCGACAGGCCCAGGCTTCTGCCGTGATGTCGTGACTCCGACTCAGCTGAGCAGAATTTGAAAGTTCTCAGAAAGGCCCATCTTTGTATCCTACTACCTCAGACTAGACGTAACAAGGTCAAACTGTATTAGTGATTCTTTTACTGTGGTTCTCAAATTCCTGAAGAGATCTCGAGGCATGTGGGCACTACTCTACCCACCCTGGGTGGCCACACGGAATGAGAGGTTTTACGAGCCCGTCAACTCTGGAGCAGGACTGCTCTGCCTTCCGTAAGTTACTTAGCCTCCCTGGGCTGCTTCAGTTTCCTCCGGGAAACAATTGTATCTCCTTCACAAAGCAATGTGTAGAAAGGAAGCTAAATCTCTGAGCTACTACTTCTAAAGTTTCTAACCCTCAGACTGTAATCATGAGCAAGAAGGGCTTGGACGCCCTTGGGAAAATGCTCTAGCGCCAAAACATTATTAACATTTCAGCCCAAGGTCAGGCAATTCAAAGACCTTAGAAATGCTCATTTGCTGACTTTACTGGGAGAACGATTTCAGGAATAAGTTAGACTTGGTTTAGGGAGGCAAAACAAAACGTGTGTTCACACACAAAAATGCTACTCTGACTTCACCCTCAGTAGGGCATTGTGAGAGGCCTGTCCTGAGCTGTGAAGCCTTGATTAAGTCAGTGGCATGCTGTGGGAGCCTTCGCTGCCTGGGTGGAGGGGAGAGGTTCAGCCTTTGCCCAGGGTCCCTATGCATGGTGACTAAGGAGCCGTGGGCGAACACCTCACTGAAGGCACGGGGCTGAGACTTCCCTACCACGAACGCCGCACAACCACTGGGGGTGGCCGTGGGTCATGCTCTCTGGCGGAGCCCCAGGCTTACCTGCAAGTCCCGGTTTTTGAGATTTCCCAGCCAGAAAGCTTCCCGGCAATTGTTGAGGATGAGCATGGCCTCCACTCTGTAAACCAAGAGCTCCAGCGTCTTTTTGAGCACAGGCACGTGTTTGGTGAGGCTCATGTCCTGGTGAATCTATGTGGGAACAGATGTGCCCGCCAGGGCTCGGCATCATGCTTTCTCCCTTCCTGCACAGAAACTTTCCAATTCCCGACACCCTGGCATTCAGTAAACACACGAACCTGCCACACATACGCCCCATCACACTGTAGGGTCTGGCAGAGTATTCTGAAGAGGGGGCAGCTGTACTTCAAGCTAACGCACTCCAAAGACCTGGGCATAGTACCAACACCTCAAACTACTGCTACTTTGTAACTTCTTATTGACCAATGAACTTACCTAGAATATTCTTGAACATAGTTATGCTGTTACCAAGCAACACAGCTGCCCTATTTAGCTGAGAAGGGTTCTTAAAATTCTGTGCAGCACCTTCTAAACGGAGAACTAGGGGAGGAAGTGAGCGATGAGCACGAGGCAGAAGTCCTTGGTTTGTCAGGGACGGCAGAGCTAGCTCCTCTGCCTTCCTCTGTGCCCCTTCAGACAAAGGGCATCTCACCCACAAGTCAGCAGGCTTCACTAATGGAATGGAGTGTGTTCCCAAAAAATGAGATGAGGCCGCCAGGCAGCCGATGACAGACAAAACTGGAGGGGGCATTGCGCTTAGCCAAGTCAGTCAGTCTCATCGAGAGGGGCTTCATGATGCCTTTGTTACAGAGCCGGGGGTGGGAATGGTTTTCACACCCAAAGAAAAGACTTTGAAGAGAAGACAAGGCTAGGAATAAGGGGGAGGGAGGTGAGCCACAGTCTTAAGAGCCTATCAGATCTAAACCCTCATCTGAGGGCTAATCAAAGGGGGAAAGTGAACGAGAAACTGACTGCAATTCTTCGGTGACATCCGAGCTAGTTTCCAACAAACAAACGGGAAGTTCTGGATCAGCCTGTTAACGCACAGGTGTTCTCATACAGGACAGGTGTGTTTCTTGACCAGGACAGCTCAACAGCATAATGACGGCAGTTTTTAAAACCGCCTCTTGTCTCCCGCAGTTATGACTTACATAACCACCCTCCCACATGGAGCCCTTGTGCACCACAGTACATGCACCGCGTGCATTCTGTGTCTTGGCAAAGAGGAGCTGCGAGGGGAGGCGGGGCTGCAGAGCTTGCATCCAACTGGGATGCACAAACTCCCCTCTAGAAGATGCCCATCGTGAGCAGCCACTGAAGGCTGACCATTCTCTGTACATGCCTTTTATGAAGACACAGAGGCTCAAGAAGGTTCTTGAGAAGCTCTAACTCTGGTTCTCAACCTTCCTCATGCTGTGACCCTTTCACACAGTTCCTCATGTGGTGGTGACCCCCCCAACCATAAAAAATATTTACATTGCTACTTCATCACTGTCATTTTGCTACTGTGATGAATCGGCGATCCCTGTGAAAGGGTCGTTCGACCCCCAAAAGGGTCTTGACCCACAGGTTGAAAGCCGCTGCTCTCAGTGTACTCGCAGATGAATCAGACCAGAGGACTATGGACGGAGCAAGCAGGAGCACCGGGCAGGTATTACCTGCATGCTCCCTTACCTTGGAATGTCCACACAGGTGATGGAGCAGTCTCGTGTCCAACTGGAAGGTTTCCAGTAAGCTCAGAACATCTTCCTGCAACAACCAAATTCATTGTGCTGCATGAAATGATCATGTTACACTTTAGATGTGAGATCCCCTGTGTCCACAAGCTACAGGCTCCCAAGGGGAGACACTGTCAGCTCTAGGCGGGATCTTGGTAATCACCTTAATCTGGTCTGAAACAGGAGGAGCGCTGGCTAGCTGCCAGTCCCAACCCTCTCACTTGCCCATGAGGCATGGGGAAACATGAATGGGAGAGTGATACAACCGGTGGTTAGGCGACCATGCCTTGGTTTCCCAGCCTACAACCGTGGGATCCATCACTGCTCCCTGTCCCTCAGAGTTCCCAGGAGCCAGCCACGCTGATGAGAGTGTGCACCACTGCAGGTCAGCTTGCCAACGGTGTACGAAATGATCATCCCTGCCCCCACCTCCCCATTTCACTACTCTCGTTCTGGGTCCCACTTGACTTAAAAATAAAAAACCAAAAAAACCCTCTTGCAACTTTCCATTGTAACAGCAATGAGTTTTATGAGGCAAATGAGCTTGTTTTTGTTTTCAGTGACTGGGGGTGCAGGCCCGGGGAGAAGCACAAAAGAAAATCCAATGACACCGTGATCCATAAGGCATAGGTGTGCACCCACCTACCCAAACTGAGCTCGATCCCACGCAGGTCTAGACTAGGTGTAGGCAGGAGGACTGAACCAGAGGGGGTGCGAGTCCATCCAGTCTCACTGGGCATCTAGGGTTACAGGTGGCACAGACCAGTGTGCCCAAGTAGAACTGAGGACTAGAACCTGGCGCAAGGGGACCTGCTCAGCCCAAGATTCACACGGAGCCAGCTCCACGGCGGGCAGCAGTACAGAGCAGGCCCTAGCTCTCTGGGCCTCGGATCTTACCCGGTGTTTTCTGAAGCTGAAGTCCAGGAGTGGCATACACTGCTTCAGAAATGCTTCCACAAAGAGATGCCCATACTGAAGAAGAGAGGAGACGTGAGTGGGGACACGGTGATGGACGTGGGTCCCTTAACTGAGGGCTTTCCCCCGAAAGGCAGTACAGCACCATCTAGCCCGGGGGTGGGGTGTGTGTGTGTGTGTGTTTCTTATTTTCATGTAGAAAAAAATCAATTGGGGGAGGGAGAGAAGAATTTGGCTTAATATAAAAATCACTTGGGCTTACTACCTCAAGCCCCAGAACCAGGCAGACTTACAGCCCATGGGCACACAGTGGGCAGGGCCAGCCTGCTCAGCTGGAGAGCAAGAGGAGTGGAGGAGAACTTCAGCTCCCAGAAGACAGTATGCTCCCCAAAGAGAAAACTGGGTTTAGCTGAGAAAGCACAAGGCCAATTTCTAAATGTACCGATCAGACAGATCACCCCCAAACCACTCGCCACCTTTACCGGCGCCAGGATGAAGTGTGTAACGAGGAAGAAAGACCAGGAGAGCACAGAAATGGGCACCTTCACTTGGAAGGCACCCTCAGGAGGAGTAAGGAGTCACTGTCCCCCACATTTCCCTAACTCAACTCACGGGGTGTACCATCAAGTTAACTCCCACCCTCTAGACCTGGTCCAGGCCAGACCCACGGGAGAGGCGCCTGGCAGTGAGTCGGCCATCAATTCCCATATTGATGAAGCTATCACATGGGATTTAAAAAGAGGAAACCAAATTGTCCAGCTGCAATGGTGCCTGGCTATCAAAAGATATAGCATCTGGGGTTTTAAAGACTTGAAGATAAACAAGCAGCCATCTAGCTCAGAAGCAACAAAGCACACCAGCCTTTGTGATCATGAGGTGTAGAAAGGATCAGGTATCAGGCATCAAAGAACAAAAAACCATATCATTGTGAATGAGGGGGAGTACAAAGTGGAGACCCAAAGCCCATCTGTAGGCAAGTGGACGTTCCCTTACAGAAGGGTCACGGGGAGGAGACGAGCCAGTCAGGGTGTAGTGTAGCACTGATTTAACATACAACTTTCCTTTAGTTCTTTAATGCTTCCTCCCCCTCACTATCATGATCCCAATTCTACCTTACAAATCCAGCTAGACCAGAGCACGTACACTGGTACAGATAAGAGCTGGAAACACAGGGAATCCAGGACAGATAAACCCCTCAGGACCAGTAATGAGAGTAGCGATACCAGGAGGTTAAGGGAAGGTGGGGTCGAAAGGGGGAACCGATTACAAGGATCTACATATAACCCCCTCCCTGGGGGATGGACAACAGAAAAATGGGTGAAGGGAGACGTCAGACAGTGTAAGACATGACAACATAGTAATAATTTATAAATTACCAAGGGTTCGTTGGGAGGGGGGAGATGGGAAGGGAGGAGAAAAAATGAGGAGCTGATACCAAGGGCTCAAGGAGAAAATGTTTGAGAATGATGATGGCAACACATGTACAAATGTGGTTGACACTATGAATGGATGAATGGATTGTGATAAGCGTTGTAGGAGCCCCCAGTAAAATGATTTTAAAAAAGACAAAAAATTGTCCAGCTGGAAAATCATCTCCTCCCTTCCTGCTGCTTGGGAAGGGTTGACTGCTGCTGCTCCCCTCCCCAAACTGCCACTCCTCCGAGTTCTAAGAATCTGATCCAGGGTTCCCAAACCCATGGGGACATTTGCGTGGGACAGCATGTCCACTGCCCGCCCAAGTGGCCACTTGCTAGCATGGACTCTGAAGACAGGTTTGTGGGCAAGGTACTGAGCATTTCATCCCCCCTCCGGTCATCGGCAGGAAGGCTGAATACCACTGAGGGCCCAGCCAGCCTCTTACCTTCAAGCAGGCGTGCAGAACCGGACGGCTGTCAAACACCTGGTGACATGAAAGCAAGGCACAAGGGCTGAGGTCTGCCCTTCAGAGCACCCTTGATCCTCTCCCACTGTGAAAGCACAGCTCGGGTGTGGCAGAGAATTCTACAGGGAAGAGGGGCCATCCTGCTCTCAAAGAAACATTGAGTGGAGAAAAGAAGTGTTCATTCCACTAGAGAAGGAATGCCCTTGACCGATGTTGAAGCAAAGAGAGTAAGAACAAGGAGGAACCGGAAGTCGATTCCAATTGGGGATGTTGAAAAGATGGCATTCTAGAGGTCCAAAACCAGGATGGGGAGCCGGAGAAGAATGAGCAGTAAGAGAAGCGGGAGGGAAGGAGTGTGACACTGGAGCCAAGCCCTGCAGAGGGCGAGGATGCAGGGTGTTGGAGGACCAGCAGCCATGCGGGACTGGGCGGGCCTGCAGGGATGAGCCCAGGTCACGGAGGACCCAGGCCAGGTGAAGCATGGTGCAGGTGGTCATGAAGCCGCACATATGCTGCACAGGGAGCGGGGAGGAAGAAAGAAAAACAGGCCTTGCCTAGGCAACAAGACGGGTTATCCAGGTGAGAAGGGGAGCAAGGAGAAAAGGCAGGGCCAGGGAAGACGGGCAGAGGAGGAGGAAGATCCCGTTTCTGAGCCAGAAGACCCTACCGTGGGGGTTTCTGCAGAGAGCCAGGAGAGAGGGCAAGGAGCCTGCACACTCACCTTGATCAGGTTGAGCAGGATACTAAAGTCTCGGACAGCCAGGTTCCAGTAGAGGAGCTTCTCCTCGTGAACCTGGGGGCAGCCAAACACAGAGGTACCTCAGAAACACGGCCAACAGGTATGTCTCCCCCACTGGCCTTTGCATGAACCAACGGTTCCATCATAGAGCTATCTAAGGCCTAAGTTAATTATCCTCCCACAGGCAGGTGGTAACCACATGGACCATTTGTGAGAAGATCAGGGTATACTACAGAGAAAGGCCTTCTACACAGAGGTTTCTCCATCCAGACTTTCCAAGTAGGTAAAAGCCTTGGCCCTGGGGCATCAGAGCTCTGGGGCCTCCCTAGTCCCTGCATTCGGCTTTGTTTTCTGCCGTCATGCCCAACGTGATTAGTGAACTGCCAAGGCCTGACACCACCGCATCTCAAACAGCCCTGCTGACCTCCCGCCAGGCCTGTGAGGTTGCGCGCGCACGCACACACACACACACTCTCTCTCTCTCTCTGTAACGGGCTATGGTGCAGCCCGAGCCTTTCCTGGGCAGGCACCAGAGAAAACGGAGCCTCATCCTCACTGTTAATTTCTAAGGGAAATTAAACCAGAGACACGGAGAGAAGAAAAAAGGTCTGGATCTCAGTTACTCAAAGGAAATCGCTTAGAAGAAACCTGGAACCAAGGACCCGAGGAGCCAGCAGCTTCCACGGGCTTCACGTGCTTAAGGCGGGAGCTTGGACCCACCTGTGGCGGGTCTGCTGCCGTGCCGGCCTGAAGACCTTTCACTGTCTTCTCTAGTTCCTCCAGCAGCACCCGGAAGAAGATGACAAACGTCTGCCTAGCAGAGGGGGAAAGCATGCACACCACACAATGGTGGGCTGGTTAGAACGAACCTGCTGGGAAGAAGTCAGGGCACCAAAAGCAATTCCCTTCCCGCCTCTCTGATGTCCTTGTCCAAAGACGGGAGAGGAGAAAGGACCCATCAATTAGTCCAGGAAGGTTGTCTGGGACCCAGAACAGTCAGCAGGGTGGTGTGGAAAGACCAGGGGAGCAGGGGTGAGGGCAAGTCCTTGCTCCAGGATCATCTGATTGCCTGTGGAAGCCTGAGCGAGCTGCCTCTCTGATCCTCGTTTTCCTCATTAGGAAAACAGGGGTGATGATACCAAATCCCCAACATTGTGGAAAAAGAGGGTCGTGCGAGTGCTTCATAAACTGTCAAGGTTATCCCAGGAACGCGAGCTGCTGAAAGACTGTCTAAGGCAGCCATTGGGCTCGCGAGACAGGCACCGACCAGGAAGTGAGACACACATGAGCCGATGCAGCAACCACCTGTCCTACAAGGGACTAAAATGCTAGGGGCCAGGTGTGCACTGTCTCTGAAAGTCTGCTCTTCATCCGGCCCCCTCTGTGGGTTGGCGAAGGTCCCCTGGGAAGAATGCACAGCAGGCACTGGGGCTGCTGAGTAGGGAGACCTCGTGGTGTCACACAGGCAGTAACAGAAGCAGAGGAGGGAGGTGTGACGGGGAGACCTGGCCACGGGGCGGTGTGATTCCCTCGCGGGAGCGAGCTCTCCTACCTGGTCAGTGTCGGGAACGTGGAGGAAGCTGCATTTTTAGGTGCATTTATCAGTTCTGGAACCCCGACCCCAGCGATCTCCTCTACGGCCTTCAGCACGCTGTCCGTGTGCTCCAGGTAGATGCTGCAGGTGAGAGTGGAGCATGTGCACTCTTTGGCAGAAACCCCCAAGTCAAAGCTTCCTTTCTTGAGATGTCCCTGGGCATTAAGCTTTATTTTCATTATGTTTCTTCGCCCCCACTTCCCCCCGCCCCATGCATTAAGCTTTAAAGCAACCCTTGGCATTTTTTTTTTAATAACAAGGATTCCAAATATCGCCAGGAGGTAAAGCAAAACACAACTGAGAGCAGGAAATACTGCTAGACACAAAGGAGGGACAGACGGAGTATGGCCAGCAATGGATCTTGGTTTGCTGACTGCTGACGTCTCCACTTTCCCCAAGATTTGACTCAAGAATAAAGAAGAGGCCACAGTGTCACACGAAACTAGAGGACCGTCAGGCCCACAGTTCCTGTCCAGTTCCCCCAGTCAAGCTCCCTTCTCAGTCTGGCCAGGGGAGGGATCCCAGCAGGGACAAGGCGTGAAGGAAGAAGTCAGGCAGCTCACCAGAGCAGAGCATGCAGCTGGTCACTGAAGGTGGCGCCCTTCCCTCTCGCCCCGTTGGGCCACTCCCGGCAGAGGAACTGCTTGGCCAGGGAAGCTGTTGGAGAAGCGAGACCAAGGAAAGAGATAACCATGTCACTGTTGTCTTCCATGCCTTAGGGGATGTTTACTGATCAAAAGTATCATTTCAAAAAACTTGCTATGAAGTTTCTGGTCCAACAAACAAACTAACGCCCCCATGTGCTCCACTGACCCTTTTGTCAGCAAGAAGTCCACCTGTCTAAGCTCCAGCCTGCCCCCACACCAGCCCCGCCGCCTGGGCCTGAGACAGACACACAGAGAAGGTACGCTGCTGGCCACTCTTGTTCCTCCAGGCCGACCTGCAAGCAGCGGTCACCTCGCACAGCCAGATCAAACCCTGGCCATTTCATTAAAGGGAGACGAAGCGAGGTTGGGGTTGCGTTTCCTTCTTGTTTTCTGTTTGTGCTGCGACCTGGGGTACAGGATCAGTGAGCTGCATCCCCAAAGTTAGTTCTAACAGAAAATGGTTCAAGACAGTCAGGGAAGGGCCTAGGTCTCCCTTCACACCAGATCCTCATTCCTGCTCCTCCTCCCGCTTTATTAGCCTCCTGGTTATCTGTTGTTGTTGGGGTTTTTTTTTTTTTGGGGGGGGGGTTGGTTTTCAGATGTCTGATAAAAAAAAAAAAAAAGGATGGCAATGCATTTAAGCAAAACTCAGACCAAACAATATCAGCAGAAATGATCATTTATAGACCTTCTGGGGAAACGCCCTCCGCACACAGCAAGAGGGCCTGTCCACGGTTCTGTGGAGATGCGCACCTCAGAGCACACATCTACACACCCCGACTGCTAGTCTAATTCCTGACGGGAAGGAAGATCTGGCTCATCACCGATTTTTTCTTTGTTCTGAGCAAGAACCGTCGACTTCATCGCAATGACCATCAACAGTCTGATGAGGTGCAGGGCACACTGGAGACTGGGAACGCTGTGACGGAAATTGAACAAGTAGTGGAAGCTCTGGCTGTGGGGAGACAAGAAGAGACAGGCAGCACCGCACGGATGAACAATATGCCAAAACTTCCATGGGTTGACCAGATTCCTTTTTGTAGTCTGATGGGCTAATCAAGGCCCTCCCCACGTCGGGAAGCCTCAACGGGCAACTTCTCGAGAGCAACTTGCTGGAGAGCTGTCTGCATGGACACGGGCAGGCAGAGCAGTGCCCAGTGGAGGGAATGCTGGCCTCAAAGGGGTCAGGCAGGCCGAGACCAGTCCGCGTCTAGGCCTTACTTACAGGCACAGCCACGGCTAAACAATTTGTTCTTCACGGCCTTAGGCAATCCCTGAAAAAATGGGCAGCTGTGGATTCACAGAGTAACAGGGAATCCTAAGGCAGAAAATCTCTAAGAACTTGTAAGAAATGTGCCAAATTCGATCAGCTCTCAATGCACTTTGAAGCAAAGGGACATGGGGAGTCACAAGCAAAAATGGTTATAATTGATATCAAAACGAGCCAACTCCTACTTGATTGGTGGGGAGGAGTCCGACAAATAAGACATACTGTATTTCAACTGTGCCACAGGGGCACAGAAGACCTAATGAGTCAGGCTAAAGCTGGGGCGGGAGGCTGGCAGCCGGACTCCCGACGTCTCCTCTCCTCCCTCCTCCGCTGTCCAGCCCTCAAGCCAAGCTCTCTTTCCAAGATAGCGGGAAAGAGGGCGGCAGTCAGTGACAGCCAGCTGCTGCCGAGGGACCCTGCTGTGCAGGTAAGAGAAGAGCAGTCTCCTGGACAACCAGGAGCAAGTCGACTACAGGTGGCCCATGTTGTCACCCCCACCACCTGAAAGGGCAGACTTGATGGCTGCAGGACGCTTAAGAGTTAGTAGGATCGATCTGGACACGCAGGTGGGAAAGCTCACATACTGAGCTAACGTAGCAGCTGAACACACCACGGACTTTCCTCATAACTACTGAGAGACTCGTCATTTTCTTTTTTTTTTTTTTTTTAAACATTTTATTAGGGGCTCATACAACTGTTATCCCAATCCATACACACATCAATTGTGTAAAGCGTATTTGTACATCATTTCTCAAAACATTTTCTCTCCATTTAAAGCCCCGACATTAGGTCCTCAGAGACTCGTCATTTTCAAGAAATCCTGCCAACCGTGCTGCTGTGAGGTTCCCGGGGCAACACCCAGGGAAATGCCATCGGACCCACCTGAGCAGGTCCTCCAGCGGCTGGTCATGGTCTCCCTGCTTCAGTCGGCTAGCAAGCACCTCGAGAGCAGAGTGTAGTAAGTTGTGATTTTCAGGTTGGAAAAACCCACTCCTAAGCGAGAGTCAAGGTAAGGGGGTTTAGCTTAGTTTCAGGAAGTTTGCTCGGACGGCACCTGAAGATCTAGACCTCCATCAGGGTGTGTGCCCTCAGTAAGTCAACCGAGGGCAGGGGGAAGCAAACAGAAAGCACTCCAGTGCCAAGTTCAGCCACAGCTCTGAGTATCAGGCTAGAAGTTGAAGTGTGCACCCTAGTCCTTCCATGAGCACCCCACAGTCCCCACAGACTTCTCCTTCATGCCCTACTTTTTATTTATTTAATTTCCAATCATTTTATGGGAAGCTCCTCTGGATATCATAACATTCCATAGTTTAAGCACATCAAGCAGTATTGTACAATTGCTGCCACAGTGTTTCCAATATATTTTCTTTCTTCCTGAACTCCTTGATGTCAGCTCCCCTTAATCCTCGCTCCCTACCACCTAGGAACCCTGATTATTATTCCCTGTAATGGTTTTGTTCTTTTTTTGCCATATCTTACACGATCCAATATATCCATTTGCATACAATTCTGCGGTTCAATCCCATTGAGTGTGGTTACACAGTCATCAATGCTATCAGCTTCCTCTTCCTCCCTGCCCCACCCCCCTTCCTGTGCCCCCAGGGAACCATTACTCCTGTTACTGTTTCTGAAGGGTTTTCAATCTTGGCTTTCATGTAATGAGCGATCTTAAATATACACATGAACATGTGCAAATCTAACATGATTAATGAGCTAAAACAAATAAAAAACATAATAGTAAGGGGAGGAAATATTAGAGAACTAAAGGATAGTTATGTGGTTCATCCGCGCCATACCGCACCCTGGATTGATCATCCCTTCCATGTGGTCCTTCTGGGAGGGACTGCCCCATTATCTTACAGGTGAGTTTGGGTCTCCACTACATCCACACCCCTTCACATCGATTTGGTTGCTTGTTTTTGAACTTCTGATACCTCTTCCTATGGACACCTCTTGATCACACAGACTAGTGTGCTTCTTCCATGTGAGCTTTGTTGCTTCCCTGCTAGACGGCTGCTTTTTAACTACAAGCGTTTAAGATACCAGATGCTATATCTTTTAATAGTGGGCACCATCAGCTTTCATCACCACATTTGCTTATGCACCCATTTGGTCTTCAGCAATTATATCAGGAAGGTATCATACAATGCCACATTATTATAACAAACTGTTCTTAAACTGAGGTAAGATTTAAGTAGAGGACCAAGATTCATTTGCTTCCTTGTTACATTTGCATAAATATACATTCATAAGCAAATACACGTGTTTATATACATATATATTTTTTCCCTTTGCTCTTTCCTCCTACCCCACCATTATGTATACCTCTCAGATACAATTTGATTGGTTAAACCTGACCAGAAAAGCTACACCCTCCACACCATCAATTTTAGAATGCTTCCTGTTCCCCTGTACCCATCACCTCCCATGGCCCCCAGGAACCTGTAAGACCAGGCGGTGTCCATAAGATTGCCTATCCTGCCCATCTTGTATAGGTAAACACCAAAAAGGAAAACAAATACATCAGCGTACAGATAGTCACAAGACCACCAGGGGAAGAGCAGATGGACATGTCTCTGTTAAATGAAGGACCTGTTACAAACCATCAGTGCAGTGCCCCCCACTTTCTCCCAGAGCTGCAGCTCCCGGGCCCGCTTACCCAACAACTCATATACCCTTGCAGTCTTCCATATTCGTGTGCGACAGACGAGCATCCTAAACGTCCCCATCACTATTCCTGCAGCCAGGGATGGAACAGACTCGTGCTGTCCTCCCCAACCCACCCCCTTCCTGCCCAGTCAGGCCTTCAGACATTTAGTGCGGCCCCCTTGTGAGTAATCCCAAGCTGGTTCAGATGGGGTTCCAAGTGCTGCCCGAGTCAGAACCTACCATCGGGATTCTTTGGGGACTGACTCGTCGTCTTCATCCCACCACTGCTCTGTGGCGCTTCCCTCTTGATTTGCCCCCACACGCCTCCTTTTCAGAGATAAGCCTCAGCCCTTTCCCCCAGACAAACAAAAGGCCCTCGTAATAATATTTAGGTACAGAGACGATTTTATCAAATTGCTCGAGGTGTAAATACCTTGTCAGCACGTAGCCTGGGAACCCTGTCATCAGCTCTTCTACCTGGGGTGCTGTGCAATCTGACTGTGGCTTTACTGTCCCTTTTGTGCTCAGGTGCCATCAAGTCAGTTCCACCCCAGAGACCCCGTGCACAACAGAGTGAGAGCCTCCGGTCCCGCGCCGTCTTCACGATGGCTCCCATGTAGCTAACAACGTTAAACGTCTTTCCATGGGTTCATCTGCCATCCCTATCACCTCCTTTCATGGAGAGGCTACTCAGACCATTGTTGTCAGGCATTGGAACGGAGCTCACAACAGATCAGCAGAGGCTGATGAACAAGCATTATAGCACCACGTGCTAAATTTTATCACAAGAAGATATCAGCGTGTTATGAGAGAACTGGGCATCAGGAAGACAAGAAGGCGCTTACCTGGTTTACAGATCAGAGAAGATGCCCTTGAGGAAGTGACGGTTAAGTCTGATCTCAACACACAAGAGGGGTGTTGACCAAGTGGAATCTTCCAAGTGGAAAGATGGGTATATTTGAAGCCTTCCGGGCAGAGCTATATAAGCAAAAACCTCAGTGCCATCGAGTCAATTCTGACTGATAGCAACCTTACAGGACAGAGTGGCCCCGCCCCTTTGGGTTTCCCAGGCTGTACATCTTTATGGAGCAGAAAGCCCCCCTTGGAGCAGCTACTGGTTTCATGCTGCTGACCTGGTGGCTAGAAGGCCAAGGAACAATCCACTAGGCTATCAGGGTTCCCAGTGATAGAGCCTTCTTTATAGGGCCCGGAAATTAAGTCTCAATGGCTGGCAGACAGCGTGCAAGAGACAAAGATTGGAAGGACAAAGGGCAGAGATCATAAAAGGCTTGAGAAGTTATGTAAAGGAGTTTGAATTGAAGAAGAACAAAAGGACGGTTAAAAACAAGTCAGGAAAGAGTAAGACTGAGTGTGTATTGGGAAGATCACGCTAACCTTTGTGTCAAGAGTGGAATGACAGGGGGACAGCAGAGGGGCAAGGGAGACCAAATTCAAAACTAACCTCACGGGTTAAGGGAGAACAGATGGTTATGGAGACGTTAGCTAGAAGCTAAAATCAATAGGCTCCGGTGACTGGGGGTGGGGGTGGGGAGGGGGAAAACAAGAACCACTGCCGAGATTTCTGCCAGTTACTGAGCTAGGGAAAGCTTTTGGGTGTGATCAATCTGAGACGTCAAGGACACACCCAAGAAGGGTGCTGAGCAAGTAGGTACCTGGTTTTAAGGCTTGCTCATCAGAAAAGAGCGTAGCTTGAGTATGACTGTGCAGAAAACCTGCATATATAGCCAGAGGGATGGGACCTAGCTGCAGGAACCTGACCATGTAGGACACTCCCCCTCCTCACTGCCACCCCCCCCCCCCCCCCCCCCCCCCCCCCCCCCCCCCCCACCCCCACCCCCACCCCCGGCTGGGCCTTCCCATCCCTTCCTTCAAAGGCCATATAGCCTTAAAGGGCCTGATAAAGTCCTACCGCTTCCACGAAAAACTCGCTCCGAACACACTGCCATCACGACTCAGAGCCACTCTGTGGGACACAGCAGAACTGCCCTATGGCTTTGAGGCTGTACATTTTTCCTGGATCAGAAAGCCTCGTCTTCCCCTGCAGAGCGGCTGGTGGGTTTGAACTGCTGACCTTGTTAGCAGCCTAACAGGTAATCAATCCACTATGTGACCAGGAAGGTGTCCCTGAAGACCCCAACTCGCACCGTTGTTAGCTTTAGCACATCATGTGGAATTTACTTTCAATTAATCTAGGAACCACTTGTGAAGTCACAGGTCGCCAGTGTTGCTATGGAGAGCCTGCCCGGCAAACTGGGCTCAGAATCAATGGCCAGACTTGTGACAGGTCAGCTAAGTGCAAGCCACCCACACACCTGTCAGACGGGTTCTGAATAGCTGCTCCATCCGTCTCAGAAGGGGAAAGACCAAACGAGACAGCACAGACAGAAGCCGACCATAAAGGAAAAGGCAGTGCACACTGGTTCACCTAGGCCGACTCTCCTTTCTACATACTCACCATGCAAACAGCCCATAGATAATTTGCAGGAGCCTTTGATAGCAGGCAGACATGATCTGGTGCTCCTGGCCTTTGGTTCCTGGTCCATCAGCCACGCCCTCATTCTCACCAACCAAGCACTGAAAGGGAAAAGTGCTTTTAGGATGGCCGCTTCAGCAAGTGCCTGCTCTTTGACTTCCATTCTGCTTGGTTACAAATGAAGTCCCTAGTACCCCCTGGTGATTTCCAAGCCTCTGTACGGACAGCAGAAGAGGCGTCTAACCTGGAAATAGTTGTGAACGTTCTCCAGATGGCTACACATGGGAGGCATCAAGCGAACGATATAGTGAGCGATGTCCTGGGCAGATCTCTGATGGAGATGCGAGAATCCAATATTCCAGTTTCCTTTGCTCTACAATAAATTCAGAGTTACAGGGGAAGAAACTGCTGGGTAGCTTCTCTGAAGCTAAAAGTACATGTTGGGATTTAGTCAAACCTATGCTATTCGGAAGTCATAGGTGAGAGAAACGAGCTGCTTGCCTAAAGACCACCAATTCTGAGAGGGGGATAAGAAATCCTGCTCCATCTTCAAAGAACAGGAAGACTGACTCGTGAAGAACAGGAACTATTGGGCTGAGAGGCGTGGAGGAGAATCTAAGAACAAGATGAAGCGTCGGCATACCTGACCAGTGTGACTTCAGACCTAAATTGAAACTCCATTTCCAACCAAGCAGAGATTTTTGTGTTTCTGCCTTTCTAAAGGAAACCATGCAATCTTTCTACCAAAGTTGTGTGTGTGCGCGTGTGTGTTTGCATCAAACCTTTATTCTTCATTTTCATTCCCAAAGTAAAACTTCACTTGTGAGTTTTTCATAATATTCCTGCTAGTTTTCTTTGCCAATTCATAATGAGATAGAAAGGGAGACCTTGCCTATTGAAAGTCTTGACTAATACACCAAGAATGTAGAGACTTGGCCTTTTACTTGTGAAAATACACTTGCTATCTTAACAGCTCTCAGACAATTCATTTCACTCCCCTCCTTCCTAGCAGACCAGCATGTTTGCATTTCAAGGCTTCAAATGCAGGGTTGACTCAACCTGTGCTTCTTAAGCAAACAGTTGGCTTTTCCTTTACAAAGACTTCAGTTAAAATTGCCCCGATCTGTGACCAATCATAAGACTCCCTACATCAAAATGTTTGCGCAGTGTGGCTTTAGAGACATTGCTCAGCAGATGCGGTGAAGCCAGAGGATGGGCCCGGCTATTAAAAGATACAGCGTCTGGGGTCTTAAAGGACTGAAGTCATAACAAGCGGCCATCCAACAGTGAAGCAACCAGCCCACATGGAAGAAGCACACCAGCCGGTGAGATCATGAGGTGTCATCGGGACCGGGTAACGGGCATCAGAAGATTCATAAAAAATACGAAAAAAAACAAACAAAAATGCGTTGGTGAGAATGAGGGGGTCCGAGTGGAGACCCAAAGCCCATCTGTACACAATGGAACATCCCCCCACAGAGGGGTTGCAGGGAAGGGATGGGTCAATCAGGGTGTAGTAGAGCACCGATGGATCATGCGATATTCCTCTGGTTCCTTGAGGGTTCCTCACTCCCCACTGTCATGACCCCAGTGCTGCTTCCCACTTCGGATTGGACCAGAACACATACAGAGGTACAAGCAAGAGATAAGCTCACGACACACGGAAGCCAGGTACAGGAATGGGACTAGTGAAACCAAAAAGGGTGGGAAGAGGGAGAGAAGAGAGGAAGGGAATACCGATCGCAGTGAAGGGCACATAACCACACACACCCTCCAGGGGGAAGAACAACAGAAACCAGAAGGGAGGGAAACAGCAGTCAGTGTGAGATATGAAAATCATAACAATCTATAATCTATTAAGGGGCTATGAGGGTGGGGCGGAGGGAAAAAAAGAGGAGCCGAACCCAAGGGCTCAATAGAAAGTGAATGTCTAGAAAAGAACGACGGCAACAAATGTACAAATATGTCAGAAACAATTGATGTATGGACTGTAACAAGAGTTGTAAGAGCCCCCAATAAAATGATCTTAAAAAAAATATTGCTTTAGTCCACTTTTATCAGGAGCTGAGATATTAACGTTAAGAAAGTTTGCAGTTTGACAACTTCTCAGACAAGTTCCTTCCTTCCCCTGCACACCCACTGGCGGGAAGTGGTTTCACTCTATCTCCTTTGCCGAGCCAAATACAATCTACCTGCTTCCCCACAAGATCACATACCATAGCCTTCTGTGGGATGCCGTGCCACTCCGTCTTTGAAATAACTACTTCACTGAAGGTCCCAAAGGGCTGACAGCCTAGTCTTTTCATGAATACTCAAGTGCAGACCGGTACTGGTGAGTGCAATAAAGCACACACCGCAAGAGGAACCTGGCGAATGAGCAGCGTGAATCAAGCAACTGGCTGTACTTACCTTAAAGGGTTACACTTTGGTTTGCACCTTTCATTTGCATCACGTAACTGGATGATTAGGTGCTACACACGCACTCGTACCTTATAGGTGCATTTGAGATCCTGGCCACCTACTACACTGGGCTTGGGCACAGGTTGAGAAGAGAACATGATCAGGAACAGGATTCATTTCCTGTGCCGGGTGCCTTTTGTGTTGCTCTCTTTCAGGGTTCCTTTCAAAAGGTAGGGGAAGATGGTCTGCCTGTGGGGCTTCCACTGTGCTACCCAGTGACCCAACTGAATTCACCACTCAGACCCATTCCGCCCAGCCCTGCATCTGCCCATACGAACCTTGAAGAAGGGGGTTCTCTTGGCAGCAGGAGTCAACACCTCTCCCAGCTTCTGGGAGAGATCATCCAGCAGGAAAAGCAGCTCAGGGGGCCCGAGCTGTACAACTTCTGTGGCCTGTCAAACAGAAAGAGGGATTCTAACTGGCATCGTTCATGACTTCTCTGCCCCATGGGTGAAAATCTGGCCCTTAATCCAAGAAGGGAAAATGCCCCCAACCTCATTTACTATACTGCTGCTAGGCTCTCTCCATTGACTCCCAAAGTCACATAGCCACCAAATAAAAAACTCAAATGAGTAAACAGGAATCTGAGGCAGTATTGTTTTAGAAGGCAAACTTTTTCTCTAAAAATAAATTCCACCGCATATTTTTCTGGCTCTGGACGCAAAATGTACTTCCTAAATACCCTAGGATTTAAAATGATCAATTCAAGGAAATTTCCCTTTTCTCTGTTCATTAAAAACCCCTTGATATTTTCCTTCCTGTAATGTTTTGCCCTTACGAACTCTGGTCAGGATCCCTACATGTAGACCACACGAACAGAATCAGAACAAGTCCGAAAGGTCCTTATTTCAACCTGTCATGTCAACTCACATCTATGGAGAACTTTTACGGAGAATTCCTAGGTACAGCTGATATAGAGAAACTTAAAAAAGAAGGAGACGGTGGAGAAGGAGCAGGCGAGAATGTTCTTTTATTATGAAGGAATTTAGGGTCTTTAACAGGTAAAAATTCACAGCATACCGCTGGACGGTAACAGTGGTTCTCAATTATTTTACCTGGAAAAATTCTACTCTCTGGTGGAATCTCCCTTATCAAAGAATCACTTTTCTGTGAAAATGTCCTTTACTTCCCCCTAAACAAAACAAACAGCCAAACCCCAAACCCACTGCAATGAAGTAGGTCTGACTGGGGGGGCCCTGTGGGCAGAGCAGAAGCTCCCCACAGGCTCTCCACGGTTGTCCTCTTTACGGCAGCATCCTGCCTCGTCCGAAGAGCAGCTGGAGGGGTCTGAACTGTGGGCTTAACCACAGGACCACCAGGGTCCTCAATGCCCCTCCTTCCTTACAAATACCAGGCTCTTAATGGAGCTTCGCGGGCACGTGGCTCAGACCATCCGCACAGCGTGCAGCACTGCATGTGTGTCCTTCCTTTCTTAGCTGGCGAGCGTCGTGCAGTGTGTGCTACGGAGCCAGCAGTGTTGAGATTAGTGCCAAATGCAAAAATGGTCTCAATAAGGACCTGATGGGTGCTACCTAAGCATGTGAAACCAGCATCGAGCTCCATAAACCAGACAACACAAGTCACCTAACAGCTCCCACTCAGCTACCTGCAGGCCGATGCTAGCATTGTGAATGTCTGACACACCATGGAAACCTTAGGGCTTAGCTAATTGAAACAATTCAGATGGTTATTTATCAGTCCTTTCATTTACATAGGACTTGGGGGAGAGGTCCCAACTCCTCCCCTTGTCACAGTATTCTTTGTGGACTAAGAACGGACTGCGGAACTTCGGGTTCTAGGAGCCCGGCTCTGGCACTTACTTCAGTGTGCATTTCGGTATCTAAGATGAACTTGGTCACCAGCCCACAATGCAGGATGGAGAAAACCTCAATGTCCAGCTCTCGGAAAAAAGCCTGGTAGTTCTGTAGCGACACCGGCGTCTTTTCTTCTTCCTTCTTGGTGAACTCCTGGCAGGAAAGCAGTAGCAACCAACAAGATCAACAAGACTTTCCCTACATCTGCTTTCTAAGGAAGATTTCAGAGGGCAACGAAGCATTAACTTTACACAGAAAGTAAACACAACAGATCACCAACTTGGTTTTATCCAAGTCCCTAACCATTACTGAGACCGGCACCCTAATTTAGTGAGGGGACCTAGGCCACATATTGAGCTCCTGCCTTTCTACTCGGGGCGGGATTACTAGGCAAGCGGTGCCATGATGGTGTGAAGGAGAAGAGCAAGAGGCTAGGGGCCAGCAGGCGCTGCCATCTAATCTCTGCTGCAGCACTCGTGAGCTGTGTGGCCGCGGACAGGTCACTTTCCCTTTCTAGAGCTCAGTTCCCTCACCTCTTACTACTTCTATTGTTCTCACATTTAATTTTTCTCCATCTCTTAAATGTGGACATCAAAACTAACCTTGAGTTCTTCTTTTTTTTAAGGACTTAGAGGGTCACTAGAAGCACCCACTAAATGGCAGCTAAATAACACAAGTAATTGCACCATGGGGTTCAGGAGATTCAGCAAACATATGAAACCTATTCTGGGAGTAGTTACAAAGTAGTTACAAAGTTACAGGAAAAATACATTAGTTTAACAAATACCAGAAATTGTATTGAGCATTTCATGTTATCTCGATTTAATGAGAACCTGATAAGCAGGTATTGGAAGGGAAAAGAGGCTACAACGATGAAACATACAACTTTCCTCTAGTTCCTAAATGCTTCCCCCCCGCCCCCACTATCATGACATGAATTCTACCTGCAAGTCTGGCTAGAAGAAGGATCGATCAGAAAGCACGTTCCATTTCAACTAATCATGTTTTTAAAACATTTTTAACTTTCCAGGAGATGAAGTTTTTTTAACAC
>NW_022103928.1:60870987-60884921 GCF_000313985.2 Echinops telfairi | reverse complement strand
CAACGATGAAACATACAACTTTCCTCTAGTTCCTAAAGGTTTCCTCCCCGCCCCCACTATCATAATCCCAATTCTACCTTGCAAGTCTGGCTAGACCAGAGTATGTACACTGGTACAGATAGAAACCGAAAACACAGGGAATCCAGGGCGGATGATCCCTTCAGGACCAGTGATGAGAGTGGCAATATCAGGAGGGTGGAAGGAGGGTGGGGTAGAACGGGGAACTGATTACAGGGATCTACATATAACCACCTCCCTGGTGGACAGACAGCAGAAAAGTGGGTGAAGGGCTATGTCAGACAGTGTAAGACATGACAAAATAATAGCTTGCAAATTATCAAGGGTTCATGAGGGAGGGGGGAAAATGAGGAGCTGATGCCAGGGGCTTAGGTGGAGAGAAAATGTTTTGAGAATGATGAGGGTAACGAATGTACAAATGTGCCTTATACAATTGATGTATGTATGGATTGTGATAAGAGTTGTATGCGCCCCCAATAAAATGATTTAAAAAAATAAGAAATATACAAAGACCTATGTTCTAAGACAGGATTTGATCATTGATGCGAGAGAATCCAAAGTACAGTAGGAGTTTTTTAAAAAAGGGCAGTAAAATACTCATGGGGACCATTAGAGGCAACAACTAACAGTGTGCAGCATAGTGGCACTTGACAGGCACAGGTTTGGTATTTTTTACTTAAGGGTAGGGCAACCTTGTAAGGACAATTTCAGAGTACTTGTTTACAATTATATCATTTCATATGTGCATATGAAAGCCAGTCAACGAATAAGGAACACCATGACGAATTCATACATGTGAACTACGGTGTGGAGGAAGAACATTAAAGTAACATGGGCTGCCAGGAAAACAAACAATTCTCTCTTTTAAAAGGTGCAGCCAGCATCCTGGCCCACCAAGCCTTGAGTATGATATCTCTGCTCAGGGCTGCCAATGCACAGAGAGGACCAAAGGGCTGGTCCCACTACGAGACACACTGACCCATAGCCCTACGGGGGACAACACTGGAGACACAGTGGGGGAATTGTGCCCGATCTGACCCCACCACACTGAGGCGAAACAATAAGGGTGTGCAACAGAACAGCAAGGGGAACAGAGCAAGGAAGTCCCTAAGGAATACCAAAAATAGACTTCAGGGCCAGGGCTTGGACTTGACCGGAAAACACTCCTAAAAGCCAACAAACAGACCTTGAACTATGTACAGGCTTTTCTTTGTCATTGTTTTTTTTGTTGTTGCTGTTTTGTTTTGCTTTCTTTTGCTCTGTCTTGTTTTTTGTGCATAATATTATGTCTGCAGGTCTATCTAGATAAGATAGGGGGGATAAACAATCTGGAGGAGAAAACAACAGAACCGACGGTTCCAAGGGGAACATGGGAGAGAGGGAGGTGGGGGAAAGGAAGTGGGTGTTAACAAACCCAGGGACAAGGGAACAAATGATCCAAAATCAGTGGTGAGGAGGGTGTAGGAGGCCTGGTAGGGCTTGATCAAGAGCAAGGTAACTGAGAGGAATTACTGAAACCCAAATGAAGGCTAAGTATGAAGGTGGGACAAGAAGAAAGGAAAAGGAAATAGAGGAAAAAACTAGGAGGCAAAGTGCATTTATAGAGGTCTAAATACAGGTGTGTACATATATGAATATATTTATATATGACGATGGGGAAATAGATCTATGATATAGATTTATAGGTTTAGTATTAAGGTAGCAAATGGACATTGGGCCCCTATTAAATACTCCCACAATGCAAGAATCCTTTGTTCTATTAAACTAGCATTCCAGGATGTTCACCACCTTCCTAACACGATCACTGAAGACAAAGTGGGTGCATAAGCAAATGTGGTGAAGAAAGGTGATGGTGCCCAGTTATCAAAAAATACAGCATCTGGGGTCTTAAAGACTTGAAGATAAACAAGCAGCCATCTAGCTCAGAAGCAACCAAGCCCACATGGAAGAAGCACACCAGCCTGTGTGACCACGCAGTGCAGATAGATTCAGGTATCAGGCATCAAAGAACAAAAAATCCTATCATTGTGAATGAGTGGGAGTGCAGAGTGGACACCCAAAGTCCATCTCTAGACAACTGGACATCCCCTTACAGAAGGGTCATGGGGAGGAGACGAGCCAGTCAGGGTGCAGTGTAGCAACGATGAAACATACAACTTTCCTCTAGTTCTTTAATGCTTCCTTCTCCTATCATGATCCCACTTCTACCTTACAAATCCAGCTAGACCAGAGCACGTACACTGGTACAGATAAGAGCTGGAAACACAGGGAATCCAGGACAGATAAACCCCTCAGGACCAGTAATGAGAGTAGTGATACCAGAAGGGTAAGGGAAAGTGGGGTAGAAAGGGAACCGATTACAAGGCTCTATATATAACCCCCTCCCTGGGGGATGGACAATAGAACAGTGGGTGAAGGGAGACGTCAGACAGTGTAAGACATGACAAAATAGTTTATAATTTATCAAGGGTTCATTGTGGCGGGGAAGGAGGTGAAAATGAGGAGTTGATACCAAGGGCTCAAGTAGAAAGAAAATATTTTGAGAATGATGATGGAAACAAATGTATGTATGTATGTATGTATGTATTGTTATAAGAGTTGTATGAGCCCCCACCCCCCACCCCCAAAATGATTTAAAAAATAAAAATAAAAAAGGTGCCAGAATGTTCCTTAGCAGGGACAGCGAGACTTTGTCTCACATAGTTCAGACATGGTATCAGGAAGGACTATTCTCTGGGAAGACATCAGGTCTGGGAAACGGAGGTGGAGACACAGGAGACACAATGGGCTCAGACCACAAGAGCTGTGAGCAGGAGGGTGCGGGCCTGGGCGGCTGGGCCTCTGGGCAGCACCTACCAACAGGGCAGCACAACAGAGACAGGAAAGCAACTAGGGGCTGGGGCCTATTACCACTTTGCTCTGAGGCCGGAGAAGTCACACCTTTTCTCGGCCCTGATTCCCCCTGGAATGACAGAGAGGCCGCCCCTCTGCTCATCTGGGCCTGTCAGGCCTCTTCATGAGGGCACAGCAACCTTTACCTTTTCCTGTTGGCTCTTATCAGAGGGTGTGGGGTCGCATTCCAAAGTATCCTCCTTTGACAGGGTGTCAGCTAAGGACGTTTTGCTGCCATCGGCCTTCCGTTTTGTTCCTCCTTACGTTTTCAAAAGAGAAACGGAGCTGAAGTCGTCAATGATCATACTTGCTGAGTGCAGCTGCCCGCAGGAAAGCCACCTGCTGACGTCCGCCTGGAGGTAAATCCCACCAAACCCCTTGCTGTGGAGCCGACTGTGACTTAGAGACCCTAAAGGACAGAGAAGACCGTGCCCTTGGGTCTCCAGGGCTGTAATTTTGCTGATCGTAGCCAAACATGCACAAACTGTCATCTTTGTGCAAAGAGACGATTAAGTCTGTCCCTGTAAAGTGGCTGGGGGGTTCCACTGCCAACCTCTCAGCTCGAAGCTAAGTGTTCAAACCCCTGGACCACAGGGACTTCTGACATGTGTTTATCTAGGAAAAGTACTGGTTTCATCTATATTGTACTACACAATCATGAATGACCGCTCGCCTGCTCTACCTTATACCGAACCCATTGCTGTGGAGGTAATTCTGACTCAGAATTATGTCCCACCCTATGGGACAGAGTGGAGCCGCCCAGTGGGCTGTAATCTCGATGGAAGCAGACTATCACATCTTTATCCTACAGAGCAGTGGGTGGACTCAAACTGCTGACCCTTAGTTAGTAACCAAGCACTTTAAAGACTGCACCAGCAGGACTCACTTCCACCTACAGGTAGGAGAGAGATAATTTTATCACCTGAAGTGTAGCTCATTTGTAACCCCAGCAAAGAAAAGGCTCAATGCCATAAGCTCTTGTGTCCCTGATACCTTAGCACATAGAACCTCCTAAGTGAATCCAGTATGGCTCGTGTTAAGGCAGTGGTCCCCAACCTTCCTAATGCCTCAACCCTTTCATACAGTTCCTCATGTTGTGGTGACCCTCCAACCACAAAATTATTTTCGTTGCTACTTCATAACTGTCATTTTGCGACTGTTACGGATCGTAATGTAAGTATCTGATCTGCGGGATGTATTTTCATTGTTACAAATTGAGCATAATTAAACATAATTAATTTTAAAAATTATAATTAGAGCATAGTGATTAATCACAAAACAATATGTAATTATATATTTTGAAATAGTGAAATATTTATGTTTTCTGATGGTCTTAGGCAACCCCTGTGAAAGGGTTGCTCGACCCCCAAAGGGTTGCGACCCACAGGCTAAGGACCACTGTGTTAAGGAGAGGCCAAGAACTTACGCACTTTTCTTTCCCGCTGCTCGGAATTTTGTAGGCACAGCAGTGCTGGTATGAGGCGCTGCATCGAACGTATCCAAATCAAAGTTTGCAAGAGGAGGAACATAGTCTGGGATGACTGAAACAGAAAGCAAGCAGAAGCTAAGGGGTGCTTCAAAAAGTCCATGGACAATTGGTATTAAATGATAATGGAATCTTCCCATGAACTTTTGAAGCCTCCTCATATATACCAACCACAGTCCAATACTAAGAATGCAATTACCCAACTGGCTAGAAACTAGTACCCCAAGCCCACCAAGCATGGCTGAATGCCTGGAAGATACATGCAGTGGACATGAGTCACTGAGACACAGCAAATTGGCCAGAGATAACGTGTCATATGGATGATGATCAAGTCACATGAAGCCATATAAAATAAAATGATAAAAAAAATTTGAGGAAAAAAAAAATTTGGGGAAATAAGGACCAAAAATAAAGTAATTTACATGTAAATTTAAAGCTATCAACAACACTGAATCACATCTGTTTATTTTACAGATAATTATTAAGATGCAGGCATGAGTGGGACTGGAAGCTGATACTTACTTCTCGAAGCAGCACCATCTCTTGGCGGTGATAATGGGAGCAAAATAAATGCACTCTTTGTTGTTCCTGTGGTCCCTTAGTTTTTCCTTGGCCCAGCTTAACCTGCCACTAGCGGGGGCATGCCCCATACCCCGTTACCTGCCAAGTACTTCTCCAGGATCTCCTGTAATTCTATGATGTGCTTTAAGCGGGTGAGCACCTTCCCCTTCATCTCAGGTGACGTCTGCTGGCAGAAGGCATTCACAACCTGCAAAAGGGCAGATTACCGCTCAGGTTTCCACCTTGTTCGCAGGAATCCCCCCGGGCTGAAGAGGCCATTCAGTGGCAGGATCTGTGAGTCTAGTCTGTAATGTCAGAGCTCACAGGATCCGTGAGTGTCGTCTGCAATACAAAACGTGTTTTCAATAGCGTGAGGTAGATGCGCTCCGACTGTGAGCCCCACTTCTGGGTAAGACTGGCGTGTAACGAGGCAGAAGAGCCCCGGGCTAGAGATGACGCACATCAGTGAAAGGGAGTCCTCGTCTGCTACTTGCTAGCCAAGGAACCTTGCCGAGTCTTTAGTCTCTGAGCTTTGATTCCTTCGGCTATAAAGTGGGGCTATGGTGTTCAGAAGGATTAAATAGTGTAACTAAGGAATCCACACAGCATAAGACGCGGGGTGACTCGGACTCTTTGAACCTGGAATCTGAGTGTGTGAAAATACTACTTGTCTTGCCTACTTCGTTCTGTAATTGTGAGGACTATACTTGTGCTGAGCTAATCTGCATAAGGGCTTTGAAAAGCGGGCCACAGGGAGGACGGTTCCTCGTTGCCACTACTGTCATGAAGTCCAGTGAGGAAGAAGCCCTGTGGCTGCCTGTGCTCGCACAAGCAGTGTTTCCATCACGGAGAAAGGGAGGAGTTGATTCCAGGCAGAAGGGAGAATATAACCAGCAAAGGCCTAGTGGTAACAGAGTGAATTCTTAAGTATCGCCATATGGCCACCACAGGAGAGGTGCATATCCGGCGTTGGGGGACGCACGGCTGAAGAAGCACAGAGGCACAGGTGCTTAAGGAGCTTTCTGAAAAGTCTTGTGGGAGCCAAAAAAGTGGCTGCTTTTCGAGACTTACAGACAATGGGCGAAGTGCCCCAACCACTGAGCTCACCTCTCGGAACCAGTTGAGGGTGAGAAATATGAGTGAGCACATGAATGACTGCTCTTTAGCAGACATGGACGCCAGCTTCTCTCCAGGGTCCAGGTCCGTGAGGCAAAGAGGGCAATCTGAAAGACAAGGACAAAGATTGCAGCCTCCTTGCATGCAGGCCCTGGAGCTAGCCCTCCTGGCTACCGAGTCCCAGGCACACTTTCACATTGATGCAGCAGGCCCGAGAACGGTCGTGGAGAAGTCTCTGCGGCAGTCAGAAAGGTCAGGGCCAGAGGCAATAAAGAACGATGGGGACATTTGATTTGTGGAGCGTGATGGGGCTGTATGTATGGTTCCGCTTTGGGAATTTGATTACGGCTGCCATACTGACTGTGCAACTGGCAAACCCCTTACCACACATATTACAACTGGTTTGCTCCTGCCTCAAGATCACCCAGGGCTCCCAAGCAGGAAGGAGCTGGTGATGTCATCCTCTACCTAGTAAACCATCGATCTCCTCCAACTTGCCACCATGCTGCCTCTCCACACACAGCCTCAGGAGTCGGAAGTGGGAAGCCAGGCACAACGGAGAGACCAATCTGGGAAGGAAAAGCCACCACATTTTATAGGTGCATTAGTCCACGTTCACGGGAAACCAACCTTACAATTAGGGAGTTTTGACCAAAACAAAGATCTATCTTTCAACACAAGTGGCAGGGAACACAATGGCTGCTCAGGAAATCCGTCCTAACTGGGACTGGAGGGAGAGGGAGAGGGGGGTGAGGGGAGCACATGGACGATTGAAGGTGAGTGTGAACGTGACAGAGGTGGCCATCAATGTCCACAAGGCGCAGAAGGTGCCATAGAAAGCAATGGATCCGGAACAGAGGAGGTGATCATGAGGTGGTGCAAGTGCCCCCTTCAGGGTCCCAACGGAAGCAAGAGATCCTGTCCATTCCCTCAGACCCATCCGAGCCTCATCTACCCAGGGATGAAACCCTTTTGACTTCCTGAGACCCAAGGAACTGGGAGTCCCCGTGAACACCCAAAATACTAACAGAGGTTTCAGAAAGGAACAAGGTCACCAACTTTGGGCCTGATTCAGGGGAGGCTGCTCTGCCCCGGTCTTCCGCAAAGTCCTGAGAGAAGAGCATTGGCAGCAGGTTGATGGCGATCCCGTCCTGACTGTTGTACTGCTCCAGCCCGTAGAGAGCTTTCACGGGGAACAGGCCGTCCCTGTGGAGAGAGGCCCCGCTCAGAGGCCAGCAAAGCTAGCGGGGATCACCCAGTCTCACTCAATGTGGCAGGAATGAGTAGCACAACTTGAAAGAACAGCTGACGCCAAGGAGGCTTCGGCAGGGGCAGGAAGGAGGCTGGAGGACCAGGGAGGCTGCTTGGCTGCATTCCAAGGCATTTGGAAGTCTGCACCAAGCGCTGACATCAGGGAGGAACTTCTTCACAAGGACACCAAGTCGCTGGGCAGACTGGACTTACCCTTCTGGGATAGCGCAGAGATCCACCACGAATGCTTCTTGGAAGTTGTTAAGGATGGCCTGCCCAGCCCATTCCTTCAGGAGGCAAACAAACACACAAACAAACACTGCAACCACGGTGTCCTGGTGGGGAGGCCCTGGGAAAATGACTCTGGGCCTGCTGAGCCTGGTTCCCCACCTCTAGAACGGGTGAGGACGTACACCGCATCATGGCGAAGTGGAAAGTGGACAATGCTCGGCGCAGTGCCTGGCACAGAACAGGCTCTCAACAACATCATCATTGACCCGACGACCTCTGACCACAGCCTCTCATTGCGCCAGTCCCGGCTGGTATGCTGGGCAGACTGGGAAGGAGGTCTCGGGGAGAGCCCTGGGCCTCGGCCTTCCCAATCGGCCTCCATGAGCTCACGGGACGGTCCCTGCCTCAGTGCTCCCATGCTGCTCTCGGGGAGACGAAGGCTTTAATCAATCTCAGTTTAGAGGCTGCAAGCACGGACTCAGGACAGTGCTCTAGGGAAAGGCGCGCTCTCTGTCCCTCTCTGGGTTCTGGGGGCAGGTCCCTACCCCTCAGCCTGCTTTCCTCGTTCCCTGGAGAGCTCCAGGTACCCTGGCAGACGTCTCCCCCCTGTGTGCCTGACTACTCTGCTACTTGGAGAGACTTTTTTCAAGACACAGGCTACCCGAACCCTGTCTCGTTCACATGGTAAAAACAGTGGCTAGCATTTACAAGGCATGCTTTTGCAGAACACAATTCAACAGGCGCAGCCCCACTTCCACACACCAGCCGGGAGTGGGAGGAGCACCGCAGCCCTGCGCTTCACTCAGCGCTTTCCCAGCGAAGACTCTTGACCTACCAGGGTGTTGGGAGCCAGGTGCCCTCCTTGGATCACGTTGGCAAATTCATCGTAATAAAGCGCAGAGGCCTGTGGAGACTGCTCGCTGCAGGAGTGAACTAACTGGAGCAAGGAGCTCACCTAGAACAGTCCAAGAGAAAACCCGGCTCAGTCCTTGGGCTGCCGACCCTGCCTGAACTCCCTCTGCCTTCCCACTTCCTTGGCCACGCTCCTCTGCAGCTCCCATCCCGTTTCACAGCCTCTTTCCAACGGCATGCCTTTTCCAAGCCATCAACACGGGTGGCCAGATGCATTTCGATATGCCCTCTATACCTCCCTCTGCCTGAAGAATTAAATCAAAAGTTCAAGGCCCTGTTCTCTCTCGCCGATTAACTGAGCTTCTCGTGACGCACTTCCTTGCCCAGTGCTCCATAACCTGGTACTTACTCTTCAGCTATCCTGCCTCCCGCCCCCCAAGTACTGACACCTTAATTAGGGAGCATAGACAGACACAGAATTAAATACTAGCCAAGCCAGTAGATTTCTAAGTGCCCAAGAAGTGGCCCAAACCACAAAAGTTACAAGTTCAGGACCAGCTTTTAAACAGCAGTGCTCTCCTGGTGACTTGGGATAAGAAGCACTTTGTCAGTCACTCATGAACCTAACAGGACGACCGAGAACTCACCTCTTCACACTCCTCGTGGCTCAGGTCTGCTCTCCTGGAAGAGCCTCTTCATAAAGCAAAAACAAAGATAGCTTCATTTCACAGTATTTTATAAGAACCAGCAATAAGTGTAAGTCTTCTCTGCTTCCCTGAGGGAGAGGGGGATGGACGGGGGGCGGGAGACGAGGAAGAGAAGGTGAAAGTACAAGCAGGACAGGGGAGCATTTACCGGAGCCGCACAAAATGTAGGATCACAGTAAATCAACAGTAATAAGAAGAGCTGACTATGTACTAGGCAGGGAGTCCTGGTGATGGAGTGGGTTATGCTAAACACAAGCTCAGCAGTTCAAAACCACCAGCCACTCCACGGGAGAAAAATGAGGCTTTCTGCTTCCATAAAGAGTGACAGTCTGGGAAACCCCAGGGGGCAGTTCTAGCCCGTCCTACTGGGCTGCTATGAGTCAGAATCGGAGCTTGAGTTGGGTGCACAAGACAACTTGGATAGACTTGCTATGAGTTGGAATTGACCTGATAGCAGTGGGTGGGAAATGCCAGGCCAGAACCCTGGCAGAACAATGGTGAAGTTTCCAGTTGCTAACTACAAGGTGGGCAGTTCAAATCTAGCAGTCCCCCTGCAGAAGAAGCTCCCATAAGAATGTACTGTCTTGGAAAGCTTTCGGAGCAGTTCTGTGGTCCCAGAGGCAGTGTGAGCCAGAACTGACCTGATGGCAGGGAGTTCCCCTGTGCAAGGCATTGTTTTAAGCAACTAATGCTTCCAAGCACGCCTCTGAAGCAAACGCCGTCCTCATCCTTGCGTTAGAGACCGGGAACCACAAGTGCACGATGGCAAAGCCACCTGGAGCCAGGACAGGACCCCAGACAAGCACCAGGGCTTTAGAGAATGAGCTCTGAGCCAGCCTCGAAGGATGACTCATTTTGACTTGAAAGATGTCCCCGGAGGTCTCAGGAGTTCCTGACAAGTCATTTCCAAGGAGTGTGTCTGAGTTTCAACGTCACTGTGCAAAAGTGACATCTGAGCAAGTCCCAAATCTGATGCTTTTCTTCATGCTGCAATTGTAGCCTCAAGGCAGGGTGGGTAGAGGTGAAGAAAAGTTTGGTGTAAAAATGTTCACCACCATTAAAAATGAACGTACCCCATGGCCACGGAGGCCACCCCCACTCCTAGCGACCCTGTGAGGCCGAGCAGAACTGCCCGTTTCGGTGTCCGAGGCGGTCAACCTTCCTGGGAACAGAAAGCCTCCTCGTCCCATGGAGCAGCTGGTGGGTCAAACTGCTGACCGGGCGCTTCCTACCACTGTGCCCGAGAACAACAAAGCCCTACAGAAATGCGCACTGTCCGCCGACCAGGACAGGAGAAGCGCAGAGCACATCCAAGGAGGGCTGGGGCTCCCCTTTGGGTGGAACAGTTTTAGAAGGGGAAGGTGGGGGAAGATAGGGGGGCCCGATCACCAGGATCTACATTTAACTCCCTCGCAGGGGGGCGGACAACAGAAAAGTGGGTGAAGGGAGGCAGTGGTCAGTGTAAGACATGGAAAAAAAAAGATAAATTATCAAGGGTTCATGAGGGAGCAGGGAGGGAAGAAGGGGGGGAGGGGAAATGAGCTGATACCAAGGGCTCAAGTAGAGAGAAAATGTTTTGAAAATAATGATGGCAACATATGTACAAATGTGCTTGACACATGGATGGATGGAAGGATAGATTGCAGTTAAGAGCCCCCAATAAAATAATTTAAGAAAAAGAAACAGTTTTAGAATTTTATCTCTTGGCAACCCCTAGCTTTTAACTACCCAATGGGAATGACTATGATCACAAATCTGTAAAAATTATATACAGTGTAGAGTCACGCTGAGAAGGGAACATGAAAAGGCTTCACGTATTTGTTGATTTTTCTCATCGTAATGTCTGTTAGAACACTGTTTATGCAAATGTAGCCACCACCTTTTTTTTAGAGTTTCTTTATTATTTTTTTTTTAGTAATTTTTATCAGCTCTGCCCGAATTTTACTCCCAAATCATTTGATCGGGGCACATTCCTGACCTCATTCCAGTCAACAGTCAGTCACACCAAGCAGTGCCACACAACAGCCACCACACTCCTTTTCAGAACATTTTCTTCTGTCCTGTCCTCGTTGACGCCGGAGCCCGTGTGTGTGAGGTAGCAGCCTGACTGCACGCCTGGAGCCGCAGAGGTCCACGTAGTCATGCTTACCTGCCTGATGCCATGACGCCAGCCATGGTGACGGCACCAATCACCCCAATGAGCTTGTACCTCAGCACAGTGCTCGAGAGCTGCTTGCGTATCACCAAGTGCATGTCATCCTGCAACGAGAAAGGACGGAGGAAGCTGGAGACGCTGGGGTGACGCAGCAGAGCCTGGGCCACTGGACGGTAAAGAGTTCCACAACAGCACGCGTCCACCATTCCGTATGAGGCCCGTGAACTGAAATGCATCCCACAACACGAGTCCACTTGCCTGGGCCATGGTCCTCAATGTGATGCAATTACCCAATGTGTGCTAAATCCTAGCCGCTACGGCAAGGAGGCGAGATGAGAAACAGGTACGTTTGTGAGGCAGGCCAGGCAACCTACAAAACTAGGTTGATCCTTGGAGTGAATGTCTTTTGGAGCTATAGATGACACAGGGGACAGATATCAGAAAGACTTCATTACCACCCAGAAGGATGAGCCAGGGGCAGAGTGTGTGTGCTTTGGGCCTGGAGTCCCTGTGCTGTGAGCCTCCTAAACCCGGGGCAGGCGCAGACACATGGAAATCTGGTTGAACCTACTCTAGAGCCTCCCCCAGACCTGGTTCCCCGGACGGAGACCTTCACAGCCTCACGAACTGTGAAAGGACATCTTCTGTCTGTGCAGCCTCCACTTGTGAGGTTTTTGTTACAGCAGCACGAGGAAACTAGAAGACTTGCCTTCCTCCGCCCACCTCTGTCCTTTTGAATTCTGTACCATGCGGGTTTATGAGTGCCCAAAACACCAATTTTGACTCATAGCAACCCTATTGGACGGAGCAGAACTGCCCTGTGGGTTTCTGAGAACGTCAGTAATTACGAGGGTAGGGACTCTCACCTTCCTCAGAGCAACTGGTGGTTTCGAACTGCTGACCCTGCGGTTAGCAGGCCGAGGCGTAACTCATTATGCCACCAAGGCTCCCTCATCCATTACCTAGTCAAAATTGTTTAATTAAAACAGGGTGGGCGGGCAAAGTTGGAAACAGATAAGAGTGATAATGTAAGAAATATGAAGAACGGTGAAATGGGATATCCTTCATTACATAAGACCATGGTTGTTAACCTTCCTAACGCCACGACCCTTTCATACAGCTCATGCTGTGGTGACCCCGTATGTGGGTGTATCTGCATGTGGGCGGACCGCCTGGAGACGGATAGAGGAGCGGTGTCTCAGTTCCTAAGACCATCGGAAATACGGTCTTAGGCGACCCTGTGAGAGGGTTGTTCAGCCCCCAAAGGGGTTGAGACCCACAGGTTGAGAACCGCTGAGGAAACTTGGAAAAGTTCCTGGAAAAGTTTATCTTTTTTTATATACATTAATTTATTGGGGGCTCTTACATCTCTTTTTTTCCCCTTCTTTTCTTTTTTTTCTGTGATGAGAGCACAATATCCAGGATGATCTGCCTGCCCTCAGTATCTACGGTTGGGACCCAAGCACAATATATATATATATTTTTTAACCTTCAGATCTATAGATTTATTTTTCTTAACACAATCAAATACTCAATAACAGTACTTGGCAATAAACTAGACAGATTGCAAATTCTCTGAATACAAAGGTCAAATACTATACATGTGTTTTTGTTTTTAATTGTTTTATTGGGGGCTCACACAGCTCTGATCACATCCATACATCCATCCATTGTGTCAAGGACATTTGTTGTCATCATCATTTCCAAAACATTTTCTTTCAACTTCAGCACCAGGCACACTAACTTTAAACACCCGGATCAAACACTTCGGCTTTCAACTCACGGTGACCCTTACTACTGTGTGCTTCATCTTCAGTCCTGATTAATCAGCTTCAAGAGCACTGCCGACAGCTGCGTGACGGACCACTGGCCTGGTCTCGGCAAGGCACGTTCCCCTGCCCCCACTGTGCTCGCTGTCCATGCAAGCCATCGTCAGCGTTGCCGCTGGCTTTGGCAGGCATGCCAATTTTAATAAGGGACGCACCCCGACTATATAAGAAATGGCCGGCACGGTGGGAAATGTCTTTTCCTGAAATGTTGCAGGTTGGTTATAGCACACTGAACGGCGACCGTCAAGGGAAAACTCACCCTGGGCTCTTTTTTGACTACAGCAGCTATGTGGAAGCAACTGCAGCTTCGATAAGGGCCACTACAGCTCTTAGAACCGTCCATACATGCATTGTGTCAAGCACATTTGTACACATGTTGCCATCACCATTTTCAAAACGTTTTCTTTCTACCTGAGCCCTTGGTAACAGCTCCTCTATTTTTGCCTCCCTCTTCCACCTTGCACCCTTGTGAACCCTTGACAAATTATGCATTATTATTATATATTTTCATATCTCACACCGGACAATTGCTGTCTCCCTTCGATTCTTTTAATACAATTTTTTCTAAGAACTTCCTGTAGCCCCCACCGATACAGTCACAATTTTAAAACCAAAATTCCACAGCCATCATGTTGATTCTAAGAGTGTGCCTCTACAGAGGGTTTCCTGGGCGACAAATCCTTACAGGAGCGAAGCAGCCAGCCCGCCTTTCTCCTGCACAACAGCTGGCAGGTGTGGCCTTGTGGTTACCAGCCCCCGCCTAGCACATCCACACCAGGCTACCAGCCCACCGCCTAGCACATCCACACCAGGCTACCAGCCCACCGCCTAGCACA